>NC_041403.2:148988957-149297707 GCF_900747795.2 Erpetoichthys calabaricus
TGAACATTCAAAGTGGTTACCCATAAACACGGCTTATAAATAACAAAAACCTCAAACTTCTGGCTCTTTTATTTACCCTCTAGACTCTTTTCCTTGCCTAGCCGCTGGCAGTTAGGATTAGGTTAGGGTTTGAAGAGATGCTGCCCCCTGGAGGGCACAGCACTGGCACACTGACTACTTAGATAAAAATCTTATCTAAAGCATCTTGGACCCCACTTCCATCACTAAGTCTGAAGGTATAAAAAGACAATATGTTGTTAATAAAACTTTGAAACACTTAAATCCATTATTTTTGTTATTATAATACTGTGCAAAGTTTGCCTTTGTATTCACTAAAATGTGCAAAACTGAGACAGCTAAACAATTTTTTTTAATAAAGTTTAAAAACAACCAAAAGCAGTTTACCTTTAAAATAGAGTACTAGGTGGGCAAGCCCCCCTGGCGCTTTTGGCGCCCAACCCCCAGTTGTGGCCAGAATATTAGTAAAATCTGTAAATGTACAAAAGAAAAATAATTATTTATTGGAGTCGAAAATCGCAAAATTCTATAAACACAGTATGTAAAAGAAAAATTAATTATTATTTAAAAATCATGAAATGAATAAAATATTTACCCTCTTACCAATTGGAATATTCCCGTTAAACTGAGGTCCACTATGCTCGATGAGTATTTATAAGAGACTAAATCAACAATCCATTCGTTTTAACTGACATTCTTATAGATAAAAAACTTTTTTTGAAAAATTACTCATTTAAATAACAGGAAAAATCACATGAAAACTAAAATGGTATGCAATGGGTCATCGTAACTCGACCTTCAGCTAACTAAATCACCTAAATGCAAACATTAGTGTTATGAATAGATCATTTTTTTAATAGTTTCTTCCTGGGAAAGTAAGTTTACTCGATACAAAAATAAAAACCATGACTTTCTTGATATTAAAAACCACAACTTTCTTGATATTTTAATTTATAATTTAAAAATGGAATAAGAATCTGAAAATGTAACGACATCGCATTAAAGTTCGATAAACTCTGAAAAGAACGATACCCAACATATATATGTAGTTTTTAAAATAAGCCTGATATGAAGCGTGATACAAAACATGACTTTAAAATGACACATAAAATTGTTGTACTTTTATGCTTAGGATTTTATATACAGTATAGAGAGTAGATTTAAAATCCTACATTAGAACAACTATTCATTACAAGTGCATGTCAGGGTTCAAATGTGACCCCGGAGATCACTGATTAACCTCAGGGCCTAACCTTAGTATTTTAAGATTAGAGCAATAAAAATTATTTTAAGATTAGGAACTATAAGATTATTAAGATTAGGGGAGAGAAAGTAAATTTAAGATTAAACAAGACAAAGTAAAAATCCCACTTTCACTACTTTTAAGTTTAGGGTTTAGGGGTAGAGGCAGGACAATCTAATGTAATAAAGCCTGAATTTTTGTGACCCAGCAGTTCACTAACCATTGAGCAGACTCTCAAATCAACATATTTGCATTCTGTTTGTCTCTGTGTAGTCTCAAATCCTCATTTACCAAAATATTAAGAAGTTGTGATAACTGATTAAAGATGGCCAGATTTAAATATTGTACCAAACATACTTTTGAATTCTGTATAGCCTGTATTTGTGGAATCTTGGACACATGGAAGGGTAGCATTTGAGAAACATCGCTTTAATGCTTTTTTCATTGGAACCAAGAAAAACTTGTTCCTCTTTGCTTCAAGAGCATATTTTAGGGCTAGGGTTAGGGTTCCTCCTAACTTCAGGACCCCCTGTATACTGACTGCAGGGACTATTTGTGCCCTGGTCAGGAAAGCCATCCAGGTAAGCCCTCACCTCTTTTTTTCAAGTTAATCAAAGGTCAGCACTCAAAGGTCTTGCTGGTATGTATGCAAATTAGCCATGCACCCAGCATCATACTCAGAGAAAGCTTAAAGGATCTCAAACCCAAACCCCCCTACTCCCCTCATCAGAAAGGGCAGGACATGCTGTGAAATAATAAAAACACTACTGTTTACAAGGCAAAACATCTGTCCAAACACAAAAAGTCATTCCAGTTGTGCCCAGAACTGCAATTTCAAACAATGGAACAAGCCAGTCTCTCTCCGCTCCTTTGTGGCTCAGTCAATGTGTGCCCAAGACTGGAACTCTGTGAACGCAATTATCTCTCTTTTTTTACGTATTGCAGTATTGGGGCAGTTTGTTGAATTTTATTTATGCTTATTGTTCTGCCCACATTTCTTGTTTGTTTAAGACCTGGTGGCACTGTGATTAGCATTGCTGCCTCACACCAGAGATCACATATTTGGGCACAATAATTGGTCCAGCATAGCTGGCAGACTTTTCCCTAGCCCTTAGGGCCACTTAAAAGACCACTGCACCATTATAATCCACTCATAACTAGTTCAGTTCCCCCTTTCTCATTGACTCTATTGCAGTTTTCAGAGTTTGTCAAAGTTCCTGACCATTTCTATGATCTTGCCTCGAGTTGGAAGCAAATTCAATGGGGTTTGCTCATCACTGTTCACCACCATCTACGACATGCACTCTTTGCAAGCTAAAAAAAGTTTGCCATTGTTTTTTCTCTCACTGAAAAAATCTTCTAAGGTTGTGCCTAGAAACCATGGATTCTTCTACTTCAATTAATCAGTTTCATCGGTTGTGCATTATCGGCCTTGCGAGGTTCTGTTTCATTGGCGGTTTCGTTTAGTTGATGTGCTCGCCTCCGTTGTCTATCAGAGGCTAAGCGAGTTTCTCTCTCCTCTGAGGTTTTGTTTTGCCAATGTTCTCGACTCGCTTGTGTATTAGCGGCTAAGCGAGTTTCTCTTTTCTCAGTGGTTTCACTTTGGCAACAGAAGTCACTTTCTTTGAGCTTCATGGTCTAGCCTCGTACTTCCAGGCCGGACAGACAGACACACACACTTCCACGCGTATATGTTTATATATAAGATAGTTGTATGACATTATTTGAGTACCTTAGTGGGGATACAGTAAATGGAATCATGGGCAAATGTTTAAAGATGATCACTACAGTATGCTTCAGTTGAATTGATTTTTTGTGATTATATTAAGATTGTCAATTTATTTCAGTAACTTAAATGAAAAATTCATGTTTATGGAGCCTCCCTAGTCAGATTATACAGGATGTTTCTAATTGGCGATGCGCCGAGTTATGATATATTACTGTCTTAATAATGAAGCAATCCAAATGAAATAAAGATCACAGTATTCCTAGATAAATGCATGAATGAGTGAGGCATGGTTCTGTTTTTGACTTATTTGAGAGTGAACTTGGATGACCATGAGATTTAGTGAAGATTATTTCCAGCAAGATGGGCATCCTGTCACACATCAGCTCACAGCATGGCACAGATTGAATTGTTTTGGTTTTTTTTTGGCAATCGGGTTATTTCAAAGGGACTATGGCCACCTTGTTCCTCAGACTTGTCACCTCTGGATTTCTAACTTTGGAGAGCACTGAAAGATAAAGTGTACAAGAACAAACCTCGCACACTGGAACAATTACAGCGAAACATTGGAACAGGAAATTGCTGCCATCACCCCTACAATGCTTGCGAATGCCTTTGCCAATATGAAGCACTGTGTCGATCTGTGTTTGCAAGAAGAAGGCGACCATTTCCAACACCGAATGTGATTGGATCGTTTAGACATTTATAAAAGTATGCACTGTGTTTGTTTTGTTTCTATTGCTTCATTATTTACGTGAATAACACATCATAACTTGGGGCCCCCGCCCATTAGAATCTCCCTGTAATTAGATTGTAACCATTATCATAATCTACCTGTTAGGATGGCAGTTTAAATAGACGACTGCAGAACATAACTATAGTTTTAAGTGATAATTTAAATGTTTGGTGCCTACTTTTCTACTTAGAGGAGCATTACATATCTCTATGTATTATTTATTTATTTAATACATAATTCGCCAGTCTCCTCACTCACTCACGCACTCACGTCCGTCCGAAGCCTTCTGTGCAGTCGCCTTCTGCGCATGTCCGAAGCCGAATGCACAGTCACCTTCTGCGCAGCTGCCCGAAAAACCTTACGAGACCGACATCGCGGCAGGCAGCGGATTTACGGCCGGGAAAATTCAAAGAGAAAGGCGACTTCGACCGACATCCAACACCAGCATCGCGGGAGGCGGCAGATTTACGGCCTCAAAAATTCAAAGAGAAAGGCGACTTCGATTAAAGCTCTAGAGGCCTGAAAGGCGATTTCGACTACAGCTCAAGGCCTAATTAAGCATTCATTCAATACACCTATATCAGGTTTGTGGTGCTTATACTTATTATATATAATACTATTCCACTTGTGCCCGTTTCATCTTACGCTGTCGAAAGGGGCTCTTTGTCTAGTAAATAAATAAATACATCCCAGTTCCTAAATGTTTTCTGAAATTACGCCCTCAATCACTGTCCTCTAAGACTGTCTTGTACATATGACGTTACTATAAAAAATAAGAAAGCCCCCTTAAGTCTCCACTTCATAGTTTTGCATCTAGACCCTACATATTTCATATAAAAATTCTAGAGCTGTCTTTGATTCCTATAATTGTATCTGAAAAACATTCAGTAGCTGTATTTTTTGATTCATATTTGGTCTTGGCCTTTCTCTGGATTTGGGGAGACACTAGGAGGCATCAAAAGAAGGAAACCAGCAACCTCTCCTTTGCATCATCCAGTACAGCCAGAGTATGGAGTAAGAAGAGCAAGAGTGCACTGTTAGTAACACTAGGAGGTGTGTTATATTAAAATACTTCTAGAGCATAAAGTGGGTTTGTCACTACATTAAAAATAGAGTTGAAGTTTCAAATAAATAAATATAGATAAAAACAGGCAAAGTACTCTTTAAAGACAAGGAGAGTGTTCTCCATTTTAAATAATTGTATTCTAGCTTGACTGATTTATTTTTTTTTAAATACATCAGCTTTTCTCAGCTATAAATTTCACCGGTGCAGTTTATTATTTAGTTTAGCCTTTAATAAGCTCATATAATTATATATTTTTTTGTTTTCTTCTACAGACATGTCCAATCTCTAGCTATTTAACTGGTGCATGTGATCCAGATTACACTAAACACCCCATTATAAGGTAAGAGTCATGATTCATTTCATGTGCTTTTTACAGAAGTGGGCTTATTTGCCTTATTTTTTTTTCCTGCTACTTGGTATTAAGAATAGTTTCAACCACCAAGAATGAAAAAATCCAAATTGTTTGCTAATATATTGTATTTGCAAAATATTTAGATTTTGTTAGGTTTTTGTCAGAGCCTTGCTTCTCACTCCACCCTTTTTGCTTTTTTTTTAAATCTTTTTACCTTCTGCTAGTGAGACTGTTATTTATTATACAGGTTTATATAAGGCTATTATTCTATTAAGAATACAAAGGATTTTTTTTACGTGCCTATGCTAATCAACATGCAACACTGTGATTCGCTGGGTATAACTACTTTACACTGAAACATATGTCTTCCTTATTTTAAATAACTACCTTACCTTGAAACTTCTTTTATACTGTTCTTTTGCCATCTTTTCACTGAAGTTTCATTCCATTATACGTGTTTGGGTCATTCTATTCATGCTCATATTTGTTTTTAAATTTTTGGTTGTCTTAAACTATTTTAATATTTATTTGTATCCTCCAGCTAAGACATTTTGGGTAGCTGTTTATTGGCTGCTCAGTGGTTGCCAGTGGCAATGTCAGAGGTCACAAACAGAAGTGACATTAGGGGTTATAGGAGGTAAAGGTCTGTCTCCAGTCTCTTGATTTTGTAAATATCTCAGACAAAAATAACAAGATAAGGGGGTATGTTTTGAATTTTGACGCCAGGTTTTCTTTCTTTTCAGTTTTAGCAGTTGCTGCTTTAACTACTGTTTATTTTCGGATCCTTCCTTTGGCCCTTTCCTGAAAAATCTCAAAAGACATTAAATATGGAGTCAAAAGGAAAGAGTTTTGAAAGAAGTCTGAGCTCTCGGTTGTTGCAGCAATTAGGGCTGCAGTCAATTGAGAATAATATAAAAGACCTCAATTTCCCTCAGCTTCTAGGTGTGGCATTTGCTTGTCTGTATTCTGTTTTTTAGGCTCTCAAGTTTCTTTTTCCATTTCTTAACAAACTATTTATATATATATATATATATATATATATATATATATATATATATATATATATATATATATATATATATACAGTAGATATATTTTGCCCTCCCTATGGGATCTGAATACATCTTTGTGGAATGTGGGGTTTGGGATTTCAAGAAATAGGATTTTTGCATCCACATCTCGCCTTTTTCAATATTTACACAATTAAGTTTAAGAGTTAGGCATTACTATTTTTTAGTGACTGCACCAGCTGTTGCCACATCGATCCTTCCCAGAGTCACTGTGTGTGACTTTATCCAGTGTGCCAGCAAAAAGGTTGACATATTCTGTTCTGGAGCATTGAATATTAGGATTGCTGTGTGGCATGCATTTCTCTACTTTGATCGTTCAATTCCTGATTATGAACAAATATTTTTCTGGGTTTAAAAAATTTTAGTTTTGTTTTTTTAAACTTGATGTTTGATCATTTGTCTTTTCCGGTTATAAACTTTGCCTTTTTTTCAACCATGTCTCATCTCCCATTCCTGTTCATTTAAAAAATCTCAACTGTCTTGTTCCTGGTCAGTTTACACCATTATTCTTATTTATTTTGGGAGGATTTATGGTTTTTGTTGTTGACCTGGAGGATCTGAGATTCTAGTGCACTGTTTTTCTGTTTCAGATCTTTCTTGCTGTATTTTTCTTTTGGGCCTCCAAGTTTAATTTTTTTTTTCTCCTATTGCATTTATTTTTTGCTCGTTTTTAAAAGTTTGTCGTATTACATTCTTTTGTTACTTACCCTGAGTACCTCTGAGTTCACCCTGAGTACTTCCGAGTTCCTTGTTAATAGTTTACATTCTCAGTTTTCATTTTGTGAATTATTAGAGCTTTGTGATGCCTTTAGCTTAATTTAATGACATTGTTTAGTCAACTCTTGTTGGATGTAAATAAAACTTGTTAACTCTTTTAATCATTAGATAAATAAATGGACTAATTATGTGTTGGTTATATCTTTAGGGAGGGTTGGTCTTGTCCTATAAATGCTATGTCACAATATGCGACTTTTCTATTGATTTTTAATTGTAGCCCTCATTTACATAATCTTTGCAGTCAAATGAAAGCAGTTGCCTAATGTGACATACCTAGCGACTCAGTCCAACTTTTCCATGACTTGCACCAATAAGATCAAACAGGTTTAATTCTGTCTTTAGCTTTAGTGGCAGCTCTGAATTCATGAGAGCTGATAACCAGTGAATGTCGATCCGGAAGTTCAGTGAATGTAGCAGCGAGGAATAAGGAACATGGGGGTTTTGAACCTCTCAAACAGAAGAGAAGCTCATCTTTCTGATATCACATGTTTTAAATACAGTAGAACTTTGATTATCTGTGCCCCAATTTACAGAGTTTCCGCATTCTCCAAGGCTAACCTCTAAGAGTAATACACTATTGTTCTTATAATTCATAAAAGCTTTGCCGTATGTATTAGAGATAAAGAGAGTTATCAGAGAAGGATTTGAACAAAAATAAATCACTATATGCAGATAATGTGGTATTGTATATATAAGATCAACAAATATCTTTATTAGTCACTAATGCATTTACAGAATTTCAAAAGATAACTGAACTCAAAATCAATTTGAATAAAAGTTTGGCACACCAAACTAGACTAGACCTCTGTCTGTTCATTTTATCAGAACAGTTTAAATATTTAAGGGTAAACATCACACGTAAATGCAAAGATCTTGTTTAACACAATTTTGCTGTCAGCATGGAATAAAATCCAAGAAGATGTGAACAGTTGGTCTACCCTCTATGTCACTTTAGCAGGGAGAATCAATACTGTCAAGATGAACATCCTTTGCACGCTTCTTTTTCTGTTTCTGAGCACCCCTATATTCATTAACAAAATGTTCTTTAAGGAATTAGACTCAATTCTAACCTTATTTATCTGGAATTCGAGACGTCCATTCAAAGGCGACTCTAAAAAGAACTAAAGCAGACGGTGGCATGGCACTACCGAACTTTCAATTTTATTACTGGGTAGCAAAAATACAAGCTATAAAGACCTGGACATCGACTCAATTGATGAATAGCCTAGTCTGCAACAGAAATAAAATCTTTATGTACTTCTTTATATGCTCTGATTTGTGCCCCAGTAAATACAAATTATCGTCAGTATACCAATAATCCAGTCATCCATCAATCACTTAGAATATTTAATTAATGCTGGATGCACTTCATGGCAGAGAAGCTTTTATCTGTTGCTCTTTTGTATGATAATCATTTTTTCAGCCCTCTCAAACCTATACAGTATTTAATCTTTGGAAAATGTCCAGAATTAAAATGCAAAATTGTATATGCAGTAGATAATGTTTTTGCATCTTATGAAGAATTACACATCAAATTTAACTTCCCAGCCACACAATTGTTCCACTACTTCAAATCAGAAATTTTACTGAAAGAAACCTGCCCAATTTTGTACACCTTCCAACCATTTCTGTTCCAGAAGAAATTCTGATTAGTCTTGAAGACTTGGACAGCATCTCAACAATATATAAAAACATTTGAAAATCTCTTTTTTTCAAAGATCCTTGGGTATGGTAGGAAAAGGGTGTTTCAATTAATAGCTCAGAAAAGGAGTGGAAGGTGGCAATGCACAGAATACTCTTTATCTCCTTGTGCGCAAAGCATTCAATTGTTCAACTTAAAATGTTTCATTGATCACATTTATCTCATGTAAAATTATCTAAAATGTGTCCAGGGCAAGATCCAATCTGCGAGCATTGCAGTCTAATTGTATCCTCACTGGGCCACTGAACCTCATTTTGGACAAAAATATTTGAATGCTTATCAGACAGCCTTAGTGTCACAATCACTCCAAACCCATTAACGGTAGTGTTTGGTGAACTCTCAGATGGGCTTAAAGCAGAGAAGGGCAACGCGATTGTAATTGTTTATACCACACTACTAGCACATAGACTTACCAGGAGAATCCTAACCCACCTTTCATATCAATGGGTAACTGATGTTCTACACTATATGAAGTTTGAAAACATCATATTCTCACTTAGAGGATTTGCTCAAAATTTCTTTTTAAATATAGCAAGATTTGATTAATTAATTTTTAGAATAAGCATTCATATTAGGGGGAAAGAAAATTTTCCCCTTGCTCTTGGCTCTCCTCTCTTTTTGTTCCTGCTTTCTTTTTTAGGGCGGCACAGTGACACAGTGGTAGCACTGCTGCCTCGCAGCTAGGAGACCCGGGTTCACTTCCCGGGTCCTCCCTGTGTGGAGTTTGCATGTTGTCTGTGTGGGTTTCCTCCGGGCGCTCCAGTTTCCTCCCACAGTACAAAGACATGCAGGTTAGGTGCATTGGCGATTCTAAATTGTCCCTAGTGTGTGCTTGGTGTGTGGGTGTGCCCTGCGGTGGACTGGCACCCTGCCTGGGGATTTGTTAATGCCTTGCTCCCTGTGCTGGCTGGGATTGGCTCCAGCTGACCCCTGTGTTAGGATATAGTGGGTTGGATGATGACTGACTGACCTTCTTTTTTAACTTTCTAATTTTTTCCCCTGTTTTGTAGTTTGATTATAAACTAATCTGTTATATAACAACCTACCTTTAATATCAGTTGGCAACTGATGTTCAATATTGTATATAAGTTGGAAAACATCAAATTTTTACTTAGAGGATTTGTTCAAAGTTTTTTTTAAATATGGCAAGATTTAATTAATACATTTTTAGAATAAGTATTCATATCAGGGGAAAAATAAAATTTTTTTCCTTGCTCTAGGCTCTCCTCTCTTTTTGTTCCTGCTTTCTTTTTTAACTTTCTGATTTTGTACCCTTTTATCTAGTTTGACTATAAAGTTATTTTTTATTGTATGCAATGTTATTTTCATCAAATAAAATAAAAAAAATAAAACGTTTGTCGTGAATACTGTACCAATTGTGTAAATACTATGCAGTACTTTTAACCGCAACAATACCGAACGAGCGGTCGATGAGCTGGTGACTGTGGGAATGTGGGCACGAGTCACTCACCCCTCCCCGACTGCACCCCTCAGCTATTATCGGAGTGTTGCCAGCATTGGCCATTTATACATGCAATACGGTCTAATTCACTTAGAATTTCTCTGTTTCTGAAAATCTTCACAAGATTTCTCATACAAGCTGACTAAATGTCACCGAAATAGCACTTCAGTATATTGAACAGCAGGAAGACACAATACCCACCTACATTTGAATGCTGGGACTGCGAAACATTATGGCAAAGAAGTGAGGAACATTAAATTCACTAAGGTTTGAAGACCTAAAAGTGATACTGTTCCATGTGAATTCTTTTAACTCTTTGAGGGCTGAATATTTTTTCTGAAAAACTAAATTTTCAAAAAAAGCACACAAAGCAATGGTTTCATACATAAATCAACATAAAACTTCTATTGTTATGTGCCGTGGCTGCTGTTGGCGCATGTTCGGCATCTCTGACAGCTGTGGCTGTGCGGGGGCACCTCGATGGTCAGCAGGAATGCACAGTGGGTTGGCTGCCTGGCTGTCTTCACGCAGCAGGTGGCGGTGGCAGTGTGACACAATATGGTTTGTACCTCTTGTCATAATATGTTGTGGTCCTCCCGGGTGAACGCTGCTGTAGGCTCATCAACTACATGAAAGTGATCAGCACCACGGTCAGCTGGAGACCAATCAGATGATGCTGGTACCTCACTTTCATTTTCAAACTCCTTCTCCAGATAACTTGCATTAAACTTGGAGTCCGACAAGTAAGAGTCCTAATCAACGAAATTACGTAAAAAGTCCATGGAGTATTTTGCTTTGCACATTCACTTTGTTCTCTCGCCAGATGTCGATGCCATTCTAGAGGTTGTTTGCTCTTCACTGCTCTTGCACACATAGGGAATTGAGGCTGAATGAACAAAGCTATGTAATTTTCCTTTTACCAAAGAGAGTCGAACTAAAATCTAAGGGCGAGTTTTGTCGCAGTTTACAGCCAATTACTGTCCTCTACCCCTGAATTTTGACAAAAGTCGACATCAGCCCTGAAAGAGCTAATTTGAAATGTCCATGGCCATCGGATAATCATGGTTCTACTGTACTAAAACAGAAAGGAAAAAAGGAAAGAAAAGGCCGAGACTGTGACTGAACTCACAATACCCACTAATTTGTTATTCCTTCGAATAGCAATGTCTCCGTCCATTATTGGCTGCCACAAAAATGGGCAAGCATCGCTGCGCTGGAAAGTCGTCAGTCAGTCAGTAAAGTGGGCATCAGTTTTCAGTCATGTAAGTTGATGTGGTCCAGTAACAAGATCAACGACTTTGGTTGCCAAATCTTACACACCACACAACTAGAAGTCACATGATGTGGCATTGGTTTAAGAGAATATATTTCAAACTGGAAATCAGTGACACCCATTTCAAGTTTTGTTCTGAACAAGTCAGAATATCAAAATGCTGATGTAGAAAAACATGAAGCTTCTTTGTAATGAATTAGATATTGGCTGTTAGAGTGTTTTTACTGTAAATAAAAATTAAAGTTTTCTCCCACCTGACTGACCAACCAGATATGAAGTGTCTCTGTTGACCAAACGGTAGTACCTGGAGAATTTCCACCTGTTCATCAGTAGTTCTGGTAGCCAAGTTTGATGGCTGAGAGTTGTGATGGCAATTCAAAGGAGCAATGGCATTAACATTTTGACCCTTACCCACAGTAGGCCATTTGGCAAAACAGGAGACATTAATTTCTGTGTTGTTTTCATTCCCACAGGTTTAGGAAAGACAAGGCCAATTATTCTTTGAACACTGATGACCCACTGGTTTTCAACTCGAACCTGGATGCGGATTACAGAGTAGCAAAAACATACATGGGCTTCACCGAGGAGGAGTTTGAGAGAGTGGTAAAAAGAATACATACATTTCAGGTTTTTTATTTTTGTCTCACACAAATCTTGGTGGTTTAAAGGTTGAAGAGAGCCCAACACAAGCACACTGCACAAGTGAGATTTGAAAAGACAGCTGCGGCCCCACTCAGTCCAATACAGCTGAATGACAGGGGCTGCACACAAAAAGCTCGATGTTCACACCACAGTTTTATTAAACCACAGCGTCCGTTTCGGCTAAACAGCTGTGTGTCGACGGTTTACTCTTATTTTCCGCAAAGATTGCCAAGTTTTCACAGGAACGCCAGTGCATCTGTTTACTCAATATTCTTCCCAAGTAGCTCTCCAAAATACCTTGATCCACCAAAGGAAGTTCTTATTTCTGAGAAAAATGTCTTCCCTGGAATGAACTTCATTTTTGTGGAATGTTAAAAAAAACTGCAGTATTATTGGAAAAAAAACAATAATTAAGATTTTTAAGTATTTTTTTTTTCTCCAACTGAGAAATGTAACTTTCAAGTAGCCCACATATTCTTGAGTCCAGTAATGCCACACACTTTCTTTGGAGGTGAATGCCTTCATTGCAGGGTTTCCAATTATTCGTTTTTGTAAAGTGTTTTTCTTTTCTTACATCCTTAATTCCATTTAGAATGTTGATGCTAGACACTTCAAACTTTACAGTTGATTAGTTCCTGCAGTAGACACTTAAAACTATGGATTTTTAAAAAACCCTCCATGTCATCTCCTGAAGTCATTGATATTTGATTATTACTATTATTATAACATTAGGTAACATTAACCAAGGCAACTTACAATGTGACTAACAAGTAGGTCACTCCATGAAAAGTGCGCACGAGAGGTTGAAAAAAGTTAACTACAGTATAAACTGAAATTTAAGAACAGGCCAGGAACCGATGTAGTCACCAGGGGGCGCTGCATCTCCCCAAACTCCCAACACAATAGGCTTATACACAAGTTTCAATGATAGCAAAGGGTTCTTATTGTCGGAAACTCTTACAAGTAAGAGTTTCACACCCCACAACCACAACTCTGCTCTGCAATTCTCTCTTTCCCTCTCCTCCACTCTTTTGATAAGATTTGTCCTCCATCTCCCTACTCTGGCTCCCAAAATGAAGTGGCGCTGTCCTTTAATATAAAACCTGGGAGAACTTCTGGTGTCCCAAAGCTGTGACCCCGGAGCGCTTCCAGGTAAGACTGGAGCCCGATGAAGTAGGGCTCGTTAGTCTCTTCTGTGCCCCCGGGTGGCACCCACGGAACCCAACTGAGCTGAGGCAACAAACTCCAATTCCCTGTGTGCCCTGTGGGAGTCCATGGTGACACCATAACCCAAGGGGGGCTGCCATCTAGCAGTTCAGGGGGAACAATACCTTGAGCAAACTGCTTTACCCTGTCCTTCCATACCATTGGCATCCAAGCTGTGATGCCAGTCTTTGTGTGGCGTCCCTCACAATAAAACTATACTTTAAATTTTTTTTATGAGTGAGACTTATTTACGTCACATTTAACTTAATTAGCTTGACTGATGTTTTTATCTAAAGCAAGTTTCCAAAGTGGTCAACATAATTGAGTAACATCAGTCTGTTTGGGAACAAGTGTGACAGGGCAAGGGTATAAAATTGATAATCGCAAATAAAAAGCTTGGAACAAAGTAGAAGCGTGCTACCATTCCTAGGTTGCGAAACCTAACAGCAATAGGCAGAAGTTCACAGAACAAGAAAGTCTTTGTGAAGGAGTGAGAATTTTGAATGGAAATGGGCAGCACCTTCCACCAGCTAGGAGTTACACATGAAAAGAGTCTGGATTGAGACGTGGCATCATCTGACATGGTTCATCATCAGACCTGAGTGGGTGTGAGAAGGACCATATGACCTTGCAAGCATTTCCATGGATATAAAAGTGCTGACCATGGAGTACTCTGTAGGCAAGCATTAAGGATTTGAACTTATTATACACCACTGCAGGGAGCCAATGTAGGGATCCAAAAGGAGAAGTAACATGCACTGACCTTGGTTAGTTGAACACCATTTGTGCCCCTGCATTTTGAATCATCTGCAGCAGCTTGGTGTCACATGAAGGTACCCCTGCTAATAGAGCATTGCAGTGGTTCTGACATGACATTTGCAAAGCCCCGGACCAGGAGTTATGCTGCATAATCCATCAGATAAGGTCTGATCTTGTGAATGTGGTAAGGAGTAAAAGAGTTAAAGACAGCAAGACTTAAAGACAGCTGGTCATTGCTCACCACCCCAAGGCTGCATACTGGCATGGCGGGTGTTAGTGATAGTAAGCCAGGCTGAACAGAAATGGGGTACTGAATAGATGGATAAGCTGTGAAAACAAGATGATCTGTCTTTGTTGAGTGGACCTGGAGATGGTGCTGCTTCACCCAGGTTGCAAAAATCAGTGAGTCATACAGAAATTGTGGTTGATACCATGTGCTCCTCCAGAGGGAATGGCAGATAAAACTGCATATTATGAGAATAGCACCGATATGAGAAACCGTGGGGTTTAAGTGAAAAGATATATAGAGAAAGGAGGAGAGGAACCATCACTAAACCATGAGACACAACCATGCTTGCCTGGTGCACCCTTGATATCTCTCCTCCCCAGGATACACAGTAGGATCTGCCCAAAAAGTAGGATTCAAACAAGCTGGGGGCACTCCCAGTGATGCCAAGGTCAGAGAAGCTGGAAAGCAGGATCTTATTGTTGATGAAGGCAGAGGAGAGATCTAGAAGGATGAGGACAAATAACATGCTGCTAGCTCTAGCCAGCCATAATGTGCCATCTCAGTGGAATGGCCCCATCTAAAGTCTGATTGATTTGGATCAAGCAGTCTGTTCTGTAGGAGGAAGGAAGAGATTTATATTAATCGGCCGTATATTATTTCCTGGCTGCAAATTAAATGAATAAGTGTACTGAAGTGTACAGATCAGAGTCCAGAACAGAACTGATTTGCTTGTCACAAATATGGCAGTTTTAAGGGCAAGCGGAGGAAATGATGTCATCAGTAGGGCCAGAACCAGAAGTGATGTCACTGGGTCCAGGCCAGGAAGTGATGACATCCGTGGTGCCGGAAGTGACGTCATCGGGTCCAGGCGTAATTTACCAAAACTGGTCTGCAGAGAAGTGAGAGAAAGAGTCAGTGTACTCTGCCAACCCCTGGTCTGGCATGGAATTACTCTCATTCAAGCCCTTTAGCTGCCTTCCATGTGCATGTGTGTGACACATGAATCAAAAAACTGGAGATTCAAAGAAGCTTGAGTTTTTTGCAAAGCAAGAAGGGGGGCTTGGAATCCATCAGATTGAATGTGAAAGAATTGCTTAGGGTGGTCTTTTAGTCCGTCACATCGCTTCCTATGGGGCATGCCCCTGACAAAGTGGGACACTACCCTAATGACGGGAATACAAGCACCTGTCTGCGAAAAAACAAATTGGCAACCAAACTAGCCAAACAAACTTGTAGCAACTATAAAAGTTTGCCATTGTTTTTGCACTGAGTTCAGAATAGAGGTCAGTAACTAGACAAAAACCCAAAATGAGATTTCATCTTCTAGAATGACGGAAAAAGCGTATAGTAAAATCAATATAAAATTCAAATCATAACAACTGTGTGGTACACCTCACATGTTTCACACTCTGCCTCTCTGGCAGGCTGTTTGCTGACTGGTACTTTCTTACCTTTCTAACCTTCATTTTAACCCATTTTGCCACCAGAAGAGGACTTCACAAAGGGTGCTCCCTTGTGCCTTTAAGGGACCACAGTCAGGTAAGGAATGAATAGTCTAACCTCCTGGCCTGATAGTAACAGTTACACAGAGAGACCGTGTTTAAGCGTTCACTCACAAACTCAATTTACAATAACTGCAAGTGCAAATTGATACATAGAATCACATAACTTGGATGGGTTCAATCTTCAAGTAGTCCTATTAGCAACTGCAAGATGCCAGTGAATGTTCCCAGGTGGCTCAGTTCCTTGCATGCAGATTATGACTTCTCAATTAAAAATAAAGAAAAAGATGTCTTTCTGAGGAATAGATGAGACTCTCTAAAAAGTGTCAATTTTTAACTGACAGCAGCTCTCTCGTCCCTTCTTGCACAAGTAAACGCACAAAATAAGAAACCGTGGCTTGTTTAGCAACAGGTTAACATCTCTACTAGCAGGACACTCTTATTCTACTTCTTCTGTTTTCTCAAAACACATTAAAAGTATCTGCAAACACAAAAGGAAGAAAATATTACAAAACATTGCTTTCACGAAAGCTCACAAGTTGTAAACTCATCCCACATGCGACTCAAAAATTTAGTTTCCTTGGACTCAAAGCTCATAAATAAACTGACTATGCAAAGCCCCCTGAAATCCGGCATCACATTCCAGCTTTCCCAGCATACACTGCACTCCTGTTCAGCTTGACCAAACTCGAACTAATGGCCTTTCGACTGACAATTGTCAGCTGAAAGGATTAAAGCATCGCCAACACTCTGAAGCAGTGAAACTCGTGTCATTAATTCAGGTAGAAAGGTGTTCAGCTCGGTGGCGCAGTGGTAGCTCTGCTGCCTCGCAGTTAGGAGACCCGGGTTCGCTTCCTGGGTCCTCCCTGCGTGGAGTTTGCATGTTCTCCCCGTGTCTGCGTGGGTTTCCTTCGGGCGCTCCGGTTTCCTCCCACAGTCCAAAGACATGCAGGTTAGGTGGATTGGCAATTCTAAATTGGCTCTAGTGTGTGCTTTGTGTGTTGGTGTGTGTCCTGCGGTGGGTTGGCACCCTGCACAGGATTGGTTCCTGCCTTGTGCCCTGTGTTGGCTGGGATTGGCTCCAGCAGACCCCCGTGACCCTGTGTTTGGATTCAGCAGGTTGGAAAATGGATGGATGGATGGAGGTGTTCAGTTCTTGTCTGGGAGCATATTCATAAAATAATTCTGTATGTGCCTGTCTGTGATTTAGTGTATAAGGGAAGCTCTATAATGAAAAATAAAACACCACAGAGTAATTTCCTATCATGTGTTGACATTTTGTTGAGGTTGTTCTGGTAGTAAGATGCCGGCTCTGCCAATCATAATCTTAAAGATGCATTGGAGACACAGTAAAAGTCCAAATACACATATCATCAGCCTTATCTGTAAACATCAAATAACAGGAAAGGGTGGCTGTTGGGTAACATCAAGGGGCTGGCTTCCCATGTAGTGCGAACACACAGTAGTGTGTTTTGGTGTGTCTTCAAGTGGAAGATATGCAGGGCGTCACACTTTTAAAACATTCGCAGCACTCCTCTGACATGAACAAGACCCATAGATTACAATTTATTTTACTGGCTGGCTACGGATTACTTGTATAAAAAAAATGGTCTTCGAAACAATTGCAAAATCTCCAAAAACCTCTTTTTTAACAAGTTTTGTATTTTGAATGAAAAGCTAACTTTAGCGTCAATTTTGAATTTTGCAAAACTGAAAGCAAAATGAAACTCAATCATTGGTTGTGGTTGACCCCAAATGGCCAATTCCTATATATGTGCCCATTAGACCGAATCACAGCACACACATAAGTAGTGATCAGCCTAAATCATCACCACAGGTAGGCATGGGCTCTCGAGGCGTCATAGCACTAGACTAACCAGTGCCTTCATGTAAGCTGGGGAAAGAATGCAAATGGCAAATGTAACACAACAGCTACTCTTGTCTTTCTGTCTTGTGCAGAACATAAATTCTGCCAGCTCCAGCTTCCTGCCCGAGAAAGAGAAGAAGGATCTCCTTAATCGTTTGTATGAAGCCTATGGAATGGTGAAGTCTTCTGCCTGTTAACCTCATCCATGAAGTGCCTTTTAGATCACTCCAGAAAAGATTTGACTGTTTTGTATCTTTTGCTTTCCTTCTCCTCCTTTTTTAAACTAATTTTCAACTTAGAGTTTCCTCAATATGTGAAAATGAACACTGTGCAATGTGAAAAAAAAAAGTGGTAATTAAGGTAGATGAAGAACAAAGCCTTAAAGGATGGCAGCTGGATGAAGATGTCATGGCACAACAAGATCTGGAGGTCACCTGGACCTTTGATTGTATTTTAAAATCTTCATACCTCATTAATATTCTACTCTCAGCTGCATAGGCATTTACCAGCAACATCTTCCAAAGTTGCCTTCTTTATACAGTGAAAACCAAATTGACGACATAAAAGGTACCAATGATGTGCAGCTAGAAAAAAAAAAACAAACTTGTCATAAGAAAAGATGCCACTGACTGCAGGGATCGTCCTACAAAGTCGGCATCGTTTTCACTCAAAAGACTGACTGCCAATAAGTATTATTCATCACTGCCGGTCAACCTGCAGTGGCAAAAAAATGCTTCACAGCAGCAATTGAAGCAGCCAGCCAGTGTTTAAGAAGCATTTTGTTTCTTTTTTAAAATTGTCTTATGTATTTTTACTATGTAGGACATTGTTTGAATTGTAATACAAACTCCTGACATAAAAGGGCGCTTTTAGTGCACCGTGGCAGCACGGGTATTTATTTAACATGCTCATTTTTTTGTGAAAGTTTTACAATTTTCTGCAAGTCTTATTTTCAGTACGGCAGGTTTTGCCCTTTCCTGAGGTGGCTCATAAGCTCGCTGTTCTTATCGTACTTTTCTGTTTGCATTAAAGTGTGTCAGGTGCAGCTTGTGTGTTAAATGGCTTGATTTTGCTGAAGTTTATCATATGTGTGTGCTCTTAGATAACTGCCTTCTCTAACAGGTGCTTACTGAACAGGTTTATAGCAAGTCTTAATTATTGCAATGCTCTGTTCCTTGAGGGAAAGTTAAAAAAAAATCATTCCAAATGGTTCTTCTACATTTGTTACAATAAAAATACATTTGAGCCACCACTATGTCTGCGGTGTTTAATTTTGTCAAACATCTCTGCTGATGTGTTATAGCAAAGAGGTCCCGCTTCTCATTTTCAGCTAGTCTTTGCCCGCAGTATTTGAAAAAGGCCCATTTCTCTATTAACTCTCATTTCAAACACTGAACACCAGAAGGCTCACTTTTTTAACAATTAAAAAACTTTCCTCAAAATCTTATCACCCTGACCCTCAGAAATAAGATGGTATGTGACACAGCCAGGCCTAGTAGGTCATTTCAATTTTTATTTTATTATTTTTTTTTACAGTGTATCCCCATTTAAATAGTGAAAAATAAAGGTACCCCCTCTGCTCATTATTTTCCACTGCAGGCTTACAGACAGACGTTTTACATTCTGAAGCTGTATGAATAAACCCTGACAATATTAACAATAATATGCCCGAACTGAGTATACACTCACCGGTCACATTATTAGGTGCACCTGTTCAACTGGGTATCCGTCAATAAGGGCACGCACATAAAGGCGACCTTCAAAAGGGCGACCTCAATTGGGTGCGGCGAATAAAAGCGCACATAAATAAAAGCGATCTTCAAAAGGGCGACCTCAATTGAGCGCCGAATAATTGCGCGCGCAAATAAAGGAGCGCTTCAAAAGGATGACCTCAATTGAGCGCCGAATAACTGCGCGCATAAATAAAGGAGTGCTTCAAAAGGGTGACATCAATTGGGCGCAGCGAATAAAGGCAAATGCAATAAAATTATTACAGAAAATTTATTAGATAAAGGCAATGATTGAACGTATAAAAAGGTGAAAGCAAGAATATTAAAACATCCAATTAATTAATGCATGAACTTCTAACGAACTATTTCTAAAGCTCTCTATATTTCGTTGTTTTCAAAATTACAGAAAATTAGATTAAGGCAATGACTGAATGTATAAAAAGGTGAAAGCAAGTTACACTTGAAGCTGTAGATTATGTGCAATGCCACATAGATATTCGAGATGCGGTCTATTAGCATAATCAAGGACAATTAATTTAATTCGCTCCGAAGGTCATCCTTTTGAAGCGCTCCTTTATTTGTGCGCGCATTTATTTGGCGCTCAATTGAGGTCGTCCTTTTGAAGCTCGCCTTTATTTACGCGCGCCTTTATTCGGCGCTCAATTGAGGTCGCCCTTTTGAAGATCGCTTTTATTTATGTGCGCTTTTATTCTCCACGCCCAATTGAGGTCGCCCTTTTGAAGGTCGCCTTTTTGTGTGCGCCCTAATTGAATAGAACCGTTCAACTGCTTGTTACTGTAAATATCCACCAATCACATGACCGCAACTCGCTGCATTTAGGCATGTACAAGACAACCTGCTGAAGTTCAAACTCAGCATCAAAATGGGGAAAAAAGTGATTTAGGTAACTTTGAATGTGGCATGGTTGTTGCTGCCAGACAGGTATTTCAGAAACTGCTGATCTACTAGCATTTTCACGCACAACCATCTCTAGGGATTACTGAAAATGGTTCAAATATCCAGTGAGCAGCAGTTAAATGCAAAACACATCAAACCTTGAAGCAGATAGGCCACAGCAACAGAAGACCACACCAGCAACCAGTTAATAACAGGCAACTAAGCCCACCATTCACACAGGCTCACTAAAATTGGACAACAGAAGATTAGAAAAACGTTGCTTCGTCTGATGAGTCTCTATTTCTATTATACATTCGGATGGTAGGCTCAGAATTTGGCATCAACAACATGAAAGCATGGATCCATTCTGCCTTGTATCAATGGTTCAGGCTGGTGATGGTGGTGTAATGGTGTAGGGGATATTTTCTTAGCACACTTTGGGCCCCTTTGTACAAAATAAGAATCATTTAAATGCCACAGCCTACCTGAGTACTGTTGCTAACCATGTCCATCCCTTTATGACCGCAGTGTACTCATCTTCTGATAACTACTTCCAGTAGGATAACACGCCATGTCACAAAGCTCAGATTATCTCAAACTGATTTTTTGAATGTGAGAAATGAGTTCACTGTACTCAAAAGGCCTCCACAATCACCAGATCTCAATCCAATAGAACACCTTATGATGTGGTGAAACAGGAGGAGTAAACTGCTGAAATCCTAGTCTCAGTACTAGAATTGTTGCCAAAGGGCTTCAGCAAAGTATTGAATTAAGGGTATGAATACTTCTAATGAAAAATTTCTCTCTTTGATTTGATTTTTAATAAACGTTCACATTTTTCTGAAAACATGCTCTCACTTGTTCATTATACGTTACTGAATCTAGATTTATGGGCAAAAATGGCAAATTTAAAATGAAATCTGCAACACAATAAAGTGTACTGTGGTAATGCGCGTCCTCAAGCATTACCAGTTGAGGTTAAAGTAGCGATTCACTGGACATGGTAACTTGTAAAGGTAAAAGTGTGCCAGCTTCAAAGGGCGCTTACCGTTTTGTGTCGAAGGTGCTGCCACGGGAATGTGATGCTGTCTCAGTGGGTGCGCACTGTGAGGCAAGGCAGGTCTGAACACACGTGGAGCTGATATAATGGCCAGTACAGGCTCATCCGCAGGTATTCAGTTTCACATGCTGGTATCTATGCAGCCTGGCCATCACAGGTAGTTTAAAGAGCAATGCACCTGGAACAAAAAGCCAGAATTTGTATTTATAACCGAGGTTGAGTAAGAGATGAGTATCCCATATTCTAAATAAATAAGTGTAAGCAACAGGTGTGCTTGAGCTCAGCATAGCTTTTGGCTGTCCACGGGGCTTACAGCCACGCGGCTGATAGTTTTTTGATTTTACATAGAAGTAACATGGGACGTGTCACAGCATGTGGTGTGCATGTGCCAGCGTCTTCCTGGATAGGTGTGTGAGGTAGACAGTTGTAGCGGATTTGGCTGGATAGTTTTGCCGGTTATATTATAGAGGGAGCAGTTGTTTTTCTTGACGGCATTGTCAATATGGGCTGCTGGCCTGGTTTGCTTTGAGGCCAGGGGGTGCCCGGATGCTTATGGAGCCATGGACTGCAGCACTTCTGCCACACCAGGAAGTGCTGCAGGAAGGTCATCACGGAGTACCTGGAGCACATCCGGGTGCATTATAAAAGGGGCCGCCTCACTCCATTCAGGGAGTCGGAGTTGGGAGGCAGAGGATGGAGTTTGCAAGTGGAGGAGTCAGGGCGGCAGAGAAAGAGAGAGAGAGGACTGAGTAGTGCTGGTGGGTTGTGTACTGTGTATGCTGTTCAAAAGTCTGTGTAAAGGAAGAGCTGAAAATAAATTGTGTGTGCTTTTGGACATTGGGTGTCCTGTGTCTGTCTGTAGTCAGACTGATATATATACATATATATATATGCTGCATAGTTTTACTGTCAAATAATGCAAAGAGTACGCCCTAATTCTGGGCTCATGAGGCACACACACTCACTGCACCCCCTCTCGGGGATCGAACCTCGGATGTCAGCGGCGAAGCCTCTTTACATTTCGCCACGGTGTGCGGTTCGTTTATTTGACAGCATGTAGATCGGGGTAATTACATTCATGACCTTCGTAGTCTGAATTACAATCTGATTGTATGGGTGGTTACCTACCAGGTAACGCTTGTGGTTGGTCTGCAAGTCGGCAAACATCCACCACGGTGCCCTCTTCAGTGGCGAGAAGCAGATCATAGAATGCTGCATAGTTTTACTGTCAAATAATGCAAAGAGTACGCGACACGTGTTTCGCCCTAATTCTGGGCTCATCAGGCGTACACACTTACTACACCCCCTCTCAGGTATCGAACCTCAGAGGCGAAGCCTCTTTACATTGCGCCACGGTGTGTGGTTCATTTATTTGACAGCATGTAGATCAGGTAATTACATTCATGACATTCGTAGTCTGAATCACAATCCCAGAATTAGGGTGAAACACGTGTCGCGTACTCTTTGCATTATTTGACAGTAAAACTATGCAGCATTCTATGATCTGCTTCTCGCAACTGAAGAGGACACCATGGCGGATGTTTGCTGACTTGCAGACTAACCACAAACGTTACCTGGTAGGTAACCACCCATACAATCAGATTGTGATTCAGACTACGAATGTCATGAATATATATATATATATATATATATATATATATATATATATATATATACTAGCAAAATACCCGTGCTTCGCAGCGGAGAAGTAGTGTGTTAAAGAGGTTATGAAAAAGTAAAGGAAACATTTTAAAAATAACGTAACATGATTGTCAATGTAATTGTGTTGTTATTGTTATGAGTGTTGCTGGCATATATATATACATATACACATACACACACACATATACACACATATACAGATATATTATATATACATATACACATATTTTTTATATATATATATATATATATATATATATATACACATACATACATACATACATACATACATATACACACATAGATGCACTTACAATAACATAGAAATCAATATAAACAACATGAACATCATTATCATATGAGAATATGAAGTAATATATAAGAAGCACATTTCATATAAATATAAATTATTAAACAGTAAAATCTTCTTCTATAATTTGCTACCGTGGCTTTTCGTTGGTCTGTCCAGGATTTTAAATCACCTGTAGCTTGCAAACCGTTTCACCTATTGACTTGAAATCTGGTACACATATAATACGTCACGTCTGCTATCCGCTTTATGGGTGATGATTGTATTACTGTTTTTATGTTTATTTTATTTTAGAATCAACTCCTATCTGCGCACACCAGGGCGGCCGTAGGCGGATGCGTATGGTGTATTCACTCCATGTTATCGTGCATTGCGCTGTCAGTGTTATTTTGATAAAAGAATTTGAACAATATATAAGAAGCGTATAAATTATTAAACAGTAAAACATTAACATTTAAGAAGTAAAGTTACATGAAGTACTACTGCAGTGCCTTCGGGTATACGTCATTTTTTGTTTGCCCATTACATGCTTAAATGTATAAATGTTTTGGTGCACCTACCCGAGAACACGCGACATATAACCGAGCGTGGGAGAAGCATGGATTTTAAACACGCGTTGAGTTCATCTGCTGGTCTCCCTCATGGAATAACTGGTAATGTTTGACTAAAATCTACAGCGAGTAAAATGACATTACCTCCTATTTTTTTTTTTACGATCTCTGAGATCTTGCTTTTTTCGGTTCAAGGCTTCATAAGCTCTTTTATGTTGTATGGTGTACTTATCCCAAACCATCATCTTTGAATGTTGCAAGACTTTCGCCTTGTATGTAGATCGGGGTAATTACATTCATTGCATTCCTAGTCTGAATCACAATCTGATTGTATGGGTGGTTACCTGGCACTGTAGGGTTGCCACCCGTCCTTTAAAATACGGAATCGTGCCGGGTTTGAGAATGAAATTGCGCGTCCCGTTTTGAATCAATACTGGACGGGATTTATCCCGTATGTTTTGTATAATTTTTTTTTTAAAGCAGTGTCTCATGCAAATTATCCCACACGCATTTTATGAAGATGCCTCCTTTCCTACTTTGGATTGGGTAATACTTGATGTCATCGTTAGTTTGATTGGTGTTTTCAACTGTCCAGTGAGGAGGGCGTGTCTTTTAAGTACAGTCTGCAAAGTGTTGGCACTGAGATGTTGTGTCAGCGCCATAGTTGAAGCCCCTAACGTTGCGGTCAGCAAGTCGGCTAACATCCGCCATGTGCCGTCTTTCAGTTGCGAGAAGCAGATCATAGAATGGTTGAAACTGTTGCCCCTAACGTTGCGCCACGGCGTGTGGTTCGTTTATACCTCGTGTCTTGTCATTAAACTTTTATCTCGCAAATATGTTATTGCAATCCGCAGCGGGAGCGTTTCTATAAACTTAATTGAAAGTTACGTTTTACACCGTGCTTTGTTTCCCTTATGAACATGCTTGTATGCTTAACTCGCTCCGTTCTCAATTGTTTAATTAATTTTTTGCTCTTCGCTGTTTGCGGCTGTTCCTCCATTTCCCCCTACTTCGTTCTTTTATCTCGCGAATATGTTATTGCAATCCTTAACGGGAGCGTTTCAATAAACTGATTGAAAATAGTTTTGCATTTACCTTTTTAGTAAAAGGCGAGCTTTTAAGCCTGAGAAATCACCCCGTAAATGCACACGTTTAATTGCACATGTGTTAATATGTATGCTTACACAGTATTAAAAGACAGTCAAAAATTAACGTCATTTACCTTCGTTCCCGCGTGTGACTCGTGCTGTAAATGTCTTCCTTGTTTTTAGTTCACGTGATTACGTAGGAGGCGTGATGACGCGATACGTGACTCCGCCTCCTCCATTACAGTGTATGGACAAAAAATATGTTCCAGTTATGACCATTACGCTTTGAATTTCGAAATGAAACCTGCCTAACTTTTGTAAGTAAGCTGTAAGGAATGAGCCTGCCAAATTTCAGCCTTCCACCTACACGGGAAGTTGGAGAATTAGTGATGAGTCAGTCAGTCAGTCAGTGAGTGAGTCAGTCAGTGAGGGCTTTGCCTTTTATTATTATAGATATATATATATATATATATATATATATATATATATATATATATATATATATATACATTATATATATATATATATATATATATTGTGACAGATGGCTGGGGCCCATGCCTGGCTGGGATGCCCCTTCACTACATCTGCCAGGGGGACAAGGGTGGGAAGCCTAGTATGTTCTCCTGGACGCTAGATGGCAGCACTCGGACTCCCCCAGGGCTTCATGGGGGTTGGAGTTCTGTGCAGCTCTGTGGGGTTCCGCAGACGCCGCCAGGGGGTGCTGGAACAGGAGCAGCTGGCCCCTTTTGGGCACTGATTCGCCTTACCCAGAAGTGCAGCCGGATATCGGCAATCAACCACCTGGAGCACTTCCGGGTGCCTGATAAAAGGGAGCCAGCATCCACCACTTGGCGGCCAGTCGGGAGGGCTAAGCTTGTGGAGGAGTGGTGATGGAAGAGAGGATAGTGTTGTTGTGGTTTATTTGTGCTTGGGACTGTGTTGTGGCTGGAGGGATTACGGGGAAGATGTGCCCTACAGCTGAAGAAAAATAAAAGTCTTTTTGCTTTATACGTGCCTCCCGTGTCAAGTCTGTGCCGGGTTGGGTGCAATATAGCGCCTTTATTACACTGGCGTAGTCGGCAGGATTCTGGTCCATCCATTTGGGCCGGGACCAGCATAAAATTTGTGTAATGGCCCGGCACAGCAGTGTGAGAGCATGTATAACACAGCTCAGAGAGTGCACACAGCACCACAGCGCAGAGCGCGCTCCCGAGGCAGAGCGTGTGCTCCGACATAGTACAGTGTGGACAGCATGCCCAGGACTATAGCGTGGAGCACGCTCACAAAGACAGCATGCAACTGAGGCCGCAGTGCGATGTTCGCGCCTGCACAAATTGCAGGCAAGCACGTGCAGCACAGTGCACCGAAGCGTGCACACGCGGCAGCGGCTACAGGACGACCACTGAGGAGCTCCTAAAGACACCGCGCTAGATGAGGAAGAAGAAAGCCGGGCAGATGCAGAAGTCAGCCACCAGACGCCGCCACGATAATCCATACCACGGGTTACAGCAGGAGGTAAGTGACAGGCCCAAGGGTGAAGGGCCGCGGGAAGGGTTTTCCGCGTTTGCTTCTGCCTATTTCCTAGACGCCGAGGGGCAAAACACCTGTTGGTGGCCAGAGGACGTGTGTCCATGGCGTGACGGCGGAGAGAGCGAGGCTGAGCTGTGTCTTCCCTTCGGCCCGATCCATCGGCTGGAGGAGGAGAGCCCGGACGAGCTTCCTGATGCGGTGTCCCCGCTAAAGGAGCAGGAGCTCCTCCCTGAAGCAGGTAAAGGGGGGGAGGGCGTGTGTTGCCTGCTGAGGAAGGTTGGCAGGCGGGTACAACGGACCTTCTCCCCAAACCTTGGGATTACCCGAAGGGGCCTGCGGAGATCCCGCAGGGCCTCGATGGCTCGCGGTCAGCGGGAGGGGACGAGGGGAGACCGAGTCGGCAATCAACCACCTGGAGCACTTCCGGGTACCTGATAAAAGGGAGCCAGCAACCACCACTCGGCGGGCCAGAGTCGGGAGGAGGACAACTAAGCTTGTGAAGGAGTGGTGGTGG
The DNA here is from genome assembly GCF_900747795.2 of Erpetoichthys calabaricus. Taxonomy (NCBI): domain Eukaryota; kingdom Metazoa; phylum Chordata; class Cladistia; order Polypteriformes; family Polypteridae; genus Erpetoichthys; species Erpetoichthys calabaricus. Next base: position 149,015,933 of record NC_041403.2, read on the forward strand.
AAGAGAGGATAGTGCTGTTGTGGTTTATTTGTGCTTGGGACTGTGTTGTGGCTGGAGGGAGTACGGGGAAGATGTGCCCTACAGCTGAAGAAAAATGAAAGTCTTTTTTGTTTTATACGTGCCTCCTGTGTCAAGTCTGTGCCTTTATTACTATAAATATATATATTGGCTCCAGCAAACCCCCGTGACCCTGTAGTTAGGATATAGCGGGTTGGATAATGGATGAATGGATGGATATACAGTATATACTTTATACAGTATATATTTGGTTTTGCTATAGTTTTTTTCTTTTGGGATTGGTGCAATTGTTTTTCTTTTTATATATACACATACTTGATTTTTATTGTACATACTATTCCTGTATTTTTTTCCCTTTTGAGGACCTTCCTGAGCCAGGGATAAACCAGGAGACTGTCTTTATTTTTGGTGGGTGTGTGTGTAGTTTTTGTATAGAGAACTGCAGAACTGAACTCTACATGTACATTTTTTTTATGTTTTTGTTTCTGTTTGCTTTTTGATGGTTGGCAGCACGCGCTGATAGAGTGCTGCCGCACCAACCACATGATGAAACCTCCTGGATTGGGACCCGAGTGCTTTTTGAAGGAGTTGCAGTGCTGAAGGACTGTGAAACAAAGCCCACTTGACACTGCTGTGTTTTTGTTGTACAGCACTCTTGTAAATAAACTGGCACCTTTGACCCTTTAGTTTTGATCTGTGTCTCTTCTATTCTCTGATCCCACTTGGCTTATGAACTTTCAGATGTCCAGAGTGTAGGTTGAGCGTAGGTTGGGATGACTTTTCCCACTACAAACGTATGGAAAGTGAATGAATCTAAGTGCTTTTGAATCCACTGTGTCTTAATCCCTCACTTGGGTCTGACCCCACTCACCCCTCACTTCCTCTATTCTGTCATTCTAATTTTTGTCATTTTTGTGCTGTCGTCATTCCCACTGCCTGAAGCGATTTCCCATTGTGTGGTGTTAACCAAGCTCATCTCCCTAACTGCTCCATCTGCTCTGTCAGTACACTTCTCCGCAGCTGCAGTAACTGAGAGCTACTATTACCCACTTAAAGTATCCTGGCTGATCTGACTTATGTTTTTAATTTTTCTGCATCATTCCTTGGCCTTTAAAACCAATCAGGGCATCATTTTGTAGGGTATGGGAGACCATGGAATTCGATGGTTATTTTCTGCTTAAACACATTAGTTCTCCCATGGTGTCATTTTGTGTTGTGGACACTAACATTTTGAGTATTTTGTTTAGAAATGATTGCTGAGATGTTGCTAAGCCAGATGACGTGATGTCATTACCATGACAGTATTGAGGTCAGTATCGCATACTTCTGTTATGATCAGAGAAGAACATGTATTTAATATATTGAAATTTTTGTCATATCTTACCATGACAACATTTTCATAATGCGAAGGGTGCTGTCATGTTAGAGTTTTGGAATAGTCGTTTTACAGAACTTCTTGATGCACACACCCTAGTCGTATCACCATTAGCATTAAAGGTCCACCTGGGAAGTTTCCAAGTTTTGAATTTCTAAATTTAAACTTTGTTTTCCTGTATACCCAATTTTGGTCTCATTCCTGATGCTGATTCTTACTTCTTGCTTTGGCTATGACAAGTGATTGATCAAACGTTTGCTTTTGACTAAGCTTGTGAATATTCATTGAAAATTCTTAGCCTTCTTTCATTGCTAGATTTTGTGGGTACAATCCCATTTGTTTGCATTTACAACTGCTGTCTTTTGTTTCAGCTTTGGTTGCATTAAATGATTCTCGACTCGGGACGTTGTGGGTCGGTGGGGGGAGTACTTCGAAGACCTCCTCAATCCCAATAACATGCCTTCCAATGAGGAAGCAGAGCCTGGGGACTCGGAGGTGGGCTCCCCCATCTCTGGGACTGAGGTCACCGAGGTGGTCAAAAAACTCCTTGGTGGCAGGGCCCCAGGGGTGGATGAGATACGCCCGGAGTTCCTCAAGGCTCTGGATGTTGTAGGGCTGTCTTGGTTGACACGTCTCTACAACATCGCATGGACATCAGGGACAGTGCCTCTGGATTGGCAGACCGGGGTGGTGGTCCCCCTCTTTAAGAAGGGGGACCGGAGGGTGTGTTCCAACTACAGAGGGATCACACTCCTCAGCCTCCCTGGAAAAGTCTATTCGGGGGTTCTGGAGAGGAGGGTCTGTCGGATAGTCGAACCTCGGATTCAGGAGGAACAGTGTGGTTTTCGTCCTGGTCGCGGAACAGTGGACCAGCTCTACACCCTTAGCAGAGTCCTGGAGGGTGCATGGGAGTTCGCCTAACCAGTCTACATGTGTTTTGTGGACTTGGAAAAGGCGTTCGACCGTGTTCCTCGGGGAATTCTGTGGGGGGTGCTCTGAGAGTATGGAGTACCGGACCCCCTGACAAGGGCGGTTAGGTCCCTGTACAACCGGTGTCAGAGCTTGGTCCGCATTGCTGGCAGTAAGTCAAACCCGTTTCCAGTGAGAGTTGGACTCCGCCAGGGCTGCCCTTTGTTACCAATTCTGTTCATAACTTTTATGGACAGAATTTCTAGGCGCAGCCAGGGTGTTGAGGGGGTCCGGTTTGGTGGAGTCAGGATTGGGTCACTGCTTTTTGCAGATGATGTTGTCCTGTTTGCTTCATCAGGCTGTGATCTTCAGCTCTCTCTGGATTGGTTCGCAGCCGAGTGTGAAGCGACTGGGATGAGAATCAGCACCTCTAAATCCGAGACCATGGTCCTCAGCCAGAAAAGGGTGGAGTGCCCTCTCAGGGTTGGTAGCAAGATCCTGCCCCAAGTGGAGGAGTTCAAGTATCTTGGGGTCTTGTTCACGAGTGAGGGAAGAATGGAGCGTGAGATCGACAGGCGGATCGGTGCGGCGTCCGCAGTGATGCAGGCTCTGCATCGGTCTGTCGTGGTGAAAAAGGAGCTGAGCCATAAGGCAAAGCTCTCAATTTACTGGTCGATCTACGCTCCTACCCTCACCTATGGTCATGAGCTATGGGTTGTGGCCGAAAGAACGAGATCGCGAATACAAGCGGCTGAGATGAGTTTCCTCCGCAGGGTGTCTGGGCTTTCCCTTAAAGATAGGGTGAGAAGCTCAGTCATCCGGGAGGGGCTCAGAGTAGAGCCGCTGCTCCTCCGCATCGAGAGGAGTCAGATGAGGTGGCTCGGGCATCTGATCAGGATGCCTCCTGGACGCCTCCCTGGTGAGGTGTTCCGGCACGTCCAACCGGGAGGAGGCCCCCGGGGAAGACCCAGGAGACGCTGGAGGGACTATGTCTCCCAGCTGGCCTGGGAACGCCTCAGGATTCTCCCGGAAGAGCTAGAAGATGTGGCCAGGGAGAGGGAAGTCTGGGCATCTCTGCTCAAGCTGCTACCCCCGCGACCCGACCTCGGATAAGCGGAAGAGAATGGATGGATGGATGGATGGATGGAAATGATTCTAGCTTCTCAACCCCCATTTTGTTAAATACTATGATTTCATTTCAGTTTCACGTCCTTGGCTTACTTAAAATAGATTTATTTGGACTTCTGGTTATGGCCCGACTTTTCTCCATTTTGCGGTTCTAATTAAAAAAATTATGCTGCTGTCACCCAATGAAGTCATCATATAAAGAAAGGTGTAGCGGTTGCCACATCAGTGTTGTCTTACAGTGTTACCATCTCCCGTTATTGTTTGCCTCCTCCAAATGCAGGAGAAGAAAAGAGGAAAAGAAACAGGAAGTTCCATGCAGAGGATTTTTCAAATCCAGAGGATCTCAGCAATTGAAGGAGAGAGAGAAACATTTCAGCCAAAGGAAATATGACCTACCAGGATGGAGACCTGCTCTGCACCATTCAGAGGTGGATTGGTTACTCATATTGGAGATGCAGATAAGGAAGGGTTACCCTGGAGGAGTGGGCTGTTGGTATGGAAGAGGAAGTAGGGGAAAACTGTTTTATATCTTGGAAGCTTCTCCATCTTCCATATTACAGTTAACTAGACTTCATCTGATTAGGAATTGACCTTTCGTAGTTTTGAAATAAATATTTGTTGGACTGGTTTTGTTTGTGTTGCTTATGTTGTGCTTATCTTGTGTTTGCTTATGATGCACGTGTGTGTCAATCTTGTATTTTGTGTTTTGGTTCCAATATAATCCCCACGTTTACCTGCCCAATATAAGTGTGGTGTCCTACTACTGTCTGGGAAGGGGAAACAGAGCAGCGGTTAGGAAAGCCTCCATTAGTATAAGAAAGAGTCAGAAGAAAGTAGCTATAGGCCTGATCTGCCCGTTTCTGCAACATAGTGGAGATCATTACAAAGGAGCTTGCCAGAGTGTTCTGACTCAGCAGACGTAAGAGAAATTTAAAGGAGTCAGGATTGGGAATGAGGGCAAAAATACATTCAAGGATTGATACCAGAGAAAGGGTTAAGAGAGAGAGAGAAAGAAATGATCTTTTAAACGAACCACAAAACACTAATTAAAAATCAAAAGTCATTAGTCAGAAGTTGAAACAACAAATCATCAAGGAAAACACAGAGAAATTCACACACCAAATGTTTAATCGATCCAAGCTTGGATGGGAAGGAAGACCTTTGGTGGCCCTTTAATTGGTCATGATGAATGTGTCATGTGCCATGCACTCATGGGAAATCTTCTAAGCAATGGGCAATGGGATACTCACAAAAATGCTCGCACTTGAAGAATCTAGCATGACATCATGGGAAGATAATAAAAAATTAAATGTTTTTCCAGAATTAAGATAGCAAGAAATATCGAATTTCTTGATCAAAAATCCAAGGTTTGATACTTAGAAGTCCAAAAAACACTTTATAAAAGGCAGAAAGAATTAATAACACAGGAAAGGTGAATTTTATAAGTATACTAGCTATGTTGCATGTTTATAATAAATGTAAAAATATTTAATACATGTTACCCTATGTGTACCTTCAGCTCTCTTGACCAGTGCTTCCTCTGTCAAGTGTGTTCCCACTGTGAAATAAAAATGAGATTAAGGGGTCATATAGTCATTCAGGGGTAATATTGTTATTGTACATCAAGTGTTTTAGTACACATTCCCCAAAAATATAAAAATATAGCATCTATATTAGAAGTAGTATAAGGGGGTAATAAATAGTCTGAGCCTAATCAAGCATACTGAGCCATAAGGCAAAGCTCTCAATTTACCAGTCAATCTATGTTCCTACCCTCACCTATGGTCATGAGCTATGGGTACTGACCGAAAGAATGAGATCGTGAATACAAGCGGCTGAAATGAGTTTTCTCCGCAGGGTGTCTGGGCTTTCCCTTAAAGATAGGATGAGAAGCTCAGTCATCCGGGAGGGGCTCAGAGTAGAGCCGCTGCTCCTCCGCATCGAGAGGAGTCAGATGAGGTGGCTCGGGCATCTGATCAGGATGCCTCCTGGACGCCTCCCTGGTGAGGTGTTCCGGGCACGTCCAACCAGGAGGAGGCCCCGGGGAAGACCCAGGACACGCTGGAGGGACTATGTCTCCCGGCTGGCCTGGGAACGCCTTGGGATTCTCCCGGAAGAGCTAGAAGAAGTGGCCGGGGAGAGGGAAGTCTGGGCATCTCTGCTCAAGCTGCTGCCCCCGCGACCTGACCTCAGATAAGCTGAAGAGGATGGATGGATGGATAATCAAGCATATCAAGAAACCGATAAAGGGCAAGTGAACCACAAGGAACAAGAAAGTTCTAGGTGATGCTTTGAAGAAGTGACTGACTGTCATGTACACACAGATATTTCTAAAAGAAGGGTAAGAGCTGAAGTTAAGAAATGTTTGAGAAGGACAAATATGTAGTGGAAGGAGACTTTTATTTTGGGAATATAAACTGGCAATGTTCTCTGCTGAACGCATCTCTTGTGTTTTGAACCAATCAGAGTAAATGTCTGGTGATGCATAAGCATTCATTCAGCATTATTATGTAAATACAATTGTCTATAAACATGAGGCTGTAACTATGCTGTGGGACCATTCCTTCACAGACTGTTGTGACAGAATGTATCCCTCTTCATGAAGAGATAATTGAAGGCGCAATAAACAAGCTTCCTCCTGTCTGGTTCCTGATTCAAAGAGGCCCTAGTTGAGGACAAAATTTCTTTCTTCAGTTTTATTTCTTCCACACCATAGAGCCTGTCAGACTCTGGCATTATTTTTGAGTCACCTTGCTCACCCTATGTATCCATATTTATACCTCCCATTTTTGAAGCCCCAAATTTACCTTTTTCTAGTTGCGGCCTGTTTTCCCCCAGGCTAGATGGCCTGGCCAGTAAATTTCTACTTTGGAATTTCAGCTAGGGGCTAGGAGTTTATCTGATAAATGAACTGACTCTCTGCGTGCCTACTATTGCTTCACTCCTCCTTGTGGGCCTTTCACTTCCTTTTTAAATCGCATCACCAAAGCCAAACTGACCCAATTAGATTGCTCAGAGGGACAGGACACACACACTGATCTTAGTGGTTTATTATATAGCAGACTAAGTGTCGCCCCTGGCTGCACCCACGTAGTAGTGAAACAGGACAAACTTTAAAAATCAATACAGTAGACGTTGGCACTGTATCTGATCGTGCTCAGGTCTGACAAGAGAACGCCCCCACGTGGGGAGAAAAACATGTGGCCGTGATGTCTCTGGCAATCAGCAGCTACACTCTAAAACACATGTAGCTCTGATCTATTTCTCAAAAACGTCAAACATTACTCCTTAACAATCTGTAGATGATGATAACTATTGAACAAACAGGTATCGCTAGCTAAGCGGAGGCAAGGTACGCTCCAACACTTAGCGAGAGGTAAACCGATTCAAACAGAGGCTGGCGCATGAGTGAAGTGGGCCTCATCCCCCTCCCCTCGGCCTGCAGTGTCTCTCTCGGTAAATCGGTACCGCAAGCGAACTATGATACTTAGCGCAGTGAGAGAATTTGCAACATCAACTAGAATATTAAAGCAAATTATAGGAAAAGACCTGATATAAATCCGTTAAGTAGTTCTCTGGTGAAAAGTGGACAGACATACAGACCATTTATATATATATATATATATATATATATATATATAATATATATATATATATATATATATATATATATATGTATACATACAGTGGTACCACGGTATAAGTCCGCTTTGGAATAAGTCCAACTTAATATAAGTCCTGTTTGGATGCAAAAAATTTTGCTTGGTATACATCCTTTGTTTGGAATACAACTCGCGTGCTAGAACACCGCGTGCTACCCTTGTTTACCTCTCTCGAGTCAAAGCCAAGACTGCCTGTGGTATAGCGGGTCCGCGGCTTCAAAAAAAAGGGCCAGGTTTTAAATCCGTACAGCCATGTCGTTCTCCATGGGCGCGATTGCACGACCGCGGGGAGTTAATGAGGTAGTTGGAGCGAGTCACACCTGCACGTGTGGGTGCAATCGTTCTCAGTTGCTTCATTTGCTTCCTGTGGCATATGATTAAGGCAATGTGTCCACGGAGGCGTGGGTGGATGTATATATACGGGTCGGCACCAGGAACAGGGGGATAGATGGACCGAGGAAAAGAGGAAGATAAAGGAGGTTAAAAGACGGGAAAGAACAGTCTTAGCAGGCACTTGACTCTTCTCAGCAAGGTAAAGTGAGGTTAAATTTTTATTTATTTCATCTAATTGCTTTTGTATTTATGTATTTTAGTATTAAGCAGTGTTTAAATTATTTTATACAACCCCATCAATGTATAATATGCCAATAACAATAGAATTCTTTTTCATGAGAATGGATTAATCATTTTCCCTTTATTTCTTATAGGAAAAATTAATTTGGTACAAGTCCTATTTGGTTTAAGTTCAAGGATCTGGAACAGATTAAGGACATATACTGAGGTACCACTGTATATATATATATATATATTATATAATATATATATATATTATATATATATATATATATATATATAAATGGTTATGCAAAACAGTGCTTCTTGTACTAATCTATAACATTGAATTGGGTGGGCTATGAACTACAAAAGCAAATTTGCAGAGGATATCTCATACCATGTTGCTTTTGTCACGTCACTTGATTCAGTTAGAGAAAATTCCTAATGTACCCCTTTAATGATAAATCAATATGCAATACTAATTAAAATTAGCAAAAAAGGTTTCCATTCTAGAAGTTGTCTACAGTTTCTTTAGAATTTGGTGGGATTAATCCAGTATGTTGAGCCACTGTTACCTTTTGAGACAATTCAGTATCTTTGAGTGACCACTATGTACTGGAATATCCAATGAGCTGGGGTGGTGTTGATGTTGATTTTGATAGGATCTGTACTGTGATTTATCATATTCTTAGTTGTTTGTATTCTGCTCAGTTCAGTTTATTTTTATATTTTAGTCTTAACTGGGTGCTTTGATGCATGAAAGCAGGAAAGATTGCCCAATGAGTTAGGATAGGGGAGGGACTTTCATTTTGAATGCCTGGTGAACCCACACAGATGGAGTGAGGGTAGCTGCAGGGCTGTTGATAAGTGTAGGCTGCCTCTGTGTGTTTCAACACTGCATGGACCCAGAGCATGAGAGGCTGTTTACTCCCGTGAACAGCTATGGCTCACAAGCTTTCAGCCTTAGTATCAATGAGCTACCGTCTTTCCTGAAGGACAAACATGTGGTGGAGGAGGAAGCTGTTCTTCATGCATCCGTGTGACAAATACTATGCCAAGGGCTGCAGATCGTCATTGTCTCAGTGCAACTGGAGCATTTTTGGCAATCATGTTTAAAGAGGAGAATTCCATGGGGATAATGACAGCTATACTGTGTATACACAGGCGGACTTCTATGAGAACATGCCTGGGAATGCCTTTGAGTTGCCCAGTGAGAGCCTGGACTTCTCTGTAGAGACATCAAAATAGATGTCCACCGAAGGCCTACATCCACCTTAACAGAGCTTGAGAGGATCTGTAGTCAGTCAGAGGTACTGAGAGCTGCTTGATCTAGGAAAAAATGAATTTAAATGATTTTAGCAAAAGGCTATAACATAACTAAATGTAAAAGAAAACCCAAAGGGGTCGGAATACTTTCTGAATCCCCAGTAAACCCTCAGAGCCAACAAAGCAGGCGAGTACAAGACTCCAAGCCTGTCTTCCTTTGGATCAGTTCCAAGTACACATGATGTTGGAATTCTGCACATGTAAACGTTACCCTTTGAGTTCTTTTCCCACACAAGAACGGAGTGTTTATTGTTCAAAGAGTAATGAAAATTTTCCCTGGGATCAAGTGAAGTTCTATCTATAATAACTTTAAATGTTGTCAAGTTGAATGGAGAAATGGAGAGCAACCAAAACCAAAAAAAAAAAATGGTCTGGAAGAATAAGGTGAACACAAACCTCTTATTTTGGAATTTTTTTATAAATGTCCAGTGTTCATCTACATGTAAATGAGAAGGTGAAAATCATAAATGGAACCAGAAAAGCAAGAGATGACTACAGGATATAAATATGCATTTTTTAATAATTATACACAAAGATACGTTTAATATACAAATATAGATTTTCATACATTTAAAAATATTTTGTGTTACATGTTTAAAAAATAATGAAAAGAATAACTTCCCCCATGATGTCCTTGAGACATGGTACTACCTTAATGCACCACGCTATAATTTCAGTTTCAGATTTCTAAATGGAGAGAAGGTGAAGCATAGCTAGGACTCACTGACGGACATGTTCACTCTTTAGCTGTCTGCCTGTATGTAAACTTACTTGAATAATTAATGGAGTAATTGAAGACAGACTGTTACCCTACTGGAGAATAGGCCGCTAATTAGAGTCTAGTGATTGCAGAGCGTAAGGCAGGCTGTTCTCATTGTTTGAGGTGAAGGAGGCATCTAGTCGCACCCAAATTAATGAATGCATTGTAGAAAGGAGTAAAATACGGTTTTGCATTTTCTAATTAGGAAGGAAAAGCCACAATCTGGCCTGGATTAACGAAGGGGATTAAAGTTAAAGTCTATCAACAATGGATATTAGGGGATGGTGGGATGCTTTCAAAGATCCTCACTGTATGGACTGCAATTTCTATTTAACTCCCTTGTAGTGTAAACGGGTGAGAAGGAAATGGGACCAAGGGCAATAATGTGGGTATTTACATATATGAATAACTTATAATACAAATGAACTGATTTTTATAACCTTTTATTAAGAATAGCCTTAAAAATGTATCCTCGTGTGGTCTTTGGGGCAAAAAAACAACCCCAAGACTCTCTGGCAGTTTTAATATATTGGTGAACTTGAAGAGGCATCAGCTAAGTGGGCCGGGAGAGGGCGTATCTCATCCAAAACAGACGTGTAGTTGAGTGCAGCTGTAGCACAAATTGAGCGGAACAGGCTGGAACAAAGTATGGTAGCTCATTGTGTGAATGTACAACGTGCACATATCAGAAAGCTGAGCTTGTCTGCTTGGGTTGAATGAGAAGTGAGGTGCAAGCAGCAGCCGAAAAAATGTAAAGGTGCACACATGCGCCATCTCACCAAGTGCAAGTCCCACTTGTCTAAGCTTCTACATCTTCTGAAGAATTCACGCCAAATCCCGTGGCTGCAGCTGAGTGTGAGCAAAGAGGACAAACACACACAGAGGTCTTTCGTAGTGAGAACTGAGGTGTATGCAAGTGGCAAAAAAAATTTAAAAGTGCATGCATGCACCATCTAGTGGCTGTGGTTGAGCATGAGCAGAGTGGACTGCTCCGCACACACATCGGTCTTTCATTTACATATGTCTGCCTAGCAATACAAGATACCTGATTACTATTCATGGCTGGGGAGGGGATCTTGAAACTTTGTCAATGGCTATTGTGTCGGCCCAGTTCTTAATAGACTGGAATCCTTATATCTAAATAAAAATGCTTCACTGAAGTTAGCCTGTGACACGGAATTTGATTTGGCAGGTTTAGAAAATGAATGGATGAACTTAATGTCATAAAACAAAACTTCTGGTCACAGGAGATGTAAAACTTAAGAGCAGCAGTTGCCAATCGTGTTGCAGGAGTGTGTTAGGTTACGTGACCAGAAGTCACGGGGTATGTCAAATTATGCTTCTGGATGATGAATTTCCAGCACAGTTTCACAATTCCGGTGGATCACAGGCTGGTCCCTTCCTCTGACAGCCCATTATTATGCTGCCTGATGGAGCCAATGGCTGTAAGAATGGCTTACAGATACAGTGAGTTCAGCCACAATCTCGGCTCTGTTTTTTTCCATTCATTTGTGGTAAGTAAAACATGAGACATCAGACAGACAAGCCTCTAGTCTGTTTTTGCATTCCTTATTCATCATTGCTGCATTAGACATACTTTTTTGTGTGAAGGGTCATTGGCTGTCAGCTCTCCACCTCTGAAACTTGAGACAAAATGAAACCCATTTGACTCTGTTGAGGTGAGTCGCAGACTGGTTGGACTGTGTCACTGGATATGTCACACTACAAGACCAGTTAGATAGCCACAGGAGAGACCCGATAAGATTGTGTAAATGAAGTCGACGACTAGAAAAGTCATGTAATGTGACATGACATTATGGGTTGGCCCCCAGTATTACAGGGATAGGCTTCAATGTCCACCCTGCAACAAGAATAAGAAAAATCAGGTTGTGAAAATGAATGTAGGAACTGCTTAACAAAAGTCTCAGACCAGATTCAATGATGAGGGACTCCACTTCTGATAAAGCACAGATTGAAATCAAAGAGTGAGAGCAACAATAGAGATAAGTGTACTCATTTAAGAAGATTACTCGCCTAAATATGCTAGTTAAGCACCAGCAAATCTTTCTGCAAGGATTGCTGGCTACTCATAGTCATTCCAGGGGGAACATTCTTCACCATAAAGGCAAAAGCTTTGCTACACAGATTCTGTGCTTAGTTCCTGATCTCACCTCTTCAGTTCTATATTTGGTTAAAGCTGGTTGAGTAACAAATTCAAAGCAATTCGATTATTACTATGTTTCATTGAGAGTAGCTGGCGCGATCTGTGCAATTCGTGTGGTGTAGCTGTTCAGACACTGTATTTATAGCTCAAGGTTATGCTGCCTTCGACTCGCCTTGAATCATTTAAATGTCCCATTACAATAATTAACCTCTAGGCACATAATTGTATCCTAAACTTTCTAAGCCAATTTGGACAAAAGTGTCAAATATTGCAATTACATGCACATCTCTGCGTAATTGCAGTTGGACAAAAGCATCAGCCAAATATTGCAACTGAATTCTCATCTCTGTATAATTGTGTAATTGCAGTTGGACAAAAGCATCAGCCGAATATTGCAATTAAAAGCTCATCTCTGTGTAACTGCAGTTGTACAAAAGCATCAGCCAAATATTGCAATTGAATTTTCATCTCTGTATAATTGTGTAATTGCAGTTGGACAAAAGCATCAGCCGAATATTGCAATAGAATTCTCATCTCTGTGCAATTGCAGTTGGACAAAAGCATCAGCCAAATATTGCAATTGAATTCTCAGCTCTGTAATTGCATAATTGCAGTTGGACAAAAGCATCAGCCGAGTATTGCAACTGAATTCTCATCTCTGTATAATTGTGTAATTGCAGTTGGACAAAAGCATCAGCCAAATATTGCAACTGAATTCTCATCTCTGTATAATTGTGTAATTGCAGTTGGACAAAAGCATCAGTCAAATATTGCAACTGAATTCTCATCTCTGTATAATTGTGTAATTGCAGTTGGACAAAAGCATCAGCCGAATATCACAATTGAATTCTCATCTCTGTGTAATTGTGTAACTGCAGTTAGACAAAAGCATCAGCCGAATGTTATAACTGAATTCTTATCCCTGTGTAAATGTGTAATTGCAGTTTTTCCACATACCTGAATGGGATGTTTGCTTTCACTTTATGTAATTGCTGTGCGCATACCAAATACACATTTGATTGGTTTTATGATCCAGGTGCAAAAAGGTGCATACCACTTGCTTTTGTCAAAAATTGGGCCTTGTGCTCCGGGCTGCAGGCGTCCCAGCAATTCAAGTTCAGAAAATGGGCAAACTGCTCAGTGACCGCAAATATTATTTTACACATTATGTACATATTGATATAAATATAATGAAAAAATCCCACTTAATTTTTTTTTTATTTCAGTTAACCGCTTCTTCATTTCAACAAATGTGACAAAAACCTGAAATGGTGATGGAGTTTCTTTTTTGAAGCAGAGTTGTCCATTGCCTCGCCACACATCCCAATCCCAATCAGGTCAAATGCTTTATACACCCTACATTTACAGTGTCATGTGCTAATAAATATTTGTTTTATTCTTCCACACCTATTTGCAGCAGCCCATATAAAAGACATGCAATACAAAAAATAAAACCAATATAATGAAAGAAAAGGAAACAGCATTAACTTAATTAAGAAAACAAGAATAGAGGGTTTAGACATTTGCCACCCATGGAGGGAAAAAAAAAAAAACTGAAAGTGATGCGTACAACAAATTCAGACTTTCAGAGATCCCAGCATACCCTGAAGATTATCGGAGTTTAATGAACCTATAAACCAAACCAAGCCCCTACAAATGAAAATGCTGCATCACACACCCATAAGAAAAGAATTTCAATTTGAATAAAGGAGCGCATGCTGGCATGTCCACCAGAAAAACAAGGGGACTCTGGGAGGAAACGCTGGAAATAATAGCAAAAACGTTTGATACATTTTCATGGTTAAACTGTGAATTCATGTTTCTATCAAAATTTACTTGTAAATAAATACCACTGTCGCTAAACCAGTACCTTGGTGTTTATCATCTTGACATTAAATGTAAGGAAGGCCTGGCAAAAAAAAAAAACTTCACGGCGTGAAGAGAGTCCAACAAGGTAACAAAAAGCACAAGGAATGCAGTCATTTTTTGGACAGCTGCTTAGAGAGCGGTTTCTTTTGCCAGCACAATCCTCATTCGTTAGTTCCATCATTTCAGCTATGCACAACAATAACAGCTTTTTTTCCCTCAAAAATGAGGCAAAGATTTCGACTAGTATCCTGAAGGCACCAGAAAGAAGGAAAAACAAGGCATCTTTATTTGTAAGGATGGCAAGAATCCCTCCACTGAAAAGATGTCTTATTAGTGAAACTGACACACTGTGCTACTCCACGAAGGCCCCACACTGCCGAAGGAGCTGGCATTGTCGCCGTCACTTCAAACAAAAAAGTCGACAGACGCTGAGCAGGCCTTTAACACTCTTCATTCTCGAAAACACCATGTCTTTAAGAGGGGTTGCTCCCCGCTGGATTCTCCAGATGACTGCCAGTACTGCTATCAGGAACTTGTTCACCTACGAAAGAAGAAATGTTTAATTATTTGGCTTTACAGAAAACTTTATAGAATAATAAAAGTAATCATTTGACCAGGAGAGAGAAGATATCTCAATTAAGTACCTCTGCATTCAAAATTTGAGAGGTGACCTTAAAGGAATATTCCACCTGAAAATTATATTTTTAATATGTTGATGATGTAGGAATTTAACTTTTTATGCTCTGTCATCACGTCACACACTAATTTAACTGTGATCAGGGTAATCCTTAAATGAGTAATCCACCCAGATATGATTTGTTGATATGATAGCCCATGCGGTTTGTAGCGATGGCCAAGAAATAATTGTAATCATTTGTGCTCATGGAGAAAGGATATAATAAACCTTTGTACAGAATGGCCGTCTTTGGAGACAACTGCTGAACCCCAGTTATCAATATCAAAACATCCATGAAAAGATCTCCCAATAATTGTGTCACACACTCCACCTCAACCAAGATTTAAGGCCCTGTTGTTATTGGTAGCTGTCAAATCCATCATCCACACTGCCTCTCAATCAATGTTTCTGCTCTTGTTAGACAAGAATTTGTGCTTTTTGGGACCAAATGGATTCCAGAATTGCTGGGTTGTAACCATGAATGCTGTCTAATCCGATACATCCTCTTAGTTCATTGTGGACATTTCATAGTGTTTAAATAATGAAGAAAAGCTAATAAAGCAGGAGTTAAACAACAACCCCTTGATTCTCCATTGTGTTGTGCTGCACTTCCACTCTAAATCAAGCCTCACCCAACATTCTCCTGCAAAAACACACAATATTCCTTTTTATATTACAGTAGATACAAGCAGCATGTGGTGTTGCCCAGATAAATAATGTTAACCTAATCTCCCTTCCATCTGTCCTGATGTTTCACTTGCTCTGAGTCAGCAGGTGGCACTGGTGTACAAACTATAGCCATACTGGGGGAAAAAATAAGAATGGGAACCTCTAGGGTCAAAATGGTGGGTTCCAGAGTATTCTGTCTTGTCCGCATGGTCCTAGTGAGCAACTATGCAAAATTTGGTCCAGATCAGTCAAAGGGCGTAGAATTTTATGAGAAACATACAGACAGACATTCTATTATCTCTCAATTATATAAGAAAAATCCTGGGATGAGAGGAGACTTTTTTCAAGAGATTTTTTCAAGTCCCGCGAGACGAGACTTTGGCCGTGAGATTTTTTTAAGACACGCCAACCATATTCAACCATGCTCATGGTACTCAACCTCTCATTCGTGTGAATGGCTTTTGACAGACACACTTCCTGCACTCTCAGCTCTTATAAATTTTATCTGTTTCCTCACTTTAAGTTCCCAATTAAAGAAGATGTATTATGTCCAAATCTTATTTGAGAATTTTATCACGAAGGGTTATCAACAGAAAAAAAAATGAGTATACGGGCAATCCTAGCACCGAAAAACGAAGTCAAACGAATTAACACCAAAAATGACGATCGGTTACATGGCAAATTGGTTAAATGCGTATCAGTAGACTATGCTGAAACAGCTGGTGGTGATTGTGCGGAAGATGAAAACCTCAACTTATAATATCCTGAAGAATATCTACAACCGTTAACATCATCTGGTCTTCCACCGCACAAATTACTGTTGAAAGAAGGATATATCCAAGAAAGGTAATGTAGTACATCTTCAGAGGATAACATTACACAACAAAGGAGATCTTGATATGCCACTCATATTAAAACGTTAACAGTTTCCCATTAGAATAGCTTTTGTAACGATAATTAAAAAATCTCAGAGCCAAACGTTCGAAAAAGTCGTATTTAATAGAGAGAAAGGAACGAAATTCAATCACAGGCAGTTATACGTTGCGTTGTCACAATAAAAGTCCAAACACAGAATCAAAATTGATATTGAGGAAAATTTAATTTAAAAAATTGTTTTTACCGAGGCTTTACAGTAAAAGTGTAAGTTTAAAAAGTATTTCCGTGTTAATTTCAAAGTCAAACAGAACAAAACTGCATTATGGAACGAATACCTCTAATGCCACATGCAAAACTATTGGTCTAGATCATTTTAAATCTGCACTAGTTAAAGGCCTTTAGATGGCGTTCTAGGTGCCATAAAAATGTAATGTGCGAGTGTGATCAAATATGTCTCTGTTAACTGATTGTTTTGAACCTTTTCTCGTATTTTCAGACAGACAGGACCATTTTAATGTGTCAGCAATGTATGCCATGTAATCTGTCATCTTAATTCCCATCACCAATGAGTGCCATCCAAACCCCCACTTCATCTCGACCTTTTGTGCCCTGTGATACTGTGTCCCTGAAAGGCATATATATATGCGGACTGTTTGTTTGACACCACTTTTTTCAACCCCTACTACTTCACCAGTAAAACCAGTTACCTTTCCATCCACTTCGATAGTCTTGTATTTGCTGCACCAGTTACAAATGACATCCAACTCCCCCTACACTCACCTTGCGTTTTTAAATCCATCTGGGCAAGGTCTTTGGTAAGGTCGCTCGTCGCCAACGTGGAGGACTCTCCTTCGATGTCAGTCACGGCGTTCCGGCGACCAGTCCGATCGCAGGTAATGAAGTCTAAGTACGCAGGCTCCACCTCCATCGTCTGTTCGGTCCAGCAGACTTCATAACCCCTGGGATTAAGAGGGGAAAAGGGGATACAAGATTTAAGACGGGAGCTCATTGGATCACTTCTGTAGTTTGATGTTTAGTATTTAGAATCTGAGTCCTTTTATGGGTGCAGAACTGTATAGTGATGCTGAGACAAGTGCTATATAAAATCATTTTCAAATCCACATAATTGACCTGAAGCCTTGCTAAAAAATGTTTGTAAAAATGTATGAAGCTAATTAAAATAAATAAATAAAATCGGGAATGGTCTCCCCTAGACTTTCTCATATCCCCAGATATGAGGATGGATATTTGAGGTGTAAACTGCAAGGCAATGATTATATTTTTATATTATGTACATTAAAGAACCATCAACAACAATTCAAATCAAATTAATAATATATTGAACAATTATTACAAAAGTAAAGTTGAATAAATCTGACTCTGCAGCTGCATGAATAAAAAAAATACCAAATAGCTCAAAAGTTCGTAGAAATCTACATTTTGTACGTAATACTTGTATGCAAAATTTGGTTGACCCAACTGAAAGTGTTCTCAAGTTATCGTGTTTACATACACACACAAAGACAGGCACACAGACATAATTCCAAAAATGGTATTTTTGGACTCAGGGAGGTCTAAAACATTGAGATTCATCAAAATCTTGAAATCGAATTTTTGTACGATTACAATATTTTCCCAATACTTCATATATGAGAAAGTAAAAAGAAAGAATCCATATAAACAGACTACTATACAACTTTTACACCTTTTAGTTTATAGGCTTGATAAAGACTTGACGAAGACTCTTCAAAGCTATCTTTTATTTTTCTGTTTGCTATTAGTCGAAATCGATTTTTTGGACGATTACAATACTTTCTCTACGAGAAAGTAAATTGGACTCAGGGAGGTCTAAAATGTCAAGATTCATCAAAATCTCGAAATCGAATTTTTGGACAATTACAATACTTTCCCAATACTTTCTCATATACAAAGTAAAAAGAAAGAGTCCATATAAACAGACTACTATACAACTTTTACACCTTTTAGCTTATAGGCTTGATAAAGACTTCACGAAGACTCTTCAAAGCTCTCTTTTATTTTTCTGTTTGCTATTAGTCGCCCCAAGAATAACTCTGGAGTTGTAGGCCCTTCATCTTACAATGCAGGTCACCAGCTGTATGCTTACATGTCACTCTTTCTCTCGTGAATAGCTACTTTAAAAATCTGTGCATAAAATGCAAAAGCACCTACTACTGTCCTCATTTCCACCTGTCTGTCTGTCCAGTGGACTGATTTCTTTGAAACTTCGTACACTTATTCTTCAAGCAAATTTGCTGAGAAAGTCCAGTTTTTGCTTTTATATTGAATAGACCACACTCATGCTGTACAAATATTTAAAATTACAAAAACTCTGATTTAAAAAGAATTTATCTTAAGTCATAAGAGTGGACTTTGTGCATGTCAGCGCTGAGAACCATTGAGTGCTCACCTGTATATAACACAGCAATGAGGAATAAGGAACGAAAGTGTTTTGGACCTTGCAGATAGAAGCTCCTCTATGTGATGTTTCGTGCTTTAAGTCCCACAACAAAATGGGAAAAAAAGAAAAACATAAACATGACAGAAATTGTGGATGAATTCGGTGCACCTGTAAAGTATTTGTACAGCACCCATTCAGCCAGCACACTGTTGGTTGTCAAAAAAAAAAAAAAAAAAAGTGTCAAGCTTGAGATGCTTTGGAAATGTGAAACTGTGCTTGAAAGTCGTCACATAGTCAACTAAATTATCATGTCATACGATTTTTACACTCGTGTAATCTGACATCCTGAGACAAGATCGGCAAATGTAGTCATCAAGTTTGACATCCCCTTTGCTTAGAAGGCATGTAATGTGAAGCCAGCTTAAGAAATGCTCATCATAACTGACAGCGAGTTCTCCATACCGAATTCACTATTTATTCCATAACACCAGAGTCAGATGTTAGTATTCAGTCAACACTGGAGGACACATGAGACCCCCTATTTACCACTGGCTACTCCGCACATTGATATTAGTACTGTGAACGGTACTATAGAAAAGACACACTCAACTAATGTGAGACTATGACTTGAGGTGGACTAGCACCCCATCCAGACACCTGCCACTATGGACTGGATAAGGGAAATGAAAATGGTGTCCGATTCACTGCTGTGTGCTTTGACCCTGAATTGGATGAAGCTGGTTTGACATGTCACCTTGTTTCTTTGTTTTCTTTGTATTGCAGCATACAGAATATCCACCTTAATAAAAGGGCAAGTGTCAGTCAGTGTGTCTGTCGCATTGCTATGTCTCTGTCATTCCAGAAGATGGCGCAGCATAAACATTTTTAGTAATAAAATGCATTGCACTCCTCATTCCTGCAGATGCCATGTCACAAACATTAACACTACTACTATCATTTTTACTTAATCACTAATGCAGTTTATTAGTACGTGCATTACAGAATACATTACTGCAAATGTTAATGCTGAGGTCTATGTTGGTTACACATCTTAGAAAGATAGCACAGCTGGCATATAAAATAAAGAGTGAGGATGTGTGCCCAGTTGACTGGCACCTAATCCAGAGATAGATAGATAGATAGATAGATAGATAGATAGATAGATAGATAGATAGATAGATAGATAAACTATATGACAGACAGACAGACAGACAGAGTGACCACTAGGGGGCACACCAGCACCCCAGACACAACTATAGACAGATTGACAATGTTTATATTCCTGTTGTCCAGCAGCAAAGGACACTGAATATTTTGCATGGAATTACTTTTAAGTCTCCACATTTGATCTGTAAGAGCACTTCATGGACTTGGACAGGACTAATAATTCATCAGGATTGTTCCCTTCTAATGTTTCCCCCAACATCTGCAGGCAATTTATCAATGGAATGGCCATTATGACATTACAAACTTTCACACCAGTGCTGTCTCCACTGCTATAGTTTCAATAGCCGGGCACTGATGATGCCACTTTGAATTCCTACATTTTCTGCATCCATATAACTGAAAACAGTATAAAATACTTTAAAGGATGGATGGAGATAGATAGATAGATAGATAGATAGATAGATAGATAGATAGATAGATAGATAGATAGATAGATAGATAGATAGATAGATAGATAGATAGATAGATAGATAGATAGATAGATAGATAGGAGTGAAAGGCGCTATAGATAGATAGATAGACAGGAGTGAAAGGCGCGATAGATAGATAGATAGATAGATAGATAGATAGATAGATAGATAGATAGATAGATAGATAGATAGATAGATAGATAGATAGATAGATAGATAGATAGATAGATAGATAGATAGATAGATACTTTATTAATCCCAATGGGAAATTCACAATTATTATTACTATTCACGATAGCTAGGCAGAACTTAATTTGTCCCAAATGGAAACATAATTTTTTTTTTTCTTCTTCTAAAAAGTAACTTGCTTCTGTTGAGGAATAAGGTTGGCTCATCTTCTTCACACTGCTCAGACTGAGTTTTATCAATATTCTATGTATCCCTCAAACTCCTGAACTCCTTTATTTCCATTACAGAAGGACTGGTCTGTGGCCAAGCAGCATGAAGCACATGGCAGAGCTTACCACTGGACAGATTGCCCGATCATAGCACGCACAGCATGGTGACCTCAAACCCTCATACCGGGGCTACTTAGAGCTGGCATGTAGCCTACCATCACAAGTCGTTTAGACTGTGGGAGGAAACCTGAATATCTGAAGAAAAACCCTAAAGTTGAAATCTGAAAATCAGTGGTTTATAGATGTGAAGGAAAACCCTCATACCACCCTAAATGCCCATTGAGGCATCTATTAAATGTAAGCGAAGAGTGGTGCTATCAAAGATGTATTTCAGAATTACTGGAAGTCGGGAAAGAGCCAATCATCAAGTGATTGCCAGGTCATCAAGGGCCACCCTCAATTGCTTACCCTGAGGCCAATTTGGAGTTAATTATCCTGTCCATTCTATGGGATGTTGTAAATAACCAGAGCTTAAGAAATGGAGGATATACTGCATATCCTGCTTATTTCCGCCATTTCTTATTTTCAGCAGTGTTGCATCACTTTAGTGGATTATGTTAGTGCATTAAGTAAAATGGGCACCCAGAGAAGACCTACATGGACACTGACAGAAAACGGCAGCCCCCTATAGACAACATCTGGAGTACCAAGTGTTGAACTCCATGTTCCTGTAGGTGCGAGGCTGAGCCAGTGTGCTGCCTTAATGCTTTTCAGAGTTTGTGTTAAGCAGCTTAGACATCTGCTAGCAAATCTTCTTATAATTC
The DNA here is from genome assembly GCF_900747795.2 of Erpetoichthys calabaricus. NCBI lineage: Eukaryota > Metazoa > Chordata > Cladistia > Polypteriformes > Polypteridae > Erpetoichthys > Erpetoichthys calabaricus. The sequence goes on from NC_041403.2 coordinate 149,037,198, forward strand.
AAACTCACGTGTGGGCAGAAACCAATCCTGGAAGGGATGCCAATTCACCATAGGCCATTTGAGAGAAATTTAGCACAATGAAGAACTCACACAGTCACTGGGAGAGCACGTAAAATCCACACAAGCGATGACTGGTTCACGGAATTGAACCCAAGTCTCAGTGAGGTAGTCAATGTGATTAAGCACTCTGCCATCTTAGAGCGCAGTGTTGTTCTTCAGAGAGCTTATCATTTTTCATATCCTTATCATTTCTGCTCTGCCCCAAGCATAAAAAAATTAGGTATAAGTAAAGTTTCTAATGCACCACATAAAGAAATAGTACCCCATCAGAAAGTGCAGGGTCATTTAAAGACACGTTGTGCAGCAAAAGTGGCAGAGTCATTTAAAGCCATAACACCCACAGCAGAAGGGGTAGAGTCATATAAGATGACAGTGTCCCATTAGAATGGGTGGAAACATTTAAATGCATACAGTGCCCAATGCAGAAAGGGGAGAGCCATTAAAAGGCACATTGTACCCACAGCAAAAGGGGCACAACCATTTAAAGACACAATGTGTCCCCAGTAGAAGGGGCAGAACCACTTAAAGACAAATGGTGCCACCATCAGAAGGGACATAACCATTGTAAGATACATCTTGCCCTCAGCAGATGGGGTTGAGCCATTTAAGACAGACAGTGTCCCATTAGAACGGGTGGAAACCATTTAAAGGCACATAGTGCCCAATGCAGAAAGGGGAGAGCCATTAAAAGGCACATTGCACCCCCAGCAGAAGAGACAGGACCACTTAAAGACAGATAGTGCCACCATGAGAAGGGACAAAAGCATTTGAAGATACATCATGCCCCCAGCAGAAGGGGTTGGAGCCATTTAAAGACACAATGTGCACCAGAAGAAGGGGCAGAGCCATTTAAAGATACAATGTGCCCCCAGCAGAAGGGGCAGAGCCATTTAAAGACACAATGTGCACCAGAAGAAGGGGCAGAGCCATTTAAATGACAGATAGTGCCACCACGAGATGAGACAGAACCATTTAAAGACACAGTGGGCCCCAGAAGAAGGGGCAGAGCCATTTAAAGATACAATGTGCCCCCAGCAGAAGGGGCAGAGCCATTTAAAGATACAATGTGCCCCCAGCAGAAGGGGCAGAGCCATTTAAAGACACGATGTGCACCAGAAGAAGAGGCAGAGCCATTTAAACTACAGATAGTGCCACCACGAGATGAGACAGAACCATTTAAAGACATAATGTGTCCCCAGCAGAAGGGGCATTGGCGTTTAAAGATACAGTGCCCCCAGCAGAAGGCGGCGGCTCATTTAAAGCCAGATAGTGGCCCACCAGAAGGGGCTGAGCTTTTCTCCCAGCTCTCATGCTGGCCAGTCTCCAATCCAAACAAAGAATCTTTTCAGCAAAGGTGAAAAGCGCTCTGCATTTTCGCATTCACCGACATCAAAAGTGGGTCACACATTGAGGGTTGCCAAAGTGGGGGGAAAATGCAAAACGCCGGGCATTCCTTCCAGGAATAAAGATGGCTCACAGCAGGTGGGGATTTCCACAGCACACGGAATGTACTTCTCGATTCGGCTTCGGATGCGACAAACAAAGCCCCAATTGTTTACCGGGAACTTTCGATTCTGCAGGTAAAGTGATCACGAAAGCTGCGGTTCGCTTTTAGCTCCCCAAAACACAGAAGTGCGCGATCCGTCTGGAGCCGCTGACCTCCGAGTGACGCCTCAATGAACAATTCGGAAGATGCGATCATTTACTAAAACACAAGGGCGCGACACACACCCACACTCCCACACACACTGGAGGGATTCCGCTGGCCGGGAGTTGAGCGCTGACTAACAGGGCTGGCCGTCATAACGCACGGAAGGCCGTCAAGAGCAGGCGGCCAGGCAGTTCTAGGTCAGTTCAAACTTTCACAAATGCATACGCATTTCCCGAAATGACCCGTAAACGGAAAAGAGTGAACAATGAGAGTGTGCAATTATTGTTAAAAAGATTTCTTGAATGACTGAACAGAAATTGAAATGTAACTCCTGCCTGCCCGCACCGGTCCGGGACAACATTTTCTGCGCCGATTAGTGAACAAGATCCTCACCTGTGGTCACCAGCAGACAATGGCTACCGGCTGAAAGGATGAAATCCTGCGCTCTAGCGACCGAAGTGACGCTGCTGTGTATGGTCCAGCAACAGAATAAACGTGAATCGACACTGAGATTCAAGCAATTAACCTTCCTTTCTTTATTCAAGTCCCCAAAACTCTTTCCGGTAGCCCCCTCGACCTCCTGCTTATATTACCCAGGGCCGGATTTTCCTATAGGCTAACTAGGCTTCAGCCTAGGGCCTCAAGATCAAGAGGGGCCTACATTCAAATTGTTAGCGAAATTAAAATTACACTATTCTAAAAACAGTGAACACTAAAACACTGAACCGAAAATAAGGAGAAATTCTACGCATATGACTAATAAACAAACATAAAAATGTATTGGTTAAGATCAACGCGTATTACGTATTTTATTATCTCTCATGTAATTTACAAACTTAAAAATGGAAGGTGAAAGGGCCTCATAAGTGGAATTGCCTAGGGCCTCTTTTCATATAAATCCGGCCCTGATATTACCCATCAAGCCATGCTCATATACATATTTAAATCACAGAACAGATTATCCTACATCTCCCCTCTCAAGCAATACATACTGCTATTTTTGTTCTTCTTTGGGGCGATACCTTCTAAAGTATAACAACTGTAAAAGAACATTTCTTAATTATAACAACTACCTTCCTATTGCTATTTATATCTGGAAATACGTTTCTGTACCTCTTGTCACTTTAATATAATACGGTTTATTTACACTTATTGTTACTATTCATAATCTTTCTTTAGTTTTACTCTATAGGTCTAATTTACTCAGTTTAATAACAGTAGTAGGTCAGGGAGAGCTATTTCTAATATGATGAGGTTAGAACAGGAGATGCAGGCGAATGTGGAACCTCAGACTCGTGATGCTGTGCCAGTCCACTACAGCTCTCAATTTCAGGTGTTTGCACCAGGATCAAGTGGCGATGATTACAGGGATCAGTCCCATGAGGTGCACCCACAAGACAAGAACGTGGGGTGGATTGGTCCTTTAATACAGTCCCACGTGTTTTGGAATCTGTCACCCAGACCTCACTTCCAGGCTGAAGAAGGCTTGTGTTTCTAACTCTGTGGCACCTGCTGTAGCTCCGCTCATCCATCATCTTTTTCTTCTTTTCCTTACAACAAATAAGGTCCCCATACTGGGGTGCAACAGCTGTGGGCGAGTTGGCACTGCTGTCCACAGTCGTCATCCCGTAAGAAATTGGGCAGGGCTATACCCATTTTGCAGTGCAGCGGACCAGTATGCCAATAATGCCAAATAAGGATCAGGAGCCTTCTTTTTAAACAGATGTTTGTCAGTCTGAACCCAACACTCTGCTTCCAACACTGCTTTGAGGAAATTTAGGGCTGCATGTGACATGATGACAGGCAGCTCCAAAAGTTGACAAAATCCTGTCCGGAAAATTGTCTCTGGGATGCCACCTGAAAGGAACCCTCCAGAATATCCCATCAGTCCTTTACTTTCAAAGTTTATTGTCTTTTCTTTTTTCTATCCCTTCTAATCAAATTTCTCAGACATGGAGTCCACAGTACTGTATATAGACATGTGGACAAATATGTTGGTCGCCTGGCCTGACTTGAGCTAAAACTGTGTGACTTTCCCTAGGGGGTTCACATCAAGCACTACATACATACAGACGTGGACAAATTTGTTGGTCCCCTTACAGCTCATTGAAAAAGTGCTGTATGCCCCCTGAAGTGCCAAAATGAAAAGCAATTGTACCCATGTGTACCTCCATGCCTTTGATATGTCATCAAGTACAGCAAAGTAGGTGTCAAAAAGAGATCAAGTGTTGCTTATTCTACAAAGATATTCTAAAAAGTCCTAGACACATTTGTTGATACCCCTAGACAAGATCATAAATAATTGGATTTGAGTGATTTTTCAAACTAGTGGTTTTCTTTAATTCATATCACACACGTCTCAAAATCGTGCAATGAGTCATTCAGCTGATTTAAATGGAGAAAAGGCGTCACTCTGCTGTTTGGTGTCATTGTGTGTCGCACACTGAACATGGACCAGAGAAAGTAAAGGAGAGAGTCATCTGAGGGGATCAGAAAGTCCATCCATCCATCCATTGTCTCCCGCTTATCCGAGGTTGGGTCGCGGGGGCAGCAGCTTGAGCAGAGATGCCCAGACTTCCCTCTCCCCGGCCACTTCTTCTAGCTCTTCCGGGAGAATCCCAAGGCGTTCCCAGGCCAGTCGAGAGACATAGTCCCTCCAGCGTGTCCTGGGTCTTCCCCGGGGCCTCCTCCCGGTTGGACGTGCCCGGAACACCTCACCAGGGAGGCGTCCAGGAGGCATCCTGATCAGATGCCCGAGTCACCTCATCTGACTCCTCTCGATGCGGAGGAGCAGCGGCTCTACTCTGAGCCCCTCCCGGATGACTGAGCTTCTCACCCTATCTTTAAGGGAAAGCCCAGACACCCTGCAGAGGAAACTCATTTCAGCCGCTTGTATTCGCGATCTCGTTCTTTCGGTCACTACCCATAGCTCATGACCATAGGTGAGGGTAGGAACATAGATCGACTGGTAAATTGAGAGCTTCACCTTGCGGCTCAGCTCCTTTTTCACCACGACAGACCGATGCAATGCCCGCATTACTGCGGATGCCGCACCGATCCGCCTGTCGATCTCACGCTCCATTCTTCCCTCACTCGTGAACAAGACCCCGAGATACTTGAACTCCTCCACTTGGGGCAGGATCTCGCTACCAACCCTGAGAGGGCACTCCACCCTTTTCCGGCTGAGGACCATGGTCTCGGATTTGGAGGTGCTGATTCTCATCCCAGCCGCTTCACACTCGGCTGCGAACCGATCCAGAGAGAGCTGAAGATCACGGCCTGATGAAGCAAACAGGACAACATCATCTGCAAAAAGCAGTGACCCAATCCTGAGCCCACCAAACCGGACCCCCTCAACACCCTGGCTGCGCCTAGAAATTCTGTCCATAAAAGTTATGAACAGAATCGGTGACAAAGGGCAGCCCTGGCGGAGTCCAACTCTCACTGGAAACGGGTTCGACTTACTGCCGGCAATGCGGACCAAGCTCTGGCACCGATCGTACAGGGACTGAACAGTCCTTATCAGGGGGGCCGGTACCCCATACTCTCGGAGTACTCCCCACAGGATTCCCCGAGGGACACGGTCGAATGCCTTTTCTAAGTCCACAAAACACATGTAGACTGGTTGGGCAAACTCCCATGCACCCTCCAAGACCCTGCTAAGATTATAGAGCTGGTCCACTGTTCCGCGACCAGGACGAAAACCACACTGTTCCTCCTGAATCCGAGGCTCGACTATCCGACGGACCCTCCTCTCCAGGACCCCTGAATAGACTTTTCCAGGGAGGCTGAGGAGTGTGATCCCTCTGTAGTTGGAACACACCCTCCGATCCCCCTTCTTAAAGAGGGGGACCACCACCCCGGTCTGCCAATCCAGAGGCACTGTCCCTGATGTCCATGCGATGTTGCAGAGGCGTGTCAGCCAAGACAGTCCTACAACATCCAGAGCCTTGAGGAACTCCGGGCGTATCTCATCCACCCCCAGGGCCCTGCCACCAAGGAGTTTTCTGACCACCTCGGTGACCTCAGTCCCAGAGATGGGGGAAGCCCACCTCTGAGTCCCCAGGCTCTGCTTCCTCATTGGAAGGCATGTTAATGGGATTGAGGAGGTCTTCGAAGTATTCCCCCCACCGACCCACAACGTCCCGAGTCGAGGTCAGCAGCGCACCATCCCCACCATATACAGTGTTGACACTGCACTGCTTCCCCTTCCTGAGACGCCGGATGGTGGACCAGAATCTCCTCGAAGCCGTCCGAAAGTCATTCTCCATGGCCTCCCCAAACTCCTCCCACGCCCGAGTTTTTGCCTCAGCAACCACCAAAGCCGCATTCCGCTTGGCCTGCCGGTACCTATCAGCTGCCTCCGGGGTCCCACAGGACAAAAGGGTCCTGTAGGACTCCTTCTTCAGCTTGACGGCATCCTTCACCGCCGGTGTCCACCAGCGGGTTCGGGGATTGCCGCCACGACAGGCACCGACCACCTTACGGCCACAGCTCCGGTCAGCTGCCTCAACAATAGAGGCATGGAACATGGCCCATTCGGACTCAATGTCCCCCACCTCCCTCGGGATGTGGTCGAAGTTCTGCCGGAGGTGGGAGTTGAAGCTACTTCTGACAGGGGGCTCTGCCAGACGTTCCCAGCAGACCCTCACAACACGTTTGGGCCTACCACGCCTGACCGGCATCCTCCCCCACCATCGAAGCCAACTCACCACCAGGTGGTGATCAGTTGACAGCTCCGCCCCTCTCTTCACCCGAGTGTCCAAGACATGTGGCCGCAAGTCCGACGACACGACCACAAAGTCGATCATCGAACTGAGGCCTAGGGTGTCCTGGTGCCAAGTGCACATATGAACACCCCTATGCTTGAACATGGTGTTCGTTATGGACAATCCGTGACGAGCACAGAAGTCCAATAACAAAACACCGCTCGGGTTCAGATCAGGGGGGCCATTCCTCCCAATCACGCCCTTCCAGGTCTCACTGTCATTGCCCACGTGAGCATTGAAGTCTCCCAGCAGAACGAGGGAGTCCCCAGAAGGTATGCCCTCTAGCACCCCCTCCAGGGACTCCAAAAAGGGTGGGTACTCCGAACTGCTGTTCGGTGCATACGCACAAACAACAGTTAGGACCCGTCCCCCCACCCGAAGGCGAAGGGAGGCTACCCTCTCGTCCACCGGGGTAAACCCCAATGTACAGGCTCCAAGTTGGGGGGGCAATAAGTATACCCACACCTGCTCGGCGCCTCTCACCGGGGGCAACTCCAGAGTGGTAGAGAGTCCAGCCCCTCTCAAGGAGATTGGTTCCAGAGTCCAAGCTGTGCGTCGAGGTGAGTCCGACTATATCTAGCCGGAACCTCTCAACTTCGCGCACTAGCTCAGGCTCCTTCCCCTTCAGAGAGGTGACATTCCACGTCCCAAGAGCCAGTTTCTGTAGCCGAGGATCGGACCGCCAAGGTCCCCGCCTTCGGCCACCACCCAACTCACACTGCACCCGACCTCATTGGCCCCTCCCATAGGTGGTGAGCCCATGGGAAGGGATCAGAAAGTAATTATCGTATATACTTGTGGATAAGTTCTCCTGCGGATAAGTCGGGACTTGATTTTACCGTATAATTTCTGGTATTTTATAATGTTGTCGTATAAGTCAAATGCGGAAAATTCACACTATCGGTCCAAGAAATTATGATATGTTATCACCTACCTGAGAGAGTAATCACGCAGCACACGGCCTTATTTTCTATGTTTTGTGCCTACGTGACCACACGGTGATACCCAGACTTTTCCGAAGTGACATTTGCACCGATTTGTGTTTTTTGTATCTCACACCCTCATACGTCTTTATCGTAAGAGCATCCATTATCTACAATGGAACGTTCGATCAGAAGAAAATTTGAAGCTGGTTTTAAATTAAACGTCATTGAAGTAGCAGAAGAAATTGGTAACTGCGCTGTTGCAACAAAATTTGATGCATCTGAGAAACTGGTGCGAGGTTGGAGGAGGCAAGAAGATGTAAAAAAAAAAATTAAGTGTTGCATTTTGAACGGGCGTATAAGTTGGGGTCTGATTTTATGACCGGTTTTCAAGACCCGACTTATATGTGAGTATATACGGTAGATGAGCATGATAAAGGCAAAGACTATGAAACCATCTCCAAGCAGCTTGATGTTCCTGTGACAACAGTTACAAATATTACGTATTATGACGTTTAAGGTCCATGGGAACTGTTAGCCAACCTCCCTGGACGTGGCCACAGGAGAAAAATCGACCCCAGAATGGGCAGAAGGATAATGAGAACGGTAGACAAAAAGCAAACGACAGCTTCCTGAAAGATACAAGCTGAACTCCAAGATCAAGGTCCAACAGTGTCTGACCACACCATTTGTGACTTTTTGAGTGACAGTGGGCTTCCAAAAAGTAATAAAATGAAAAGCAGGTATCCTATGTAAACCTGCGTGCCTTTGATAGGTCATCGAGTACAATAAAGTAAGTGTAAACAAAATAGAGATCACGTGTTGCTTATTCTACAAAGATATTCTAAAAGTCCTGGACACATTTGTTGATACCCCTAGACAAGATCATAAATAATTGGATTTGACTGATTTTTCAAACTAGCTGTTTTCTTTAATTCTACTTAAAAAGAAGACCCAGGAGGACTCCACTGTTGAAAGAAAAATATAAAAAAGCCAGACTGGAATTTGTTAAAATGGAGATTGGCAAGCCACAATGCTTCTGGGAGAATGTCCTCTGGACAGATGAGACAAAACTGAAGCTTTTTAGCAAGTCACAACGGCTCATTGTCCACAGACGGAAAAAATGAAGCTGTCAAAGAAAAGAACACCATACAAACATGGAGGAGGCTCAGTTAAGTTTTGGGGCTGCCTAGCTGCATCTAAGCAGGGAACAATGAAATCTCAAGACTATCCAGACATTTTGCAGTGAAACGTACTGCCCTGTGTCAGAAAACTCTGTCTCAGTCGCAGGTCATGGACCCTCCAACAGGATGATGACCTAAAACACACAGCTAAAAACACCCAAGAATGGCCGAGAACAAACCATTGGACTAATCTAAAGTGGCCTTCTATGAGCCCCTATTGAACATCTATGGAGAGAATTGAAACATGCAGTCTGGAGAAGACCCCTTAACCCTGACCCGGCTGGAACAGTTTTCTCAGGAAGAGTGGGCCAAACCACCCATTGACAGGTGTAGATGTCTCACAGAGAGCTCCAGGAATCGCTTCTTTGCAGTGATTGCCTCTAAAGGTTGTGCAACTAAATATTAGGAGAAGGGTCCCATCATTTTTGTCCATGCCATTTTCATTTGTTGTATTATTTGAAATATTCTGTTGAATCAAAACTCTAAAGCAAAGTTTGTTTTTTCTTAAATATGGAATAAACAATGATGGGTGCCAATTGCTTTTGACAGTTTCAAGTTATTTCAGAGACAGTTGTGGGTTCCTCTGTTTTCGTGGAGACGTAGCAACAAATTTGCCCATGCATATACATACACACTCACACACAGAGGGTGGACTAATAATTGGAAACACCACACCACATGAAAGAGCAGCCTCACTCTGAAGCACCTAGCACTTAATTAGAAGTGCAGCTGCAAAGCCGAGTCCTCTTATATTGAGTGCCAAGTTACAGTTGGCGTCAGCTATACTGTAAGTGAGGTCTGACAATCACAACATTTGAGGTTTTAAAGCAACTAAACGAATGTCTGAAGAAGCCAAGTGGTTGGTGCCCAAATTGCAGGCTCATCAGGCACAAAAAATGCAAAAATTATTTCATGGCACAAAAATAATGACAATGTATGCTGAACATGGACAAAATGCATTGACAAAGAGAAACAGTGGACACAAGTCCAATCTCACCAAAAGGAATTAGTAGCAACCATCCTGTGAAGTACCACAAAATTAGCGCAATAATGAATCAGCACCTCCTTGACCCCATCTCAACACAAACTGTAAGCCATGAGCTTCACAAAGCCTACAAAGTAGGGCAATACTGGCATTTGTAAAGCACCTGATGCTCCATCATGATGCCACCCTATTCTAGGGTGGTAATGCCCACACATCACACTGTTTAATTAACTGAAGTCTAGGTTTATCAACCTGCCATCCATAGTTCCTCCAATCAGCAGCTTCAAATATAGATTTTTTTTTGTGAATTTCCCATTGGGATTAATAAAGTATCTATCTATCTATCTATCTATATAGATCAAGAACGTCCACTTCCTTCATCTCTTAAAGAACCAGGGGGCTTTTCTTCTTGAGGAATGCTGTGATAGCCCATGTCAAACAGCTCTGACCTTGTATGGCAACATCCCAACATGGACTGAAGCAGTTCTGAAGGCAAAAGGTGGCCCTGCTCCTAATACAGTCCTCCATATTAATACATTGTTAAAGGTTTCCTAATTAAGTTAAACTCACATTACTGTCCTTCCATAAAGGCAATCTGTGTTCAATAAAACTCTCCATTAATTTTAATCCAATTTCAAATCACTCCTACCCATCCACATGTCACATCCTAGTACCCTCAATCCATAGAGTCACACAGGACCCGGCAGAACTGGGGCTGGAGAACGCTCAGGCCAGCATTCATATCCATCCATTTATTTTTATTTTATTTTATTTTATTATTTTTTTTTACAGCTTGCAGGGGGTCTCAGACACAAGGCAGGAATAGATGTGCTTACCACCTCACACACACACACAGTCCCACTCATATACTGTAACCCACATGCTCCATGCTCACTCACTTGAGCATCAGAAATCCAAACAGATCAGGATTCCCCCGCTCATATACTCAAACTCACACCACCTGTAGCTCACTAATTTGCACACACACTCTCACACACTGACTCACAAACCTTAACTGACAAGCTCATTCATTTATCCGTATACTCACTGACGAGCTCCCTCACTCACACAACTGCATGCCCTCAATCATAGATGCTTGTTGAATTTCTCACTCATACACCCTTCACCCACTGACACAATTTCACATTCATTAACACACACTCAGTAACTCGCTCATTCACTCACTCAGTCACATAACCTCACTGGCAAGACCACTCACACACACACCCTCTCACTGACCCAATTTTACATTCATAAATACACACTCACCCTCACTCATAAACTCACTCACTCTCACATACAAGCTCACTCAGCCTAACAGCGAAACATTCACAAACACACTCATCTGCTCACTCACACTTGGTTGCATGCACACTCGCTTGGTCACTCCCACATTTTCACAACTGCACATTCATAAATGCACACTCACACCCTCACTCATAAACCCTTGCTAACAATTTAATTCACTCGCTTTCACATTCACATGCTCTCACTGACAAGCTCGTTCACACACACACATTGACTCACTTAAACAACTGCTCACTCACACTTGGTTACACTCACACTTACTTTGACAGTCACTCACAGAATTGTACATTCATAAATGCACGCTCACACCCATAAAACCCTCACTAACATTTTCACTCATTCACTCCCACTTACAAGCTCACTCGCTCACAAAATGACATATTTACAAACACACACTCACTTGCTCCTCGCACAATCTCTCCCTCTTTGTCACACTCACTTACTCACACCCCCTTGCTCGCTCACCTCACACAGTCACACAATCGCTCACACATCTTAACTGACAAGCTCATTCATTCACACAACGGCCAACCTTCACTAAAAAGCCCTCACAGACATTCTCACTCACTGACACAATTCCACACTCATAAATACACACCCAGTGCTCACTCACTTGCTCACTCACTCAATTACATATTTACGAGCACACACACACACTCACTCACAATCTCTCCCTCTCTCTCACACTTGGTTATATGCTCACTTACACATTCACACCTGCTCATTGAGTCGCCCTTTTACAAACGCTCACTCCTTACTCATATACCTTCACCGACAAGCTCGCTCACTCTCTCACTCTCATTGGCTCACACCATCTCTGTCTCTCTTCCTCATAATACCCACTCGCTCTCTCTCTCTCACACACACACACACACACACACACACAGATACGCGCACTCACGACCAGTCAAAGTGCCAGGACGCGCCGTATTTAGAGGGAGTGACTGGCCAGTCATTACGAAGCTAAGCTGAAAGTAAAGCCAGTAGTCCCAAAGGATTTGCGCAGACCGCCGAGGCGAACTCTTAAACTGAGAAGTCCAGCTGACTTCTGTTAAAAAAGGCAATAAAAGAAGGAGCACAATACCGCGGCAGCATGTTAAAGAATATGATACTGCGAGGATCAAACTGACGGCAGAACTTGTTAAACTTGTAGTGGGCGTGACAGACGAGCTCCGGGTGCCGGCGGTGCAAGCGCGAACAGTCGGCTCTCCGGTTGCGGATCTTTCCAGTTCCTTTCAAGATGATCTTTCGGACTTACACAGAGGTAGACATGCAGTATACAGACTGTCAAAAATAAACACACACACAGAACCAAAACCATCAGGTAGATCTACCCCCCCCATGTGCCGGGTGACAGTCGCGGTCCCGCTCGGTCGACTTACACGGCTAACACCATCCTTGAAACTCGTTGCTACCAATCAAAACTTCAAGACACGTTGCGCCTGTCCGTCCGCTCGCTCGTCTTGTCCTGCTGCAAGTTTTTTCGGAGTTTAAAAACACTTCCACAAAGTTCTTCCTGCAGTTTAAACGCACGTAGAGGTGACGCACATTCCGGCTGCCTTTGCCTCCCAGCTGTAGTCATTTACATATGTTTTGCCCCTGGGCTTGGCTCACGTGTGCGGTGACATTACTCGGCCCGCTCTGCAACGAGGGCTCTCTGGGAATTTCAGCTTTGCTCATTTCTTTTAGGCAAACCCAAGAAGACAATGGCAATTGCGTAACACGAGACTTAGTGGCCCTGTCACCGACTCGCTGCCACATCTCTGAATGCCGTCAACATTCCGAAGACCTTTGTGTTGTGTGGGGCCAAAGCATAAGCAGCCGGATTTCAAAGTGCGCTCTATTTACAAAGGGCTGAGGGCAAGGCAAACCTTGACATAAAAAATGAAATAGGTTTGCCATTTTTATTGTAGAGTATTAAGGGTTGTTTGAAGTAAAACAAGAAGAAGCGTTCTTTGCGAGGACGGATCTTAAGTCCATATATATAATTTCTCTCTCTCTCTCTCACACACACACACACATACATATATAAATACATACATACATTGTCCTCCATTATGGTTGAGATAAAAGACACATTTTTCCTTGATTTAACCTTTTGCTGTGTATACCACGAGGTGTGATCAAAAAGTACTGTGAATGTTGATGCAGAGTGCCATCCAAGAGCAATGCAAAACAATGCAGGTTCTGAGGTGTCCATCCTAGAGCCGAGTTTGTGACAAGCTTCAAATTGCTTGATACTGTCAGTCGTTTGTGAGCCACTGTTGAGTTCAAGTGTGTTTTTCAAGTTTGTCGTTAATAATGGATATTGAGCAACGCATTAACAAGAAATTTTGTTTCAAATTGCAAAAAGCTCAGGAAACTCATCAGATGTTAAAATCGGTTCATGGTGACACTGCACCGACAATTAAGACTGTTTACAAGTGGTTTGATCGATTTCGTAATGGATTTGACACGGTTGAAGACGAGAAAAGATCAAGACGTTCTTCAACATCAGTAACCGAGGAACGGTTTCATTCTTCATCATGACAACGCTCCTTGTCACACATCCCTTGTAGTACGACAATTTCTGTTGAATAAAAACATTACGCTGTGTCTGGATCCACCTTATTTGCCGGATCTGGCACCGTGCGACTTGTGGTTGCTCCCTAAATTGAAAATGTCCGTGAAAGACAAACGATTTCAATCCATTGAGGACATCCAGGCAGCCACAACATCCCAACTAAAGACACTCTCGAAAGACAACTTCTCAGGAACTGCTTTGTAAAGTGGCAGGAGCGTTGGGATAAGTGCAATTGAAGTGGAGGAGAGTATTTTGAGCGTGACTAGTAGTTGTAAATCTTTTACTGCAATAATAATAATAAACGTTTCTTTTTTAAAACGTTCACTTTATTTTTTTTATCACACCTCGTATAGCTGTGAAAGCCAAGCACGGGGTCCTAGACACTATTTAAATCGTCAGAAAAAAAATTGAAATGCAGGGATGTCAGGTAATTGAAAGGAACTACTCTGGGTGTCTTTCTCCTAGGAGGTTTCATTTTGCTGAAGCGCTCGCATGACTTGTGTATTAGCGGCTGAGCGAGCGTCTCTTTCTTCAGAGGTTTTGTTTTGCCGATGTGCTCGCCATGCTTCTGTAATAGCGGCTACGCGAGTGTCTCTTTCTTCGGATGTGGAGCCCTTGCCCCGACTCCACGTCTCACTTCAGGGCCAGACAGACACACACTTTCACACGTAGACGTTTATATATATGAATGTGATCAAAAGAGGTGGACTTACATTTATTCCATTAAGCCCATTTTACTAAATAGGCATTTCACTAATGCAGTCCTACATAATGTATACTATAGTAAACTATGTTGGAAATAGCCCGACAATCTGCTCTCTGGGGAAAACCCAACAGCCAGTATAGCCTTTAGGTTAAATGATAACACATATGTCCAATAAAACCTCCCAATAACAAGAATTGAGAAATAACACAAACATCAACTGGCCACCTTCCTGCAACACAAGCGATCAAAACTCACTGTTCGTTTGAACGGAGGCCGTCCTGGCTGAAGCCGAATGAACAGTGAGGTGCCCCATTTGGCTGACACACTGCACTGTCTTTGGTGGTCTGTCGATGTCTCGTACTTATCAATAGAACATGGGCAGTGAGGTGTGCCAAGGGAGTCTGTAGAGCGGCAAGTAATGAGGTTTGGAATGGTGTGGCAGTCAAGCCAAAGAAGTGTAATGATACTTACAGTGGATTCACAAAGTACTCAGACCACTGTATTTATAATTTCATTTTGCTCTGCCGCGGCCTTGTGTTAAAATCATTTGAATAACCCCCCCCCAACAAGCAACACTCAATAGCCCAAAACTGAAAAAGAAAATTTTGCCAATTTGTTAAACATAAAAAATATGCATATTTGCAGTAATGTACAGATATGCTATTTCTGTCTGTGAAAAAGTCGGTAAGTCCACCCTTGGCTCCAACAGCTAGTGTTGCCCCCTCAAGTTGATGTTTCCTAGAACTCTCTAGCAGTCTCTGATATTGACTGGGAGATTTCTTCCTACTCCATCATGCAGAATTCCTTCAGCTGTGTGAGGGTTGAGGGGTGTCTTATCTCGTTGAGATTCAGATCTGGACTTTGACTTATCCATTCTAGAACCTTCCATTACTTTCTTTTCAGCCATTCTTTTGTGGGTTTACTGAAATGATTAATGTCATTGCCATTTTGCAAGGTTCATTTGTAACTGAGCTTCCATCTTCTGACAGATGGTCTCACATTATCCTCAGACACACTCTGGGACAATGAAGAATTTGTGGATTCTAAAATGGTGAGCTGCCCAGGTCCTGATGCAGCAAAGCAGCCCCAAACTAGAACATTTCCACCACAACACTTTACAGTTGGCATCAGATTCTTCTGGTGAAATGTTGTCCAAACAAGTCTTCTGGCCATGTTGCCAGATTCTCTCTTCATCTTGTCTGTCCAGAGCACATTGTTCCAGAAGTTCTGGTATTTTGCTTGAAGGGAAAACATAAGTCTTGCCGTGATGTTCTTTCTGGTTTCTTTCAGGCACAACTCCCACATAGATCTAATTTGTGCAGCCTCTTTCTAATGGTTGACTCATGCACTTTGACATCAGCAGTGACAAGAGCTACCTGTAGATTCCCTGTGATGAATTTCTGGCCTTCTTGGAGACTTTCTTCAGCATCTTGCATTCTAACCTGAGGCTGAACTTGCTGGGACAGCCTGGTCTGGATAAGTTGGCAGTTGTTTGAAACCTTCAACCCTTGTAGGTAATCTTCTGGATGGTGGAATGATTAATTTCCAACTGGATATCTTCTGAAATTTCTTCCTGCACTCCTATTCATTTATAACCTCCTTTCTGAAGGCCTCAGAGAGCTCTTTCGATTACAGCATGGCGATAAGACACATTTCAAAAGCAAAGCCAAACTAAATGTCTTAAGTCTTAAATAAGAAAGGTTCAGTCAAGGGCCTCCCTAATGATGTACTAATCATTTGCATCTAATGCTAATTTTAAGTGTTTGATCAAGGTGTGTACTTACTTCTTTTATGTTTAAAATTTGCATTTATGTTTATTTAAATTATACAATGGACAAAAAATATAAATGCAATCTAAGGTGTGTTATATACAGTGTAATGGGGATTGTGGAAGAGAGGTGAAAAAGAGAGTGCAGGCAGGGTGGAATGGGTGGAGAAGAGTGTCAGGAGTGACAGATGGGTATCAGCAAGAGTGAAAGGGAAGATCTACAAGACAGTAGTGAGACCAGCTATGTTATATGGGTTGGAGACGGTGGCACTGACCAGAAAGCAAAAGACAGAGCTGGAAGTGGCAGAGTTAAAGATGCAGGATTAGAAATGAGGACATTAGAGGGTCATCTCAGGTTGGACAGTTGGGAGACAAAGTGAGAGAGGCGAGGATAGATAGATAGATAGATAGATAGATAGATAGATAGATAGATAGATAGATAGATAGATAGATAGATAGATAGATAGATAGATAGATAGATAGATAGATAGATAGATAGATAGATAGATAGATAGATAGATAGATAGATAGACTTTATTAATCCCAATGGGAAATTCACATTCTCCAGCAGCAGCATAATGATACAATAAATAATATTAAATTAAAGAATGATAATAATGCAGATGAAAAACAGACAATAACTTTGTATAATGTTAAATGTTAACGTTTACACCCCCGGGTGGAATTGAAGAGCCGCATAGTTTGGGGGAGAAACGATCTCCTCAATCTGTCTGAGGAGCAGGACAGTAACAGCAGTCTGTCGCTGAAGCTGCTCTTCTGTCTGGAGATGACACTGTTTAGTGGATGCAGTGGATTCTCCATAATTGATAGGAGCCTGCTGAGTGCCCGTCGCTCTGCCACAGATGTTAAACTGTCCAGCTCCATGCCAACAATAGAGCCTGCCTTCCTCACCAGTTTGTCCAGGCGTGAGGCATCTTTCCTCTTAATGCTGCCTCCCTAGCACACCACCGCATAGAAGAGGGCGCTCGCCACAACTGTCTGATAGAACATCTGCAGCATCTTATTGCAGATGTTGAAGGACGCCAGCCTTCTAAGGAAGTATAGTCGGCTCTGTCCTTTCTTGCACAGCACATCAGTATTGGCAGTCCAGTCTAATTTATCATCCAGCTGCACTCCCAGATATTTATAGGTCTGCACCATCTGCACACAGTCACCTTTGATGATCACGGGGTCTATGAGGGGCCTGGGCCTCCTAAAATCCACCACTAACTCTTTGGTTTTGCTGGTGTTCAGTTGTAGGTGGTTTGAGTCGCACCATTTAACAAAGTCATTGATTAAGATGATTTGGATTACGATGGCTTGGACATGTGCAGAGGAGAGATGATGAGTATATTGGGAGAAGGATGCTAAGGATAGAGCTGCCATGTAAGAGGAAAAGAGGAAGGCCTAAGAGAAGGCTTATGGATGTGGTAAGAGACGACATGTAGGTGATGGGGGTAACAGAACAAGATACAGAGGACAGAAAGATATGGAAGGAGATGATCCGCTGTGGCAACCCCTAACAGGAGCAGCTGAAAGAAGAAAAAGTCTAATGTTTGTTATATTATATCACCTTTACCTGTTTGAATGAAGATCACATATGAGATACACATATGTTAAAAAATAAAAACATTTATCACTATAGGTAAAGCTTTGTAAAATTCTCTCTCTCTCTATATACAGTATATATACATATAAAATCCAACGTTTGTCTGTCTGGTTTTCACGAGAAAACTACTTAACGTATATAGATCAGGTTTTTTTCTATAATTTGCTTGAACATTCCGGTTGATTTTGTGACTTCTCTCATTGCGCTATGTATCATAGTTCACTTGCGGCACCGATTTATTAGCACAAATCCGAGAGACATGCAGTGGGCCAAGGGGAGGGGGGTGGGACTCTTGTCACTCATGCGCCAGCCTCAGGGTGTAGCTTACCTCCGTTTAGCTAACAAACGAGAGAAATACTTAATGGATTTAGATCGGGTTTTTTTTCTATAATTTGTTTGGACCTTCTGGTTGATTTTGCAACTTCTCTTATCGTGCTAAGAATCATAGTTCGTTTGCAGGAACAATTTATTTGTGCTACTCCGAGACAGAGTCTGTGGGTCGAGGGGAAGGGGAAGCGTGACGTCAGGAGTGGGAAGCCGGGCAGGGCTCTCCTCACTGTCTTGTTTCACTTCTACGCATGCGGTGCCGCGGGGGATGTCTAGTAATTAATGAAAATAATTTAAAAACATGCTACAGCCATCAACATGATCTATGTTTAATATCCTGACTCAACCAACTAATATACTGGCATAAATACAGTAAAAAAATCAACAAGAAAAGAAATCTATAACTCTATAATATAAAGTTGGCTTACTAACTCACTCACTCACCAACACAGACGCCATTTCCTGTCTAGTTAAAAATCTGTAATATGGCAAGATGGTACATTTGGGGCAGTTGGTATCTGTTAAGAAAGGACATTTCAAAATGTAAATATTAAGGAGTAAATACCCCTGCCACAAAAAGAAAACTAAATATCCCAAAATGTCAAAAATTCTTTGACTGAAATTTGGTGGCATTACAGAAAAAAGAAAATTAACCAACCCATGTATTTTTATTTGTCGATATGTATTAAAATTATGCTAACATGTATGCTCAGCATGGTGATGAGAGTGGTTTTTAAGCAAAAGAAGGATGGAGCAGAAGTGACTGATGAACCGAACAGCGGCACTAACCAATAGGGTGCACGAATGACTGAAAAAGGGTCGGTGTCCTGGACAGGAAAAGAGAGACATGACCAAATATAGCGAAGCTCAATCAAGATGCAAAGATCAATGGTTAGCAAGTGCACTGCAGATTGTGACTGTTGGTGTTGCTTCTCTACAACAAATAAGACAATATATGCATGGCGTAACATTCAGGTGGATTTGGCAACTAAGTTAACTGATATAAATATTGGAGCATTTTGCATTTTTTTACTTCATTCAAGAATCCATTGTTACATTTTTATTTGTTAAATAATTTTGTAACAATGAGTCATATTCAAAAGTAAGTATGATAATGAAATTCAATCCCATGTGCTAGTAGACTGAATTAAATATATACTTTTTAATAGTTGTCAAGGACAGCCGGCAGCCCAAGAAACAAAAGGATGGGGGAAGGCAGCTTCTTCAGGGCACTGTCTACCCCAGAACGCTAGATGGCAGCTCCTCTGGGTTACAGAAATACCCCATATTACAGAGCATCATGGGACTTGGAGTTCCTTACCTCAACCCTGCTGAGTGCCAGCAGGGGGTACTGCAAGGACTAAGGAGCCCTATGGCATGGGGTTTCTGCCTCGCCCGGAAGTGCTTAACAGACAATGTGGGTGGAAGAGCAGAAGCACTTCTAGGGTGGCCAATATAAAAGGAGCTGACCGCCTCACAGAGAAGGGCCTGACTTGGTGGATGGAGGATAAAGCTTGCTGGGAGAAGCGGAGGAGGCAGTGACCAAAAGAGAATGGAAGAAGGAAGAGTCTTATTGCTGCATTATTTTGTACTTGTTGCTGTGGTGGTGGGAAACGCTGGTTTGAATACTTTCCCACATAATAAAAGGCTCTTTGTGTTTTAAACTTGTGCCCAGTATCTGTCTGTGTTGGGTTTAGGGAGCTGGAGCGCCCCTGGTGTCCACAAGAACTTTAAATTGGAGATAAAAGCCAGTCACAAAGAGTCTTGTGGTGGCTAACCAGGTTTCATACACAACAGATTCCAAGTCAAGTGACGTAAAAATGGCACCGATTTATGTGTGTAAGTGGTGGACGGTCTGTGATTAACTGCTGTTCAATACCATTTAATACAGAATGATCAATACTAACATAACATCAGTATCAATTTTAACCTATGAAAGGAGAAAAGGAACCAAAATAAGTTCCCCATCTAGCTGCTAATATTAGTTAAAGCAAGCAGTTGGTTAAAATTATATAAACAAGTAAGAACTTAGAAAGGATTGGATTTATTATATAACCAGAATACAAATGGTACCCGATGGGCACGAACATCAGGGGCTTAACTTGATTGTTTATGTATATATGGAACTAAAAGATCAGGGGCTGGGTGCCAGAGATCAGGGGCTTAAGCCAATGCAGCCTTCCACCTCTGGACCCCGACTGTCCATTTTTAAACCTGCCCCATGTTTATATCAGTTAGGGTCAGGGTTAGGGTTAGGATCAGGCTACACCTTTCCTCTGTTATTAATTAGTTCAAACGCCATTAAAGCTGCAAGGTGAGAATGTCACTTCTTTACAATAATTACCTGCAGAGAATACTGTTCAGTTTTATGTATGCTTATATAATTGCTTTCCCTTCCATTTATTCCCAGAGAAGTGGCTTTTTTTGTGCTCTATTAGTTACCTTATCTAAAGCAGCAGGAGAAGGCGCTGCGTTGTGAACTGTTTGCATGCGTGTGCTCTGCCTGGCGTCTGACTCACTAATTGGGCATCTAAAAGGCTGTCAGACAAAGTAAAAGAAGAAAATATACACAATGTACAAGTTCAGGAAACTGTGCTCAAAGTAAAATTGAAACAATAAACTCATTCCTACTTGAAGTCGCACAAAATGTTTCTCCATTTTAAGATGGACGAGTATGCAAAATCGACAATGCTTTTTCAAAGGGAAAGTTTGAAATTTTAAAACTTTGTACAGTGCGACCTGTTTGAGATACCACAACAAAAATGTAACTGAATTTCTTTAAAGAACATGTGTGCCACATCTCAACAAAACTGGTTCATAGGGTGGCGAGTTGTTTCATGTGAACAGACAGACAGACAGGGGCTTGTGCAATAGGTGCTTTGTGGAGTGAGGCGAAAATGGTGTCCAATACCAGCCAGGAGTGACACTGGTGGTGTGGGCAGGTGCTTCAGAGGCATAAGCCCCAAATCTCTTGTGCCCAACTCCTGATCTTTGTCTCAATTACATACATGACAATAACGGTAAGCCCCTGATCCTTCTGTTCATCATATACAGTGATCCCTCGCTATATCGCGCTTCGCCTTTCGCGGCTTCACTCTATCGCGGATTTTATACAGTATGTAAGCATATTTAAATATATATCGTGGATTTTTTGCTGGTTCGCGGATTTCTGAGGACAATGGGTCTTTTAATTTCTGGTACATGCTTCCTCAGTTGGTCTGCCCAGTTGATTTCATACAAGGGACGCTATTGGCAGATGGCTGAGAAGCTACCCAACTTACTTTTCTCTTTCTCTCTCTTGCGCTGACTTTCTCTGATCCTGACGTAGGGGGTGTGAGCAGGGGGGCTGTTCACACACCTAGACGATACGGACGCTCGTCTAAAAATGCTGAAAGATTATCTTCACGTTGCTACCTTCTGTGCAGCTGCTTAGTGAAGCGACATGCTGCACGGTGCTTCGCATACTTAAAAGCTCGAAGGGCACGTATTGATTTTTGCATGTTTGTTTTTCTCTGTCTCTCTCTCTCCCTGCTCCTGACGGAGGGGGTGTGAGCTGCCGCCTTCAACAGCTTTGTGCCGCGGTGCTTCGCATACTTAAAAGCCAAACAGCACCATTGATTTGTTTGCTTTCCTCTGTCTTTCTGACAGACTCTGCTCCTGATGCGCACTCCTTTGAAGAGGAAGATATGTTTGCATTCTTTTAATTGTGAGACAGAACTGTCATCTCTGTCTTGTCATGGAGCACAGTTTAAACTTTTGAAAAAGAGACAAATGTTTGTTTGCAGTGTTTGAATAACGTTCCTGTCTCTCTACAACCTCCTGTGTTTCTGCGCAAATCTGTGACCCAAGCATGACAATATAAAAATAACCATATAAACATATTGTTTCTACTTCGCGGATTTTCTTATTTCGCGGGTGGCTCTGGAACGCAACCCCCGCGATGGAGGAGGGATTACTGTACTATGTAACCCCTAATCGATGTTATACCATTATATGAACATGCTCAAAACCCCAAAGACCATCTTCCCCCACACTCTTTGATTTTACACACATGTAAGACCACACCTGACAACCACACAGGGGACTAAGACCCTGATACCTGCAAATTCTATAAACTTCTTGGACCAATGATGTCAGTCTAAACTTAACGGGTCCCCCGTGAGCTACTCCGTTGTAATTTACATTCACATTTCCAATCTTAGAAATGGAACTCCAAACTCTGACCTCCAAAATCATTTACATTTCCATGCTTGTCTGTTTATTTTGAACAGGGATACCCAATCCCCAGCTCTCTGAAATTCTTTACATCAATCCTAGAAGTGGCTCAGTACTGTACTTCTCAATTTTTCACTTTTGACTGTCGGCACTTAAATGCATACTGGCTCTCATTTTGGTTATCCATTATGCTCCATCTGTCTCCAGTTTTTTAATGTAGAGCTGGGAACTCAAAGGGGACACTCCCCCCACCAACCTAAACACTCTTCAGTTGTGGCTACTTAAATTATGCAATGCTCCAGCGCCAGCCTTAGACAGTGGTGTTGCAGTTTCAAACTGGGAAGCCACAGATATTTTATTGCGATGCTCAAAGCTACTGCTGCTCCTCCTCACTCTTTATATTTAATACGTCAGTGTAATGCACAGAGTATCGGCACTTGTGTATATCCAGCTCAAGCACCGCTTTGCATGTTGTGGAAGAAAATAAAGGCAATTAACGGGTCACATAGTTGTTTAGGGGTAATGTAGTTATTGTGGATAAAGAGTTTTGGTATATTTTCCATATTAAAATGCAGCATCTATTCTATTCTACTTCCAGGCGCTGCGTCATGCAGTAGCCTTGACAGAGGCCCTCTTTCTTCATCTCACTGCTACCCACAATTGACAGTTTGTTTTTATTTTATTTATTTTTTTGGAGCTTCTGTAAAATTTTAATTTCCCCTTGGAGACTGTTCTCTTAAGAGGCATTAGCTCTCTGGAAATGTGTTCTTTTGAATTTTGGCGTTTTAATTAACCTGAATTTAAATAATTATAAATAAAAAAAGGTATTATCCCCACCCCTCAAGCAATAAGACGGTTAAAAGATTACATGAGAAGCATAAAGGATAATCTAACTCTTTACTGACGGGTTCACGTGGTATTACAGACGGGAAGCCTATGACAGACTCTTTTCAAGCATGTGGGTGGCTTGAACTACTCAGTCTTGCCATCTTTCATCGCCACGCTGAAAGGATTTTCACCGGACAGAAGACATAATCTTCTGCCCGGCCTCGGACGGAAGACATACTCTTCCGCCCGGAAGCTTCAAAGTGTTGGCCGTAGGTGTCCATCCTTATATACTGGTTGCTCCATGTGCAGGTTCTTCACTCCGGATCCAAACAAGGACAGGAAAGGACTCAAACCCCACCTTCAAACATACAGGAATAGCACAATGCCTACATACAGTTCTCACACTCCCAACAAGGAAAGAGGTTTTTTATGCTGACAGAAGACAGAAATATACTAGTCTGTCTTTAGGCTGACAGCTTCCAGCTGTCTGTGGCTCTCTATAGTCCTGTGCTTGGCTCGGCAATTCTGACTGCTGATACTGTGCCCCTGTGTACCTGGATGAATGAATCCATAACAGTGGGCACAGAGAACAGTGACATTAAACTTAATAAAAAACACATAGTATAACAGAGACAAATAAAGTATTATATACAGTAACTAGAGGGCTCCAACCCCTGCACGCTTTGCTCGCCAACCCCCAGGGTATCTCGCAAAGGGCAATGGGATGCCCCTCCGTTAGAGAAAGCGATTGCATTTAAAGAGTTGGTATACAGAAGAGTATGCGGGGCATGGGAGGAAGACTGGTCCTTAATTGTTATAGATAGAAAATCAGTAACTTTAGTATTTCACTACAGCTGTCTATTTTAAATACCAATGAATAATAAAACGTAGTAAAAAGTAATAGTAAAAAAAGAAGAAGTTAAAAAAAAGTAAAATGTAATAGAAAGTAAATAAAAAATGAAATTGCCTTAACACCTCGTCAAAAACAATATTATGAATTACTTTATCCTCTAACTTACATTCTATAAACATTGCTTTTTTGCATTTCTGTTCACATATTGTTTGGGATATTTTTCTCTTTTTCATTTATTGGACAATTCTCTTTGCTCTTGATTTTTATTAAATGTAGCTCTTTTTTGTTCATTTTCTTTTATTCGATATTCATTATCAGCTCTTGCTGCTGTTTTTCTATCGCAATCTAAAATTTGACATTCTTGAATAGCTGATAATTTGCTATTACAATTGACAGTGTTGAAGGGCGAGTTAGCACTGAGAGTGTCAAGGGGTGGGATGGAGAGAGGATGTGCGCAGTAGGAGTAATGATTGGGAAAGCGGTGTGGAGGGGAGAGCTCAAGGCTGAATAACGCGGACACAACCGAAAATTGTTTAATATAACAGAGAGACTATATATTTATCTATCTATCTTACAAGTAGCATAAAGGAATAATAAATATAGTCTGAACTTGTTTAAGCTGAAATGTTTTAGGTGGTGGTCTTAAAAAGTGGCTGCTGTAACACACAGTTGTCATGTACTTAGGAGTTCCATAAAAAGATATGGGGTGAACTTAAGAAATATTGAAAAGGACAAGAATGTAGCAGAATGAGACTTTTAATTTGGGTGAATTTAGGGGAGTGTGAGCTAATTTACCAAATCAGAATACATGTCCGATGTTGTGTAAACATTAATTTCAGCACTGTTATGTACATTCACTTGTCTATAAATATGTCTCGTTGTCTTTGCTCTGTGACCATTCTGTGGCGTTTCTGCTCAGGGACCAGCATTGGGGTGCTCCCTCTTCATGAAGAGCAATTAAAGATGAATGACCAAGCTTCCTCCTGTCCGATTACTGGCTCTATTAAATGGTCTTAGGGTAACAATATTAATTCCTCCACGATATACATTTGCAATCGCAGATCTTAAAGGGGAACAAAATTCAGCTAGACGAAAAGAAATACCGTACTTGAGTGAATGATGTTAACAAATGAAAATTGTAAACCATCCAATAATGATAATAATAAAGTAAATACTCAGATTTTACATTACCCATACAGATTATCTGTTTCAATTCAAAACAATACACTTTCCTGTAAAATTGTATTTTGCAATGACCATCAATAAAGGCCAACTCACTAGGAAAAGCAGGAATGCTTACTCATGGACTTGTACATTGCATGTTCAAAAAGTAGCAGCTCCAGTGACCTAACAGATTTTTTTTAATTACTTGTTATTTGACTGACAACTTTATCGAATGCGACTTACAACATTTAAGATACAATTGGTTGCATTTCTTTTGTTTTTCTGTATGTAGCACAGGCAGATGAAGTGACTTGCTCATGGTCACACAGTGTCATTAGTGGGATTTGAACCCACAACCTCAGGGTTTGACATCCAAAGCCTTATCCACTGTGCCACATCATCTGCCAATAACATTAACTCTTGGAAAATAAAAAACCCTACATACTGTATATCTTATACAAAAAAGCATTTAGCTACATAGTACTTCTGATACACCCGACTAACTGATGGCACTATAAAAGATATCCATCATCTTATGACATTTCCTGGGCAAAGCCAAGCAACACAGCTAGTCATGAATAATAATAACAAATAAAATCAACTGTCTTACATTACAGAGGCTTCTGTCTTACCTAAAAAATGACCTTTCAGGGCGCCAAAAATCCTCACTAGTGCATCTGGGCTCAACTTCCCTGAATCAACTGATTTCATTTCCATGAGAGCCCCCCGACGTTTAGTTTCCTGTGCTCATTCAATAATCCGTGAATGACGTCGGCTAATGGCCAGCATCCAAGAATGTAATGCACTCCGCAAATCTGCTGAGCAGATAAAATCTGCAAAAACTTCACCATATGTAATTTTACTGGAAACATTTGAGCTGAACCCTCATGAGGGTTCTGTCAGCCATTTGCTTTCAAAATTCTCTTTTCTTTTTTCTATCCTTTAAAATCTGATTTCTCTGTGATGGGGGTCTACATATGTAACCATACACACATAAACAGAGGGTGGACAAATACATGGAAGCACCTCATTAAAGATAGTCTCCCCCTGAAGTGCCTAAACCTTAATGATATGTGCTCAGTGATGGACTGGTTTCAGACACAGGATCCTGTTGCTGTACCCCAACTAATACCACTTTTGGGAGTTGTGTGCTTGTGGCTTTCCTCTGTGTATTCTGATTTCTTCATGCATCCCAATGATAGACAGATGATGATAGGTGTGAGTGTGCCCAGGAGACTGGAGGCATATTCTAGCCACTATGGGGAGAAAACGTGTTCTCCCAGTCGTAATCGTAATAAATAGGCTTGATGTAAGTAAGTGAGCCAAATCTCAGAGTACTGTCCTTTGAAGTTATAGTGGTTAGATGACTAGGTTCAAGTCCTGAACTCAGTCCCTTTGTGGATTTTGCATCTTTTCCTAGTATCTTCTACATGTTTCTTGTACTCCCATTTTTTTCCTTAAATCTCAACAATGTGCGCATCAGAATATCAGACCCAATGTTAGTCAGTGGGTTTAACGATGGCCATGCACAGTAGTTGAACTGGGTTGAAATCCCAGCCTTTGAGGACCGTGTGGAGGTTGTCCAGAACCTGTGTGGATTTTCTCTTTCCTTCTCACATCCCAAAAGACTGACCCACCATATAAATGTGCCCAGTGTGTGCTTGGGTGCCATGGTTGGCACTGCATAGGGTTGGAGGCCATGGAATCATTTGTGTAGAGTTTGCTCTCTCTGTGTCCTCAGTAGGTTTTCCCTGAGAACTCCAGTTTCTTCCCCCATCCCATTGATATGCACGTTAAGTTATTGAATCGAGTGTAACAGACTTTGTCAAGACGACATAGACACCTTTCTGCATCCTTGATTCTATGGCTAGTCAGAGTAGACAGGTCCATGGTTTTCTCACCCAATTGGGCTATTTTGTATCGGTTACTTTATCGTTCTCAGATCTCCGAGGGGTATGGTCTTAGATGATATATACCCATTCCAAAATGCTCACATCTACAAAGGGGACCCCACTTTCTGGTGTGTGACTTTGTATAATGAGGTATTAGGCTAGCTTCTTATGTCGTTGTGTGGTTTTTGAGCGGTCCTTGGGCTGGAAGTATTTTCAGGACCTGACAACCCTGGGGTTGCGATCACAATGTCATCAGCAAACCAAAGGTAAGTATGGTCAGATTATCTCAGGGCACAACGTGAGCTACCACAGTTATGCTGATGACATACAGCTGTATTTATCAATAGCACCTGATGACCCCGATTCTCCTGATTCACTAACACAATGTCTGACTTGTATTTCAGAATGGATGAATAGTAACTTTCTCAAGCTACATAAAGAGAAAACTGAAATCTTACTGACTGGCAATAAACTGGATATATTAGGATTAAAAGTCAAGATGGAGGTAAAAAGCTTAGGGGTAACTGTTGACTGTAATCTGAATTTTAAATCGCATATTAATCAGATCACTAGGACAGCATTTTTTCACTTAAGAAACATAGCAAAAGTTAGACCTCATATCATTGAAAGATGCTGAGAAATTAGTTCACGTGTTTGTTTTCAGTCGACTAGATTACTGTAACACACTCCTCTCTGGATTACCCAAAAAAGACATAAATCGTTTGCAACTAGTGCAGAATGCAGCTGCTAGAATCCTAACAAGGAAAAGAAAATCCGAGCACATTTCTCCAGTTTTGATGTCACTATACTGGTTACCTGTGTCATTCAGGATTGACTTTAAAATTCTGCTTATGGTTTATAAAGCCTTAAATAATCTCGCCCCATTTTATATATCGGAATGTCTGACGTCTTATATTCCAAATCGTAATCTCAGATCCTCAAATGAGTGTCTCCTTAGAATTCCGAGAGCAAAACTTAAAAGAAGTGGTGAGGCGGCCTTCTGCTGTTACGCACCTAAAATCTGGAATAGCCTGCCAATAGAAATTCGCCAGGCTAATACAGTGGAGCGCTTTAAAAAACTACTGAAAACACATTATTTTAACATGGCCTTCTCATAATTTCACTGTAATTTAATCCTGATACTCTATATATCCAATTCATTATAATAACTATCCATGGTAGCTCTAAAATCTCTACTAACCCCTATTCTCTCTTCTGTTTCTTTTTCCGGTGTCCTTTAGGTGGTGGCTTTCGCCACCACCATCTACTCAAATTTACTTATTTTAATTTCTTATGTTGTTATATATTTTTTTTATTTACTGTTCTTTATGTAAAGCACTTTGAGCTACTTTTTTGTATGAAAATGTGCTATACAAATAAATGTTATTATTATTATTATTATGTTTCTCACCATTGATGCGATACCTCGGTCTTCCCAACTGAGCTCTTTCAAAGTTTCTTCTTTAGCTGCTGTGAATAGCTTTGGTGAAATCGTGTTGTCTTGGCAAACACTTTGAAGTGCTGGAATGTTATAGGATTGTATAACAAAGTAATATATCAGCTGAGCAGTTTTGGCTTATTGACTACAGCAGCCAGGCAAGTCAAGGCATTCACCATTGTGTTTGTCTCTATGCTGCCAAACACTTTCATGAACAACAAGACATAAAGGCATGTAAACTTCTCTTTCTGTGCGTGTATGTGGTCAACAGCTTAGTAACCTGCACAAAAGCCAGATGGTTCCCATGGTTGCTTCTCATCCAGATTTTTCTCCATTTTGCTTACTAATACTTGATAAGACTAGGGATGTCAGTACCTCGGACACACACTCGACCAAGAGACACTGTGCTGAAGAACTGCAGCGTGGCTTACTTTCAGCCACATTAAGCTAATCATACAAGAGATCAAAAACTCTACAGTCAGAGCAAACACAGTTAATGGCATGGTTTTATCGCCAATAATATAGGGTTGCATGGTATGGAATCTACGCAAAATGATGGCTGAGAAGCTTCAAATCACACAACTTGCAATGGAGAGACAGACCCTGAGAGTATCCTTCAGAGATCATAGTGAAAACAAAGAAATTCAGCATATAACTCGCTTCTGAGACGTCATCACGGCGGCATTAAAATGGAAGTACTCACAGGCATGACATGGCAGTCTGGTGGCCCGATAATTTCATGAGCCCAATTGGTAGACCTCCAGTGAGATGGCAAGACGAACTATGGAAAGACCTCAGTCCCAAGTGGAACATCATCACAAAGGACACATCAAAATATCAACCACTATTGGCATCTTCGATTAAGATGGTGAACACATCCAGATGAAAACTTGGATGGACAGATAGAGCAATATCAAATAATTTTAAAGGGTAAACAGACACAGAAAGAATTAAAATCAATGTCAGAAGAACAAAACAAAAGTCAGGAGCCCAAGTGATCAATTCAGTAAGCTAGAAATATTTGCGATAGTTTTTTTTTTTTTTAATCCACAGCTTGGATAAAGACACAACAAAATGGGCAACTATTAAAATCCTCTGCTGCAATCACCAACGGACTATAAACCTGGAAGTCATGTGCCCAATCACGGGAAGGTTAGCCTGGCACTTGGAATAAACTACAGCACGATCAGGGCCTATGAGACAGCCACCAGAAGGAATAAAATTCAAAAATATAACAGGATAGTTATACATCATTGTTTCCAGAAATAGCAAAGAATATAAAACACGGAATAAAAAACAGTTAAAATAAAATTATTACATAAGTGCAAGATAATCCACCTTACCAAAAGGATATCTGTCGGTATATCTGTGTGTCTGTCTGGTTGTAAAGTGTCATTCTAACAGATGGCACATCACAAACATCTGTGGTAATAAAATGCATTGCATTTGCCATTCTAACAGATGGAGCATCACAAATATGTGTAATAATAAATTTTATTACTACATATAAGTGTGTGTGTGTGTGTGTGTGTCTCTGTCCGGTTGCTATGTCTCTGTTATTCAAACATAAGGCACATGACAAACATTTGTGGAAATAAAATGCATTGACAGATGGAAAATCACAAACGTTAACACTGCTTTGATGAATCCTATGCCAATCGGCATATAACAGAGACACGTGCATTGCATTTGTCATTGCGAAAGAACTGTCCGTGTGTCTAGTCTGGTTACTATGTCTCTGTTATTCCAGCAGATGGCATAGCACAAACGTTTACAGTAATAAAATGCATTGCATTTATCATTTCAGCACATGGTACATCACAAACATTTTTAACATTGCTTTTACAAATCCCATACCAATTGACATATTACAGAGACATTTGCATTGTATTTATCATTCCAACAGATGGCACATCACAAACATTTGTAGTACAGTAATCCCTCGCTACTTCGCGGTTCACGTTTCGCGGATTCACGACTTCGCGGGTTTTTAAATACAAGTGATTGCCCGCCTATCGCGGAAGTTATGTTCCAGACCCATCAGCAACAGGAGAAAATCCGCGATATAGAAAGACCATATAAATAAACATTTTTTTAGTTTAAGCCTTAAAATACCCATCCCACATGCTTTAAACACATGTAAACTTATAAAACACACTTTGTTAACACATATGATATGTGGACGTCGGGCTAAGGATATGAGTAACATCTCACTATTATAAAACATTTTAACTTCACGCAAGACTAGACAGTGAGACAGGAAAATTGGTGATGTACAGGCTTTTAAATTATTGACACGCAGAGCGACAAGCAGCACAAAGCCAGCACAAAGTCCACTTCTCCTTAGCGTTCATTCAGCTCCCCACCCCCTTGACAATGCGAAGTGCGCCTCCGGGGATGGGGGTTTGAGCGAACGTGCGTTCAGCCCTCACAAAACCACATACACACACACACACACACACACACACTCCTCGCGACAAGCAGGCATTTTGGCAGAAGCAGCACAAAGTCCATTTCTGCTCAGCGTGAGTTCAGCTGCCCCCCTTCACAAAGCGAGTGCAGACACATTGACGTCTGATCGCTGTGTGCAGTGTGCAGTGTTGGTCTGAGGTGTTTAAGAATGTAGAAAGTGTTTAAGAGCATAGGAAGTGTTTATAAGAGCGTGGGAAAGGTTAACAAGAGAGTGAGAAAGGTTTATAAGAGTGTGGGGAAGGGTTTATAAAGCCTTAAAATATGTATAAATAATCAAATAAATATAGGTCGCTACTTCGCGGATTTTCACCTATCGTGGGGGGCTCTGGAACGTAACCCCCGCGATAGGTGAGGGATTACTGTATTTTATTTTATTGCTGCAAATGTTTGTGATGAGCCATCTGTTGGAATGATAAATACAATGTATGTTACTATAACATGCATTATAAAATTAATTCTAGAAGATGGTTCACTGTAAATGTTTATGCTGAGGTGTACTATGATTATTTACATTTCATCCTTCCTTAATAGCACAGATAGAAATGATTTTATAAGGCAACAAAAAATGTTCCCATTGCAGTGTGACTGAAGACAGCAATGATGAGAGGAGCCATTACAGAGTCTAATGGTTATAATAATAATAATAATAATAATAATAAGTATTAGTAGTGTATGTGCCCACAATAATGGAATAAAATACAAGTCTGGCTTTGAAAATAAATGATTTGGTTTTCATCAATAAATTAAATGCCATAAAAAGAAAGGCAGCAGCCACAGGCCTGTGAATGGAAACAACTGGTGTCAATAATAATGCAACAAATTGTCAAGAACAGACATCACATATGTACATACGATCAACATTAGAACACTCTAGACGAGAACAGGCCATTCAGCCCAACGAAGCTCACCAGTCCTATCCACTTATTTCTACCAAAAAAACATCAAGTCGAGTTTTGAAAGTCCCTAAAGTCCTACTGTCTACCTCACTACTTTGTAGCTTATTCCAAGTGTCTATCGTTCTTTGTGTACTTGTACTCCACACTCCAGATTCATATTCTGTTTGCCTTCTTAATGGCTTCTGGACACTGTTGGGAAGTCGATAGTTTAGAGCCCACTATGACTCCTAAATCCTTCTCATAAGGTGTACTCTCGATTTTCCAACCGCCCATTGTGTATTCAAACCTAACATTTTTAATTCCTATGTGTAATACTTTATATTTACTGACATTAAATTTAATCTGCTACAAATCTGCCCAAGCCTGTATGCTATCCAAATCCTTCTGTAATGATATAACGGATTCCAAATTATCTGCTAATCCACCTCTCTTGGTATCATCTGCAAACTTAACCAGCCTGTTCCTTGTATTCCTATCCAAATCATTTATAGATATTAAAAATAGAAGTGGCCCTAGCACTGACCCCTGTGGACATCACTCAATTCTGATGAGGTTCCTCACACCGTAACCCTCTGCTTCCTGTGTCTGAGCCAGTTCTGCACCCATCTAAAAACATCACCATGAACTCCCTCAACAGTGTGCATTTAGTGTCTAATTTATACAAGTCATCATACATTTAGTTGTAAGTGTCACCACAACACTTACTAAACTGTTATGACAAAAGACATCACCTATAGTAGCTACACCATTCAATATTAGCTATTGTTCATTATTACACTGATGTACTAGGGTGTTGTACCGTGTTAGCCATTATGGCTATAGTGAGAAGCCGAGCCAAATGACACCTTTTACTGGCTAAATAAAAAGATTACAATATGCAGGCTTTCGAGGCAACTCAGGCACCTTCATCAGACAAGAGGAAGGGGCCTGAGTTGCCACAAAAGCCTGCATATTGTAATCTTTTTAGTTTGTAATCTTTTTAGTGAGCCAAAAAAAGGTATCATTTTGGTTGACTTCTCTTTACATTACAGTGATTAAAACCAAATAGTCTACATCTTTTTTATTGCCACCATATAATCTGAACATTTAAAAATAATGTGCAAATTTAAATCACCGGTGTCCAAACGAACTGTAAACTATCCTGAAGCCAACTGCTCTCCGGATTATTATTTTCTTTCCAAATCTTTCAGTTTAAAAATAAAAAAGTAACAAACCTCTCACTCTTTTTTTTTTTGGCTTCATTATTCCACAATAAAATGAAAACAATCCACTCTAGGAAAACAGTGCTATGGCTTACCAGAATGTAGTGAAAACTTCAAAGGCCAGCAAGGAGCAGACTGCGTCTGGAAGCCAGGCAGCCAGCTGCAGGAATTCAGGCCGAGGAGAACTTTTTCCATTTAAGCTCCTCTAGTCAAATATGGTTAACGTGTACCAATGCAGGCCTAATTTGCATGAGCCTGGCCATGATGAACTCTAACAGGCCAGCAGCGGCTCTTCCAGCAGCCAACATGCATACGCTGAAAGGGGGGGGGGGGGGGCGGGAGGGGTCTGCATTTCCTTTGTTTGGCTGGCATTGTTTTTGAGCACAGATCCTCCATTATGATTTTTTTTTTTCTTTTTGTTCAGACAGTCACATGTTTCCCTTTACCGACTGTTGGCTTTGTGTCGACAAACAATTGCTCCGAGGGCTTTCATGGGAAAAAAACAGTTCTCACCTGTCTCACTGCTGCGACAGCCATATGATAAGGGCTCCTTGAGCCTGAACATGCAGCCCACATACAATCAATTTGTGAATGGGAAGGAGCTGCTGGTGGAAACAGGAAATAAATAGAAAGAGTGATTTCTGTTCTCTACAGGGTTAGGATGAGTTTTGAAAAACAAATTATATCCAATTTACATCCATTTGTGGCACACAGAAACCAAGAATGACTTCTAAGACAACAAAGTCTGACCAAAACCTCAAGAGATTAACCTTATCAAGTAACATGGACCTAATTGAGAATGAATATAAATTCCAGTTTGCTTTCCTATTCATTTTGCATAAAACAAGAACAATTCAAAAAAATCTATCAAATAAAAGCCACCCTATTTAGCTAATCTACTGAAATATATCAAATTAGCCAACCCATGGCGTAGCATACATCACATAATTATTTATTGATGGGTGAACACTTCCTGAAAGACACAGTTGTCCAAATGGGGTGGATTTGAGGATACGACTGAAAGTGAATGAAAAGATGGAACTCTGGAGAGAGCAACATACAGTGCATCCAGAAAGTATTCACAGCGCATCCCTTTTATCCAAATTTTGTTATGTTACAGCCTTATTCCAAAATGGATTAAATTCATTTTTTTCCTCAGAATTCTACACACAACACCCCATAATGACAATGTGAAAAAAGTTTACTTGAGGTTTTTGCAAATTTATTAAAAATAAAAAAACTGAGAAATCCCATGTACATAAGTATTCACAGCCTTTGCTCAATACTTTGTTGATGCACCTTTGGCAGCAATTACAGCCTCAAGTCTTTTTGAATATGATGCCACAAGCTTGGCACACCTATCCTTGGCCAGTTTCGCCCATTCCTCTTTGCAGCACCTCTCAAGCTCCATCAGGTTGGATGGGAAGCGTCGGGTGCACAGCCATTTTAAGATCTCTCCAGAGATGTTCAATCGGATTCAAGTCTGGGCTCTGGCTGGGCCACTCAAGGACATTCACAGAGTTGTCCTGAAGCCACTCCTTTGATATCTTGGCTGTGTGCTTAGGGTCGGTTGTCCTGCTGAAAGATGAACCATCGCCCCAGTCTGAGGTCAAGAGCGCTCTGGAGCAGGTTTTCATCCAGGATGTCTCTGTACATTGCTGCAGTCATCTTTCCCTTTATCCTGACTAGTCTCCTAGTCCCTACCGCTGAAAAACATCCCCACAGCATGATGCTGCCACCACCATGCTTCACTGTAGTTATGGTATTGGTCTGGTGATGAGCAGTGCCTGGTTTCCTCCAAACATGACGCCTGGCATTCACACCAAAGAGTTCAATCTTTGTCTCATCAGACCAGAGAATTTTCTTTCTCATGGTCTGAGAGTCCTTCAGGTGCCTTTTGGCAAACTCCAGGCGGGCTGCCATGTGCCTTTTACTAAGGAGTGGCTTCCGTCTGGCCACTCTACCATACAGGCCTGATTGGTGGATTGCTGCAGAGATGGTTGTCCTTCTGGAAGGTTCTCCTCTCTCCACAGAGGACCTCTGGAGCTCTGACAGAGTGACCATCGGGTTCTTGGTCACCTCCCTGACTAAGGCCCTTGTCCCTCGATCGCTCAGTTTTGATGGCCGGCCAGCTTTAGGAAGAGTCCTGGTGGTTTCGAACTTCTTCCACTTACGGATGATGGAGGCCACTGTGCTCATTGGGACCTTCAAAGCAGCAGAAATTTTTCTGTAACCTTCCCCATATTTGTGCCTCGAGACAATCCTGTCTTGGAGGTCTACAGACAATTCCTTTGACTTCATGCTTGGTTTGTGCTCTGACATGAACTGTCAACTGTGGGACCTTATATAGACAGGTGTGTGCCTTTCCAAATCATGTCCAGTCAACTGAATTTACCACAGGTGGACTCCAATTAAGCTGCAGAAACATCTCAAGGATGATCAGGGAAACAGGATGCACCTGAGCTCAATTTTGAGCTTCATGGCAAAGGCTGTGAATACTTATGTACATGTGCTTTCTCAATTTTTTATTTTTAATAAATTTGCAAAAACCTCAAGTAAACTTTTTTCACGTTGTCATTATGGGGTGTTGTGTGTAGAATTCTGAGGAAAAAAAATGAATTTAATCCATTTTGGAATAAGGCTGTAACATAACAAAATGTGGAAAAAGTGATGTGCTGTGAATACTTTCCAGATGCACTGTACATTTGTCCGTGACTGAAAACTGGTTTTGGCAGATACTGGCATATCGTTTTGAAAGTTTGTCCCTGTGCCTTATTGTCATTGCAAAGGCCAATCTAACAGGAAATTGTATGCGTGTAAACGTAAAAGGCAAATTTGAATCTGATGGGGTCAGGGATATCCGGGGAATAAGGACAGTTTGTGAGGTAGCAGCTGCGATAGTCTTACACTCCAGTACATCGCGGTGAATGCTGGTAACAGAAAGTCTAGTGCCATCACAGAGACCTTTTGCTGGCAGGAGGTTTCTGAGAAGCATGATGACTTAACCAATTTTAATTTTGAGTTTATGCGGAGGCATACCAGTGGGAGTAAGACTATTAAGAAATTCTTCGGGGAATGAAAGTTGATCTGCGGGATCGTCTGTGACGATGGAGTCGACGTTCTCAGAAGTGAATGGCGATAGTAGCTGGAAGCATTTGGGACATTGCCGCAATTTCTGCCTCGCCACCATAAACTCCGGAAGTATTCATGCAGTCAGCATATTGTTGAGCAGACTGTATGACTTTGCTTCCGTGACTAAGAACAACGGACAGCACGTCGCCGAAGTTATCCCAATGTTGGCAAACAAAGGTTACAGCCATGTTGCGAAGTTCGAGAGCAACAGTTTTGTCGATGACATTTTTCCAGAAAAAAACGACTCATAGAAACAAACAGTTACCTGATGCAGGAATTTGTAGAACATTGAAAGAAGTGTTGTTTCCATGAAATACATTTGAATCGGTGACTATGGTAGGCAAATGAACAGTCAATGTGGCTCACAACTGCATGTGCACTGTAGCACAGACCAAAGCGAGTGAGGATGTGTTTGGTGAGGTGTTGGGGGCGGGCATATGAGCAAGCAGTGCCTCAAGAGCGAGGGTGGACGTGGGAGGAGGGTTAGAGTTGGTGGGCGGGGCTCTGTCGTTCGTATCCCATGGTTGGGCGACTTGCTGGATTATATATTGAAAAGCAGCCGGAACCAAAAAGAACAATGAAAAGTCAACGTGGCTCAGAGATCATGTGGACTGTAGCAGAGACGAAAGCGACTGAGGCGGCGTTTGGTGAGGTGTTGCGTCTGGCACATGAGCAGGCCGTTAGGTTGGACGCGGGAGGAGGGTTAGAGTTGGCGGGCGGGGCTCTATCGTGCGTATCCCATGGTCTTAGAGTTGGCAGATAGAGGCATGTCTTTTTGAAAGTTTATTAATTTAAGTTTATGTGCCTTATTAATTGTCATTGCAAAGGCTAATCTAACAGGAAATTGTCTGCGTGTAAAAGTAAAAGGCAAATTTGAATCTGATGGGATCAGGGAAATCTGTGGAATAAGGACAGTTTGTTAGGTAGCAGCTGCGAGAGTTTTACACTCCAGTACATTGCGGTGAATGCTGGTAACAGTCAGGCGGGCAAGCCAACAAAAACACCATGCTCTCAGGTTTTTGTAGACAAAGGTTTTCCCTGTTCCTGCAGGACCATCTAAGAAGGAGCATGTTTGTCACGGATGGGAATCGCTGTATGCAGCGTGTAAAACAGTTTGCGAGGGTGGACGCGGTCGTGCGTATCCCATGGTCTTAGAGTTGTTGGGCGGGGCCATGTGAGTTGGCAGGTGTGGCTCTGTCGTGCGTATCACATGGTCTCTGTCTTGCATGCCATGGTCAGCTGCTTAGTGAATTATATATATAGACAAACTGCACATTGAAGGTGTCTCCACTTTAAATCTGTAGTATTACCTACAGTGGTCTTAGAAGACCCCTTCACATTTTCATTTTTTGTTATGTTGGAGCCTTGTCCTAAAATCCTTTACATTTTTTTCAAACTCATAAAGGAACACTCAATACTCCAGGAATGACAAAGCAAAAACAGGATTTTAGGAATTTTTGCAAATTTATGAAAAATAAAAAAAAAACGAAATGTCACATTGACACAAGTTCTCAAACCTTTAGCTAAAACACTTTAAATGTGGCTCAGGTGCATCTCACTCCATTGATCACTGTTGAGATGTTTCCACACCTTGTTTGGAGGACGCCTGTGGTCAATTTGATTGCTTGGACATGAATAGAAAAGGCAAACACCTGTCTATAGAAGGTCTTACAATTGACAACGTGTATTGGAGCTAAAACCAAGTTATGTGGTCGAAGGAAGGCAGAGACAGGATTGTGTCGAGGCTACAAAATAAATCCACCATACTGAATGGTCCCAGGATCACCGTTGAATAGGAAGATGTTTGGAACAACCACAACTCTTCCTAGAGCTGGTCACTTGGCAAAACTGAGCAATCATGTGAGAAGGGCCTCAGTAAGAGAGGTGACCAAGAACCTGATGGCCCATCTAGATGAGCTCCAGAAAACCTGTGTAGAGATGGGAGAAACTTCCATTAGGGCAACCATCAGTGCGGCAATCCACTGACTTGGGCAGAAAGCCTGTCCTCTGTAAAAGATGCATAGAAACATGTCTGGAGTTTGCAAAAAGGCTCCCTAAAGAACTGTTAGGCTGTGCGAAACAAGATTCTCTGGTCTGATGAAACCAAGATTAGCTTGACGTCTTGAGGAAACCAAGCATGGCTCATTACCTGTACAATGCTATTCCAACGGTGGAGCATGGTGGCGACAGCATCATGTTGTGGGGTTGTTTTTCAGTGGTAGGGACTGAGAGACTAGTTACGGTTCAGGGACAGCTAAATAGAGCAAAATACAGATATATCCTTAATGAACAACTGCTCCAGAGTGCTATGGACCTCAGACTGGGAAGAAGGTTCACCTTCCAACATAATGACCCCAAGCACAATGCAAAGACAACACATTAGTGGCTTATGGACAACTCTGGGAATGGCCTTGGATGGCCCAGCCAGACCCTGAACTTGAACCCAAGCGAGACATGAAAATAACAGTCCACTAATGGTCACCTTCCAACCTGATGAAGCTCGAGTGGCTCTGGAGAGAAGAATGGCAGAAAATCCTGAAATCCGGATGTGCGAAGCTTATTGCGTCATATCTAAAGAAGACTCCAGGCTGGAATCACTGCCAAAGGGGCTTCAACAAAGTACTGAGTGAAAGGTCTGAATTCTTGTATCAATGGGATATTTCAGTTTTTTATTTTTAACGAATTTCCAAAAAATCTTTGAAATCTTATCTTTGCGTTATCATTCTGGGGTATTTGAGTGTTTTTTTGATGAGTGAAGAAATGAGTTTAAATGATTTTCGATCAAGGCTGTATAATAACATCCATCCATCCATTTTCCAACCCGCTGAATCCGAACACAGGGTCACGGGGGTCTGCTGGAGCCAATCCAAGCCAACACAGGGCACAAGGCAGGGAATCAATCCCGGGCAGGGTGCCAACCCACCGCAGGACACACACAAACACACCCACACACCAAGCACACACTAGGGCCAATTTAGAATCACCAATCCACCTAACCTGCATGTCTTTGGACTATGGGAGGAAACCGGAGCGCCCGGAGGAACCCACGCTGACACGGGGAGAACATGCAAACTCCACGCAGGGAGGACCTGGGAAGCGAACCTGTATAATAACAAAATGTGAAAAAGCAAAGGGGTCGGAATATTTTCTGAACGCACTGTGCATTCAAGCTTCATCAACTTAACTATTTTTTGCATTTGTAAAACTTAATATTAAGTGTGAAAAATCTATTGCT
Organism: Erpetoichthys calabaricus; assembly: GCF_900747795.2. Lineage (NCBI taxonomy): Eukaryota > Metazoa > Chordata > Cladistia > Polypteriformes > Polypteridae > Erpetoichthys > Erpetoichthys calabaricus. The sequence goes on from NC_041403.2 coordinate 149,076,378, forward strand.
TATTTAAAGTTACATTCAAATGGAGACGCCTCACTTATTAAAAGATATTTCACCTGAGCAGCTGAAAATGTCAAGTTTGCTGCTAAGGATGGTTTAAAAAAAAATATGGTCAAGATGTCAAGCAACTGTCTCTGACCACTCTTGTGGACAACATCCCCTATGGTACATGTTCCAGATTTATAAATAACTAGCTGTCCCCTGCAGCTCTGCTCGCATAGTAGTGAAACAGGACAAACTTTAAAAATCAATAAACAAACAGGTATCACTAGCTAAGCGGAGGCAAGGTGCGGTCCAAAACGCTGTGAGAGGTAGAGCAATTCGAACAGAGACTAGTGCGTAAGTGAGGAGGACCCCACCCAGCTCTCCACTCCTGATACCCCACGTAGCAGTGAAACAGGACAAACTTTAAACATTAATAAACAAACAGGAATCGCTAGATAAGCGGAGGCAAGGAACACTCCAAAACATGGCCAGAGGTAGACCAATTTGAACGGAGGCTGGCGCGTGAGTGAGGAGGGCCCCCCCCCCCCGGCTCCCCACTCCGGATGTCATGCTTCCCCCTCCCTTCGGCCTGCAGCCTCTGTCTCAGATTAGCACAAATAAATCGTTCCTGCAAGCAAACTGTAATACTCAGCACGATGAGAGAAGTTGCAAAATCAACCGGAATGTTCAAGCAAATTATAGGGAAAAAACCCGATCTAAATCCGTTAAGTAGTTCTCTCATGAAAAGTGGGACAGACAGACAGACGTTGGATTATATTATATATATATATATATATATATATATATATATATAGTGAGAGAGAGAGAGAGAGAGAGAGATAAAACCAACACCATAGCACAGAGTTTAATGCTGCCGCTTCATAAATCCAGCATCCTGGGTTAGAGTTTAATACCTGGCCACGGTTCAAGTGAAGTCTGCACATTCTCTTCATGTCTGAGTGGGTCCTCCTCTAGATGCTCCATTTTCTTCCCACGTCTTCAAACACACACTGCTTAGGTTAACTGGTGATTAAAAATCGACTTCAGAGTTGGGAGATTGTCTAGAGTTTTTTCTGCTTTCTAAGACATTTCTGTTGAGAAGAGGCTATTCAGCCCAAAATAGCTTAAAAACCTCTAAATCAACTAACTCATGTAAAGCAGCATCTAGTTTTGGAGGTCTACCAAAGTTACTCCGTCTACCATGCTACTTGGTAACTTATTTCTTATGACTTTGCTATTGTGCGTGAAGAAAATTTTCAGACATTTTTTGTGAAATTTATCCTTAACCATTTTCTATCCATGTCCTCAAGTTATTTCTCCTATATGATTTCTTACCACCGTATCACTAAGGGAGGGGTATCACCTTTTAATATCGTATCCATAAACATTTGGGTTATGTAACATGCCGCAATTTCAAAAGAACTCATTCCAACAAGGGAGCTAACGCTCTTTGCTGGGCATGACAAATTTAGCAACTGAGTTACGGTTTTCTAGCACGGTTGTGCCCTTTTTGTCATAAGCCAATAATGTGCTGCTTGACAGAACCAGTGCTATACAAAGGGTTAACAGGCATGGGGAGTTCAGCCACAATCTCTGCCCTTTTCTTTCCATTCTATTGTGATACGGAAAACACCAGAGAATAGAGAGATGAGCTCCTCTTCTCTTCAAGACTACGACTGATAATCATTGGAAAGGTCGTCTAATGTGACGTGAGCCTTTAGAAGGTGGGTGGCAGTTGAAGTACATTCTTACTGTGGGGTACCACTCATAAAAGCAGACTGCCACCTACTTACAATTTTACACAAATATTCAGGCTCATTTATTAGACAAGCTCAGGAAAAGCCTGGAAAGTTTGACTTCTGTGATCCCAGATTGCAAAATTCAGAAAATCTTTCCAATAAGTCCTTATATTCAGGTCCCCCATCCCAAGGAATGCATCATTTTGTTTGCCAAAATATTTAAGAATCCATCTTACGTGTTCACGTTCACAGCTTATGGTGTAAATGCAGGCTGACTCAACGACTACAATTCTGAGAGCACACCATACCGCTCACTGCATGGGACCCGTATCGGGTTCTCTACTGGCTTCAGTAACCCATCAATGACTACTCTTGATAATAAAAATAAAAAAACAGACAATTCACATTCTCTCAAACAGATCAGCTGATGGAAGCGTTTTTTCTACAGAAGATAAGTTTTAATGACACATAAAATTAGGTTACCCTTATAAATGAGTCTTGGCCCTTGATGAGCACATGAAATGCATGGCTTTTGAGCTTACCGCAGTTTGATTCCGAGCTCTGCAGGATACAACATGAAGAGTTAGTCCAGACGCTCCTTAACAGAGGAGCAGATAAAACCATTTACGTCTTTCTTTGATATATTCTGGGTGGTGCCTTCAAAAGTAACTGCACAATGGTTGCATAATAAGGAAAAAATGGTTTAATAAATGGAACATTTTTTCTTTTTTCCGTGGCACTAATACACATCAGTATTAATTCCCATTGGTCTAAATTAATCCGTGTTTCATTGCACTCGCATGTTGCTAGTCTGTGTTGTCCATGAGTCATTTTTATACTGTCGTCATAAAGAGTTTTGTGTGTGGTAACAAAATCTCTCCTCCAGACTGAATTTTGACAAGTTCTGTGGCTCGACATTGTGTTATTAATAAATAATCCAGTTGTCCTTTTATATTGTGTGGTAAACTAGCCCTGATGCCATATCCAAATTTGCAGCGTGTGTGCCAGTTTTCTGCTTGGCAGTAAATAGGTCTAGTTACCATGTGCTCCATTCAAACAGTAGAGATATCGATATACTGATGCACAATTTTATTTTTTTTATAATTATGTTTCACCTACATGAGGAAAGAAAACTAGCCATTTATGTTGAAGAGTGAGGTGCCAGACAGACCACAGCATTGTAGACCCTGACATGACAGAGACAGGGATCTACAAGGCCCTAATAAGAATAAGATTATGATTTGGAATAAAAGCAGGCTACACATCCAGGTAATAAGGTCAAATGGTTTACTGCTCATATGCTGGATGAAAATACCCCAGAAGCGAATACTAGAGGGGAACAGAAATACAAACTGGGCAATGGTGTTATTAATAATTATGAAGATAAAATGGTGGCAAGGAAGCCTGTTATATTTAGCATGGTTCTTTGCTGTATATTGAACCCCCTGAGCTGGGGTTCTGGGCTTTAGTAATAATAAAAGGGGAGAGCTTGGGAGCCTGAACTAATACTACACATTGCCACACTGGCCACATGATGAACAGCATCAGGATCCCAAATTAGGACACAACTGCAGCCGTGCAATGGGCGACACCTCAGCAGCACACTAGTCTGAATGGATTGGAACACTGCCAGGTTCTTTTACAGTGGCTGGAGTGCCAATCCTGCCACCAACCCTCAAGTTTTTCCTTGAGGAAATAATAATAACTAGCCAACCCGCGGCAAAGCATATGCCGCATAATTATTTATTGATGGGCGAACACTTCCTGAAAGACACAGTTGTCCAAATGGGGTGGATTTGAGGATACGACTGTGAGTGAATGAAAAGATGGAACTCTGCAGAGAGCAACATACAATTGTCTGTGACTGAAAACTGGTTTTGGCAGATACAGGCATATCGTTTTGAAAGTTTGTCCCTGTGCCTTATTAATTGTCATTGCAAAGGCCAATCTAACAAGAAACTGTCTGCGTGTAAAAGTAAAAGGCAAATTTGAATCTGATGGGGTCAGGGATATCCGGGGAATAAGGACAGTTTGTGAGGTAGGAGCTGCGAGAGTTTTACACTCCAGTACATTGCGGTGAATGCTGAGAACAGTCAGTCTATGCCATTACAGAGACTTCTTGCTGGCATGAGATTTCTGAGAAGCATGACGACTGAACCTATTTTAATTTTGAGTTTATGCGGAGGCATGCCAGTGGGAGTAAGACTGTTAAGAAATTCCTCGGGGACTGAAAGTTGATCTGAGGGATCGTCTGTGACGATGGAGTCAATGCTGGTGAAAGTTACTTCGTCGGTAGGGATAAGTTTCAGTACTTGTTCATTAAGGTGTAGTCTTCGTTGGTGACGCTTAATATAGCTCGCGTACTGAGTTGTTCCAGAGTCACAGTTGAGAAGTCGATGTCGCCATATACTTGTTGAACGGGATCAGAAATAAAAGGAAAACAATGTGAAGGTAATGGACGTGGGAGGAGGGTTAGAGTTGGCGGGCGGGGTTCTGTCGTGCGTATCCCATGACACGGGAGGAGGGTTAGAGTTGGCGGGCGAGGCTCTGTCTTGCGTGCGTGCGTATCCCATGGTCGGGCGACTTGGTGGATTATATATAGAAAAGCAGCCGGAACTGAAAAGAACAATGAAAAGTCAACGTGGCTCAGAGGTGCATGTGGACTGTAGCAGAGACGAAAGCGACTGAGGCGGTGTTTGGTGAGGTGTTGTGTGCTGGCACATGAGCAGGCAGTGTGCATGCCTCGAGAGCGAGGGTGGACTTGGGAGGAGGGTTAGAGTTGGTGGGCGGGGCTCTGCCATCCGTATCCCATGTTCTTTGAGTTGGTGGGCAGGGCTCTGTGAGTTGGCGGGCGTGGCTCTGTCTTGCGTGTGTCTTTCTTGCCATGATCTTAGTGAATTATATATATATATATATATATATATATATATATATATATACATATATATATATATATATATATATATATATATATATATAGATAATAATAATCCATTTTATTTAAAGAGCACATTAGTTTCAAGGGGTGCAGGTTTTGTTTCAAATTCTCTTCTAGTGAGAAACACACAGAGTTTGGACTTCTAAACTCAACGGGTTAGTGGAAGAAAGGCAATAGGATCAAAGGAAGAGGAGTAGGGAGTAAGTGAGATAGAGAGTGTGTTTGTGTTGTACAGAGGTGAACATTGGACCGGCCATCCCACTAGACCGACAGTAAGCTAGTCTATATAGGTAGGCCCAGAGAAACACAAGGATTTGTTAGAATCTATCAGGAAAAATGGAGGACTGTGGTGTGATGTAAGGGTTTCAAGGTTTGAATCTAAATCTATTAATATTACCATACCAATGCACAAAAAAGTAGAAAAAAAAAAACCCAAACCCTGTCGTATGATAATATATACAGTGCCATGAGAACGTATTCAGACCCTTCACTTTTCGCACATTTTCTTATGTTGCAGTCCTGTTCTAGAATAGTTTAAATTCATTTTTCCCCTCATCGAACAACACTAATTTCCTTTGAATGATAAAATGGAAAACAGAATTCTAGAAATTACTGCAAATTTATAAAACAATTTGACAGGACTTCAGTTCAAATGCTCTGAGTGAATTCAATTTTCCTTCACAAGAGCGTTTTCCAGAATAAGTTTATTTAACACTAGGGGGTTCACCCCATGCTCGCTTTGCTCACCAACCCCATCGGCGTGTGCTACACACCAGCCACTTCGCGTCTCTGCCACTCGCATTGTGAAGAGGGGGGCTGAATGCACCCCAAGGAGAGGTGGTCGCTCCTCCGAAACCCCCTCTTAAACGGTGATACAATGGGAAACAAATACAGTTTTTTGTTTTTTTTTAACCTCTTCTTTGCTCGATCAGCTGCTGGCTTGCTGCTGATGCCGTGCTGCGTGATCTGCATCTCGTGCAGCATTCTGAACATTTAAAAGCCTGTACAGCAGCTGTCCTACTCTTTGTCGTTTAGTTCTGGCCCCGGGCATCGTTAAATCTCTTGGCACAAAGTCTCGTCTCGCGGAATGTGAGTTCTTGATATTTTTTAGTTTAGAATTTAAAAACGGAATAAGAATCTGAAAATCTAACAACATCACATTTAAGTTCGATAAATTCTGAAAAGAATGATACCAAACATATATACGATTTAAAGTGTGACAAAAAAACATGACATTTAAAACGTCACATAAAATTGTTGCACAAAATTGTTGCACTTTTAGGCTTTTATACAGTATATATAGAGTAAATTAGCTGCACCACCAGTCTAAGACGGGTTGAAATTGAAGTAATCGACGTAGATCTCAGCATCAATGTTTGCAGTGCACCATCTGCTGAACCGTATTTTATCACGCATGTAGTGATAAAATGTACAACTGTAAATGTTTGTGATGCGCCATCTATTGGAAAGACAGAGACAGAGCAACTGGACGGATACACAGACAGATGCTTACCTCTTCATTAAGGTAGATTATTTTAGTAAAAATAAATGTGTTTGGGACGTTGACAACATCCGACTTACTGAGTTGACATGTGAATTGTGCAACAGGGGATTTCTTCATGGACATTTTTGATGTTGTTTGCTCTTGTCAGCATTTCCACAAGAAAATAGGACATTAAAAAATTTTCTCTGGCAGTGGCAGGGGAAAGTGTAGTTAAACAGCATAGGATGATGGTCTGTAGGATGACGTTGGAGATCAAGAAGAGGAAGAGAGTGAGGGCAGAGCCAAGGATCAGATGGTGGAAGTTGGAAAGGGAAGACTGCAAGGTTCAGTTTAGGGAGGAGGTGAGACAGGCACTGGTTGGCAGTGAAGAGTTACCAGACAGCTGGGAAACTACAGCAAATGTAGTAAGGGTGACAGCAAGAAGGGCGCTTGGCGTGACATCTGGAAAGATATAGGAGGAAAAGGAAACCTGGTGGTGGAATGAGGAAATACAGGAGAGTATACAGAGGAAGAACTCCGCCATTGCCGGTCCCAAGCCCGGATGAAAAAGGAGGAGGGTTGGGCGTTGGGCTAGCAACTCCACCCCATAAAACTCTAACCGCTATAGAAACGCCAAAAAGAGAAACAGAGACTAACTTCCTGGGAAATGAAGGATCTCCGACAACTCGGAGACATATGACACCTGGAGTCAACTAGAAAGAATGGCTCAGGACAGAAACCTCTGGAGATCTACCTTTGGCGGCCCATACCCCAGAAGGGGTGGAGGGCATAAGTAAGTAAGTATACAGAGGAAGAGGATGGCAAAGAAGAAGTGGGATAATCACAGAGATACAGAAAGTAGACAAGAGTACAAGGAGATAAGGCGCAAGATGAAGAGAGAGGTGGCGAAGGCTAAAAAAATAGGCGTATGATGAGATGTATGAGAGGTTGAACACTAAGGAGGGAGAAAAGGACCTGTACCGATTGGCTAGACAGAGGGACCGAGCTGGGAAAGATGTGCAGCAGGTTAAGGTGATAAAGGATAAAGATGGAAACGTACTCACAAGCGAGGAGAGTGTGCTGAGCAGATAGAAAGAGTACGTTGAGAGGCCGATGAATGAAGAAAACGAGAGAGAAGAGGTTGGATGTAAGTGTCAGAAGTAATTTGTGACAGACGGGTATCAGCAAGAGTGAAAGGGAAGGTCTACAGGACGGCAGTGAGACCAGCTATGTTATATGGGTTGGAGACGGAGGCACTGACCAGAAAGCAGGAGACACAGCTGGAGGTAGCAGAGTTAAAGATGCTAAGATTTGCATTGGGTGTGACGAGGATGGACAGGATTAGAAATGAGGACATTAGAGGGTCAGCTCAGGTTGGACGGTTGGGAGACAAAGTCAGAGAAGCGAGATTGCGTTGGTTTGGACATGTGCAGAGGAGAGATGCTGGGTATATTGGGAGAAGGATGCTAAGGATAGAGCTGTCAGGGAAGAGGAAAAGAAGAAGTCCTAAGAGGAGGTTTATGGATGTGGTGAGAGAGGACATGCAGGTGATGGGTGTAACAGAGCAGGGTACAGAGGACAGAAAGATATGGAAGAAAATGATCTGCTGTGGCAACCCCTAATGGGAGCAGCCAAAAGAAGAAGATCACTGCAAACTGTATGGGACATAGGAAGATATATTAAGTAACTAAGGATCATGAGGATGTGTCCAGCATGAGGTGCTAGCCTCCCTGGGAATTAGTTCTTTTGTAATTGCAGCTTGTTACTTAACCCAAATCTACATAAATATTACATAAAAAGGCGATACCCTTCACTGGTGATATGGCAGTAAGAAATCATGTAGGAGAAATAACTTTGCTTTGTTTAAGGTCGGCTTACATAGCATATCAGACGAATGAAACCAGTCACAAAACCCAGTCCAGGCGTGGGGGCCCAGGGTGTAAAGTTCGTCTGTGTCGTCGGTGCAGTGGAAGGCATTTTCAGGAACAGGTAGTGTTATCGCCCATCCATTCGTTGGCTTCAAAAGGTGTGATTGGCAATGTTTCAGGGCTTTATACTGTTTTCTCCATGTGTAGGCCCCCCTTAGGAGAACATGCAATTCCAAACAAGGCAACGATGCTTAAATGAGGATACAATTCCATGCTGACTTAACAGATAGAAATAGTACACCATTACAGCGTCTCAGAGTCTGACTGCACGCTCTTTATTTGTTTCAATCTGTTTTATGTCATACTGCTTGCCTAGCAATTCTAGGTGGTGAACCCCTGTGCTTAATCTGGCTCTGTGTCAGCTGTGCATGTGAGCAGAAAAAAGCCAATTTATAAGATACTGTATATTTGCACAGAGCAAAGTGACATATCAAACTTATGCTTACAGAGGACAAGGTGGATTAGCAGACTACATGCTTCAGTCACGGCGTCACAACCTCAGGGTAAGATGACTTTTCACGCCTATTTCCTCATCCTCATCTAGAGTTACAGGGGGGGGTACCAGCAGGAGAGATTCCATTATAAGGCAATTGAAAAGGACCGCCAAATAGAACCTCCGTTCTCAATCGAGAGAGGCCTGGTGCGTTGACTTTCTCATTTTGTCTTAACAATGTATTGCCTTCTGCTGAAGGTCTACTTGGCGCTGAGCAAAACAGCAAACTTTCAAATGGAGACCAGCCTGCTCAGACAATATAAAAGAGCCAGTGGATGGCCAACGTTACTCTATTCTGGGTTGTATTTATATGTCTTGCTTATGGATCAAATCCATTTCAAGAGCAAAGAAAGCACGTAAAAAAGTAAAAAAAAATAAAATACAATAAAACATTTGTTTGGAAGGGACTGAGAAATAATCTCTTACGTCAAGCAGCAAATCTGTATATATCATTAACTGAATGTAATGCCTTCATTCTTTTTATCATATCAAAATCATAAAAGGAAATAGGTGGCTGTTAAGAACAATTTAGTGCAGATGGTCAAAGTCGAGAAGCTGAACTGCATCAGTAACAGACTGCCGAGTGTCCTCTAAAGTAGCCACCTGATTGGACAAAAGCAAGAAAGATAAAGCAGCATGTCTGGATTAAACTCGCTCTCACTCCAGTTTTAGTATGTTGCTTGCCATTTAACAGGTTCATATGTTCAAACTAAAGAAATCGCACATGGATTAAATGTTTTTGACCCCAGTCAGGCTGCATACTCGAAGAAGAAAAAAAAAAATATCTGCTGAGATTTGAAAAGTGTTTATTTTTAAGTCTATAAATGTGCAGCATCAGGTCACCAAAGAGACAAAACACTGCAATCCACCTGGGAATCACGCTAGAGAATTCCCTAAAGGAAAACTGAGGTGACGTCCTAAGGAACCCCAGGGTTACCAATATACTTGCGTCAGTGAAGCAGTGAGAATTCCAACACCCCATTCCACCTCCACACAGGCGTTAAAGCACCTAACGTGAGAACTTCTGCCACTTCGTGATCATCCATCTCCACAATTTATGAGAAACATGGGGAAAATGAAACTGTGAACCATAATGGAAAAGCTGCCTTCAGCCACACTGCCATGTCTTAAATGAAACACATTCAAACTACCAAAAGATTTGCATTAAAGAATTCACGCTGTTGGGTCACAGCTACCATCCATCCATCCATTTTCCAACCCGCTGAATCCAAACACAGGGTCACGGGGGTCTGCTGGAGCCAATCCCAGCCAACACAGGGCACAAGGCAGGAACCAATCCCGGGCAGGGTGCCAACCCACCGCAGGTCACAGCTACCAGCGTTTTCAAATTTCAGATACCTTGATAAATAGTCTGAAAACGAATGCCTTACATTCTTTTAAAATAAAGCATAAAAAGAAATGTGCAAGTTATCAAGTGGCTGGCTGGCAGATAGACATTTTTTCTTCTTTTTTTTCTAATTCTTATGTGTGTTTTTGGGGACTGTTGCTGTTTTTGGTTTGTTATAATTTATGTAATGAAATGCTAATGCAAGTGCGTGTGTCTGATCCCTTGGAGCAATCTGGCCAGTTTCACTGTTGTTGCTCACTCAAATGCATTTAAGACAGGAAGTGTTGAGCAAGGAAAGGTGTAGTAGAATCACTAGGAGTCACCTTCAAAAAGTACTCACAAGAGTGTGATGTTTTCACAGCGGCTTATTAGGGTCTGTCTACCATTGGTGGTTACCAACGAGCGGACCGAAGACAAGAAAGTCACCTCGAAATGACAAAGTCTGAAAAAACGGGCCTTAGTGGGATTCATTCAAGAGAGAAAGTGCCGGACAAGAAAGAGAGAGAGAGAGAGAGAGAGAGAGAGAGAGAGAGATAGTGTCACAGGTGGCTGGGTGTGGTCGGCAATCAGCTGCCTATTTAAAGGTCCGCCTCCCGACAATCAAGGCTGGAGTCGGGTGAGGAGCTGGACGAGGTCGGTGACAGAAGGGGGCGAAGAGAGGCCTTGTGTGTGAGAAGAGTTTGAGAAGAAGAGAGCTGGCTAGTGAGAGCCAGGACTGTGGGGAGTAGTGTTGATGCACTTATTGACTTTGTAAATAATAGTATGTATAATAAACGTGTGGTGATGGACTTAGACGTGTCTGCCTGCCTGTGTCTGGGTCGCACTATTCCACAGTGGCGTAGTCGGCAGGATGCTCCACCTGGGTCAAGGTGGGGGCCTGTGAGTAAGAAATTGTCTGTGGACGACCCGGCACGGCAGAAGACCTCACACACGTGCCGCAGGGGCGGCGTGCACCTAACCCCGCAGGGGCATATGGTAACCCGGGCCATTAGCGGTCCACAGAAGGAATATGTGTTTCAGGGGCGTCTCACCGATTCGGTGGCAACGCAAGGAACTGCCGGGAAGGAGAGGTTGCAGCTGGGAAAGTCGCAGCAGTAGTGGAGCTGCCCAAAAGCTCGTTCCCCTGTGAGAGAGGAGGATAAGATGGCCGCCGACAGGAAGTCCCTCCTCGTGACAGGCACGGGATTGGACAGCGTGTCCTGTCTTCCCGCCAACGATTGGTCGGAGGCGGGAGCAGGGAATGTCCGTCTCGTGCCTGGAAGAAACCCGAGTGGGCTGGAGGGAAGGGCCCATGGAGAGCAGTCGGCGAGTGGCGCTGCTCAAAAGGTAAGCTCACCGCTGGCTGTTTCTCTCTCCTTGGCAGCAATTCTGCAGGAGCTGCAGGAAGGCCTGCAACTTGTGCTGTCGCTGCCGGCCGAGCAATGTGCCCTCCGGGCGGAGACGCAGGATTCAGGAGGGACGGCAGTGGCGTGCGATCAAGAGCCGCTGGCGAAGGAGAATCGGCACGCTGCGGGAACTTCTGACTGGAGAGGCACAGCGGGGAAGGTAAGCGAGACCGACCCTGTGAAGCTCTGGACGCCAGCAGGGCTGGGTCTGCCCTTTGGCAATGGGCAGATCCGAACCGTCACGGCGTCCCAAAGTGAAAGGAGGAAGCGGCTAGAGAAAGCCTGTTCCTCTGATACGGGAGGACGTGCAGCTGGGTGCGCACGTCCCTCGAAGTGCCGTCCTCTGCGGGGGCAGAGGAATAACCCGCATTCTGAGAGGAGACGAGCGAGTGTGTTCCCGCTGGTGGTCCCATGGCGGGGATCACAGACTGCTCGAGCGGGGAAGCCGGAAAAGGGAGCATTGGGATGCCGATCGGAGCGGTGAGCGTTGGCCCAACCGAGAAGATGAGCCGAGGGGCTGCGTCAGTGCAACGTCTCCATCCCTTGTTTTTCTATTTTGTTTTTAGGTTCGGGCCCTAGGCTACAGTGTGTCGGCTTGCCACAGAGGAAGGCCAGTCCTCGCGGATCGGTCCGCTGGCCTCTGGAGGTCTCAGCTTGTGGGGGAGTCATGTCACAGGTGGCTTGGTGTGGTCGGCAATCAGCTGCCTATTTAAATGTCCGCCTCCCAACAATCAAGGCTGGAGTTGGGTGAGGAGCTAGGCGAGGTTGATGAGAGAAGGGGGCGAAGAGAGGCCCTGTGTGTGAGAAGAGTTTGGGAAGAAGAGAGATGGCTAGTGACAGCCAGGACTGTGGGGAGTAGTGTTGGTGCACTTATTGACTTTGTAAATAATAGTATGCATAATAAACGTGTGGTGATGGACTTAGACGTGTCTGCCTGCCTGTGTCCGGGTTGCCCTATTCCACAATAGATAGATAGAGTGGCCACTAGGGGGCACACCAGCACCTCAGACACAACTATAGATTGGTTGACACTGTCAATATGCGTGTTGATCAGCAGGAAATGACACTGAATATTTTGCATGGAATTATTTTTAAGTCTCCACATTTGATCTGTAAGAACACTTCATGGACTTGGACGGGACTGATAACTCATCAGGACTCTCCACAGTGTTAAAATACATAACTATAAGAAGTCACACTGAGGGATCACATTTTGTCCTGAAGTGGAAAATCTTCAATTTTTGAACTGCAGACTGATTATATTAAATTTTATTTATTTTGCTCAAACAAACCAGAATGTACTGAATTTTCAGGGCTTTAACTACAGGCATTACAAGTTGTATCCTTTCTTGTACAGTTTTCCAGTGTTGTACTAGTCAGTGTTACAATTTAAATGTGGGAGGAAAAGAAGGTAAGTATAGGCCACAGGACCTGTTTCAGTTAGTTTAAAATAAGGGGAATGGATGGACGCTGCAGGACTAATTTATAGCTTGAGAAAGGAGGAAATCCGGAGGTACCTAAAAGATCAAACACCTTGATCAGAGTCATTCATCATATAAGGACAAGATAGCCAATCAAATGTGTGCAAAGTCACGTGTCCCAGAATCCCATGTGTGCATTTCAACATAAATATGGCTCATCCAAGGAACCAAAGAGATGATGACAGAAGGGAAACAAAAGAGAAAGCGATGTCAGAGATCAAGAGATGTGAGGCCATCAGATATGGATGTCAGAAAATGACACTTCAAAAAAGCTAATTCAAAAGCATCTCGGGACAACATCCACTCCTTGACATTTCTGATTTTTAGTAATCTTTTCTAAGACTAGAGTTTGCTTTCTATTTTATTTTCTACTAGCCACACTACCAAGACAAGTCATAGAATAATTTAAAAATATTTGCCATCTCTTGCCCTACATTCCCTTTCAAGAGCTGAAAATCAGATGATGTGGACAGATGGACCCTTTACATGCTTTTCTATCTGGACCCCAGGCAGGTGCACCCAGCATAACTGATTAGCCAACATGTTAGTGACAAGGTCACACTGACTGCCGACAGCACTGAATGTTACAACACAAAGGCTGAGAGCCAGCAGTGACGCCAAACCAAAATGCAGAATGCAGTAATTACGTGGCAGTGCCGTAACACAAACGCTTCAGCTTGTTGACAACAAAACTTGGGGAAATTCTCCTTCCTCTTTCTGTGTATCTGTTTTTTCTTTTAAGTGACGAGCTGCCACTTCTTTTAAATGAAGCTTGAGGAAGTGCAATCGTTTATTCACATATTATTGCAAGCCACTTACTGTATTTCTTCACCTTGTGGTCACATTAATCAGCAACTGTATTGTTTTCTTCCTTATTTTACTCCTTAAAAAAAATGACTCATCGCACAATGTGGAACGCACTGTGTAAATGAAAGTGAAATGCTCTCCAATCTTTTTAGTCAGAAATAAACTTAGCATGTTAGGCAAAACTGTTCTTGAAATATATTGTTTCCTTATTAGTTAAAAAATCAAGAGTGGTCTCCCCAAATCTTTCTTGTATACTCAGATATGGGGAGGGATATTTGAGGAGTAAACCGCAAGACAATGATTATATTTTTATTTTATGTACATTAAAGATCCATCAACAACCCTCTCTGAATAATCATTATAAAAGTAAAGTTGAACAAATTGGTCTCAGCAGCTGCATGAGTAAGTGTTCAGGTAAAGTTCCACTTCTGCTTGATGGATTTGGCCCAAAAGTTAATACAGATCTGCAATGTTGGTGTAACAACCACATGCTAAATTCCATCCATCTATCTTGTTGGGTTTTTGAGTTATCGTGTTTACATTTACACACACACAAACATAATTCCAAAAAATGGCATTTTCAGACTCCGGGAAGTTAAAAACATGAAGATTCATCAAAATCTCGACATCAAATTTTTTCATGATTGCTATACTTCATATACGAGAAAGTAAAGAAAGGAAGTCAAAGTGAAACTGTTTAAAGGGACGCTCGAACAGACAATCAGATTAAGGTCTCTGTCGCTTCTCAAAGTACCACCAGAACAGCGGATGGATGGTCCAATCTTCAACAAATGTTGTGAATGGTCAGCACACATGACGGTAGTGAATGACGCAGATGAATGAGGAATTCGTCTCATGGAAAAGTAGAAAGGCATACGGACAAAAGGCTGAGGGACACAAACAGTTTACTCTTGGACTGGTCGCAAACCATGTTAAGAATTTTCCACTTTCATCACGGGACAGTGCTGATGTGGTAGAGTTACAAGTGTGGAACAACTGTCTGCTGCTTAATTCTGATAATATAAAAACTTCAAAAGGAGCGACCTCTAAACGTTGATTATATTCATTGACATTTTGAGTGTTTCTTATAAATAAAATAAGAATAAAACAAGCCTCATGGAGAATTTGAACCTGTTTTTTTTTTTTTTTTGAACTACCATAATATACATCTATATATATATATATACACATACATCTATATATATATATATATATAATATTCTATATATATCTATACACACACCGTGTGTTGGCTGGGATTAGCTCCAGCAGACCCTCGTGACCCTGTGTTCGGATTCAGCAGGTTGGACAATGGATGGATATATATATATATATATATATATATATATATATATATATATATATATATATATATATATATATATACAGTATATAAAATCCAATGTCTGTCTGTATATGTCTGGCCGCGTTTCACGATGCTACTTAACGGATTTAGATCGGGTTTTATTCTATAACTTGCTTGAACATTCCAGTTGATTTTGTGACTTCTCTTATCACGCTAAGCATCAGTTTCTTTGCGGCACAGATTTATTTGTGCAAATCCGAGCGAGTGGTTGCAGGCCAAGGAGAGCAAGTGGGACCCTCCTCATTCATGTGCCAGCCTCCGTTCGAGTCCCTCTACCTCTCACCACGTGTTGGAACGTACCTTGCCTCCGCTTAGCTAGCGAAACCATTTTCTGAGAGAGAGATCAGAGCTACGTGTGTTTTAATTCCACTACTTTACAGCAGTAATTCTCAAGTTCAGTCCTGGCGCCCCCCTGTGGCTGCAGACTTTAGTCCCAGCCACTTTTCTAATTGAGGATAATAATTTTTTCCTTTAATTCATCTCATGGTTGAATTAGCTTACCTTCTTTCCTTCTGTTATTTTGCATTCAGTAAATAATGTAATAAACATCGTGAAGATTTACATTAATAAGAAGTTCAATATGTTTATTTTTGCCATATTTCTCTATGCTTAATTAGAAAGAAAGTTGGATTCCACGCGAAAATGTTTCCTCAGCGTGCAATGGTTGGATTTTCTGAGAGTAGGTAGTGTAGTTAAGACTTTGGACTTCAAACCCTGAGGTTGTGGGTTCAAATCCCGCTACTGATACTGTGACCCTGACCATGTCACCTGACCTGACTGAGCTCCCATTGGAAAATCAAATGAAATGAAACCCATTGGATCATATGTAGTAAGTCGCCTTGGATAAAGGCATCAGCCAAATGAGTATTTATTTAACAATATTTTAGCAAAAAAAAATTATGTGTTTTGCCCACTGTGAGCATACGCCTGGACAACGTAATGTGTGGATTGTGCAACACGAGTAACATGGGATTTTTTTCATGGATGTTTGTATATTGTTTGCGGTGCTCCATGGCTGGTTGGAGTATTTCTATCACTGCTGATGTCCTGGGACTTTGATGCACAACAGTCTCTAGAGTGGACTCAGTGAGGTGCATCCAGTTAAGGGACAGCTCGTCAGATGGGAACACCTCATTGATGAGAAGATACCTGTGTGCATGGGGATTACTTGTGTTCTGCATTGTGTGTTGTATTTACTCCATTTTATTTTGACACCCATTACATGTCCAACCTATCTGAAAGGGGGTCAACTCTCTGAATTGCTCTCCCAAAGACTTCTTCCATTTTTTTTGTTTTCTGGAAGTTTTTTTTTTCTTGTCTCCCTAGTGTGTTAAGGGTGGATGGCTGTCAAATAAATGGGGCCTATTAATGCCCATTGAGGCATTTCTTGTGTGATTTTGGGAAATACAAGAAATAAAAATAAAAAAAAAAGTTCGCTGATAACCCTGCTATCGTGGGCTGCATCAGGAGTGGGCTGGAGGAGGAGCATAGGGACCTAATCAATGACTTTGTTAAATGGTGCGACTCAAACCACCTACACCTGAACACCAGCAAAACCAAGGAGCTGGTGGTGGATTTTAGGAAGCCCAGACCCCTCATGGACCCCATGATCATCAGAGGTGACTGTGTGCAGATGGTGCAGACCTATAAATATCTGGGAGTGCAGCTGGATGATAAATTAGACTGGACTGCCAATACTGATGCTCTGTGCAAGAGAGGACAGAGCCGGCTATACTTCCTTAGAAGGCTGGAGTCCTTCAACATCTGCAATAAGATGCTGCAGATGTTCTATTAGACAGTTGTGGTGAGCGCCCTCTTCTATGCAGTGGTGTGCTGGGGAGGCAGCATAAAGAAGAGAGATGCCTCACACCTGGACAAACTGGTGAGGAAGGCAGGCTCTATTGTACGCATGGAGCTGGACAGTTTGACATCTGTGGCGGAGCGACGGGCGCTGAGCAGGCTCCTGTCAATCATGGAGAATCCACTGCATCTACTAAGGGAGGGGATTGGGTTAAACATTAACATTTAATATTATACAAAGTTATTATCTGTTTTTTACCTGCATTATTATCAATCTTTAATTTAATATTGTTTATTGTATCAGTATGCTGCTGCTGGAGAATGTGAATTTCCCCTTGGGATTAATAAAGTATCTATCTATCTATCTACATTGTTGTTGAGAGAGGTCAGAGGAGAATGACCAGACTGGTTTCAGCAGGCAGAAATGTGACGGTAACTCAGATATGCACTTGAGGCAGATGGGCTACAACAGCAGAAGACCATGTCAGGTTCAGCTTCTGTCAGACAAGAACAGAAAGTTGAGGATGCAGTCGGCACTGGCTCACAAAACGTAGCCTGGTCTGATGAATCTCGATTTTCCGCAGAGGCGTACACTTAGAAGGGCCAGAATTTGACACCAGCAGCATGAATCAATGCAGTCAACCTGCCTTATGTCAAAAGTTCGAGCTGTTGGTGGTGATATAATGGTGTAGGGAATGCTTGTATGGCACACTTTAGACATGTTAATACCAATCAACCATTGCTTGAATGTCATGGCTTATTTGGGTATTGTTGCTGATCATGTGCAACCCTTCATGGCCACAATTTACCCAACGTCACAAAGCAAAAATCACCTCAAACTGATTTAATGAATGTGACAACGACTTTAGTGTTCCTCAGTGGCCTTCTCAGTCATTGGATCTGTATCCAGTAGAACACCTTTGGGATGTGGCAGAATGGGACAATCGCACCATGAATGTGTAGCTGACTGTTGTGGTGAGAAATGTTTGTATATAAGTTGATGAATATTTTGTATGTCTTTATTTGTAACTTAGACAGAGCAATGTAATATTAGTGTTATGTCATTGATAAAAACAGCAATGGTTTGATGCCCCTTTAAGACTGAGTCTTTGTAATTTTATGACAGGGGTCGGAGGAAATGCCTAAGACCAGTTTGGCAAGTGATTCTCTACAGGACTCTCCCAATCAACCCCCACACAAAAGCCAGACTACCTAGCTGGCAAGCATCATCTCAACAAATGGTATTGGGGGCAGGTGTGAAACCATTGTGTCGCACCAGAATTCTATTAGTCTAAAGTTGCCTGTTTGGTTTTAAGTCAGAAGCCATTAAGTACCACAACACCCTATTGGCTGTAGGGTTTGGACAGAGAATCTATAAATGCGCTTGCTTTACCCCTCCCTCTCTCTCTCTTACACCATCACCATCAAGAAGCATCTCTCTGTCACACCATTGCCATGAGGAGAACAACACGGCAGCCATATTGAGACAGGCATGAGGCCTGTTCTGAAGAAACTGGACCAAAAATGATGCCTGAACTAGAGACATTTTAAGTAACAAACAAGTCCGTGAGCCCCCTGAAACTACACATCAGCATTTATCAGGTTGTATGGTTGCCAATATTCACTTGTACTTTGCTTATTGTTATTATTGATGAATATTATCAATAATACATTATGTAAGTTGTAAGTTAACTCCTGCTTGTCTTTTACTATACCTAATTGCCTGATGTTATAGACAGACAGACAGACAGACAGACAGACAGACAGACAGACAGACAGACAGACAGACAGACAGACAGACAGATAGATAGATAGATAGATAGATAGATAGATAGATAGATAGATAGATAGATAGATAGATAGATAGATAGATAGATAGATAGATAGATAGATAGATAGATAGATAGATAGATAGATAGATAGATAGATAGATAGATAGATAGATAGATAGATAGACTGACTTTAGTAATTCCAAGGGGAAATTCACATACTCCAGCAGCAGCATACGGATACAAAAAAAACAATATTAAATTAAAGAGTAATAAAAATGCAGGTAAAAACAGACAATAATTTTGAATAATGTTAACATTTACCCCTCCCCCCCACCGGGTGGAATTGAAGAGT
Source organism: Erpetoichthys calabaricus (assembly GCF_900747795.2). NCBI lineage: Eukaryota > Metazoa > Chordata > Cladistia > Polypteriformes > Polypteridae > Erpetoichthys > Erpetoichthys calabaricus. The sequence goes on from NC_041403.2 coordinate 149,095,252, forward strand.
CGCATAGTTTGGGGGAGGAATGATCTCCTCAGTCTGTCAGTGGAGCAGGACAGTGACAGCAGTCTGTCGCTGAAGCTGCTCCTCTGTCTGGAGATGATCCTGTTTAGTGGATGCAGTGGATTCTCCATAATTGACAGGAGCCTGCTGAGCGCCCGTCCCTCTGGCGCGCGTGTCAAACTGTCCAGCTCCATGCCAACAATAGAGCCTGCCTTCCTCACCAGTTTGTCCAGGCGTGAGGCGTCCCTCTTCTTTATTCTGCCTTCCCAGCACACCACCGCGTAGAAGGCGGCGCTCGCCACAACCGTCTGATAGAACATCTGCAGCATCTTATTGCAGATGTTGGACACCAGCCTTCTAAGGAAGTATAGCCGGCTCTGTCCTCTCTTGCACAGAGAATCAGTATTGGCAGTCCAGTCCAATTTATCATCCAGCTGCACTCCCAGGTATTTATAGGTCTGTACCATCTGCACACAGTCACCTCTGATGATCACGGGGTCCAGGAGGGGCCTGGACCTCTTAAAATCCACCACCATCTCCTTGGTTTTGCTGGTGTTCAGGTGTAGGTGGTTTGAGTCGCTCCATTTAATAAAGTCCTTGATTATGTTCCTATACTCCTCCTCCTGCCCACTCCTGATGCAACCCACGATAGCAGTGTCATTAGCGAACTTTTGCACGTGGCAGGATGGCGTAACTGTGTTGCTGACCACAATGTCAGACCTGCAGTTCCCGAGACGCACATACTGAGGTCTGTTTGTAAGATAGTTCACGATCAATGCCACCAGGTATGAATCTGCTCCCATCTCTGTCAGCTTGTCCCTAAGGAGCAGAGGTTGGATGGTGTTGAAGGCGCTAGAGAAGTCTAGAAACATAATTCTTACAGCACCACTGCCTCTGTCCAAGTAGGAGAGGGATCGGTGTAGCATGTAGATGATGGCAGCCTCCGCTCCCACCTTCTCCTGGTATGCGAACTGCAGAGGGTCGAGGGTGTGGTGTATCTGTGGCCTCAGGTGGTGAAGCAGCAGCCGCTCCATGGTCTTCATCACATGTGACGTCAGAGCAACAGACCGGAAGTCGTTCAGCTCACTAGGATGTGATACCTTTGGGACTGGGGTGATACAAGATGTTTTCCAAAGCCTCGGGACTCTCCCCTGTTCCAGGCTCAGGTTGAAGATGCACTGTAGAAGACTCCCCAGCTCCAGCGCACAGACCTTCAGCAGTCGTGGCGTTACTCCATCTGGACCCGCTGCTTTGCTGGCACGAAGCAAAGAAGGGAAGGGAAGGTGGGGAGAAATTATATACTACAATACCTTATAAACAGTGGTAAGTCTGTGAGACAAAGGCTACACATCTATATAATCCAACGTCTGTCTGTCTTGTCTGCTTTTCATGATTTAGATCTGGTGTTTTTCTATAATTTGCTTGAACATTCTGGTTGATTTTATGACTTCTCTTACTGTGTTAAGTATCATAGTTCGCCTGCGGTACCGATTTATTTTCTGTAAATCTGAGAGAGATGCAGCGGGCCAAGGAGGGGAGGGGCGGTCACGTGCCAGCTTTGGGGCGTTCCTTACCTTTGCTTAGAATTTTCTTGAATATTCCGGTTGATTTTGAGACTTCTCTCACTGCGCTAAGAATCATAGTTTGCTTGTAGGGGTGATATATTTGTGCTAATCTGAGACAGAGGCTGAGGGGTGGGGGAAGTGTGACATCAGGAGTGCGGAGTCAGTCTACCTCTGTGTTTTGGGGTGTAACTTGCCTTCACTTAGCTAGTGATACCTTTTTATTAATCAATTTTTAAAGTTTGTCCTGTTTCACTACTATGTGGGCTGAGCTGCAGGGAAATGCTAGTTAATAATACAAGAGAGGAAAATAGAGTAATATAGAACTCTACCAAGACAAAACACTGACAAACCTGCGTGATACAATCATGTTAACATGGACCAGAATCTCAGAATCTTAAAAGAATGTTTCCAACATCTTACGGCATCTGGAGCTAAGGATCTGCACTGGTATCTGGAAGGTTCCCAGTTCAAATCTCATTATTGCCAGAAGGGACCCATCTCCGTTTGGCACTTGAGCAATGCCCTTAACCTGAATGTTGCTCCAGGGGTGCTGACCCTGTGCTCTGACCCCTAAAGGTCATACAAAAAGACCATTTCCCCTTGGGGATTAATACAGTGTGGATAGCGCTTTGAGTACTGAGAAAAGCACTATATAAATGTAATGAATTATTATTATTATTATTACCAAGTACCCAATAAAAAAAATACCAGGAAGAACTGAGGCTTTTCTGAGAGCAAAAGGAGGCTCAACGCAGTGCTGGTAGAGTTTGCCTAAGAATGTGAGTGTGTCTGCTTAGATTTTTGTTTCTTCTGTGACGGACCCGGCCGGGATGCTAGCTGGGTGGAAGGACCGAGAGAGAGAGCACGCTTGGGGCATTATCTCCCCCAGGACACTAGAGGGCAACCCCCAGGGTTGCTGCAGCTTCATGGAATCTTGCAGGGCATGCTGTTAGCTGGAGTTTGGAGTGGCCCTGTTGGGTTCCGTGGGTGCCGCCAGGGGGTGCTGCAGCTACTGCTAAGCCCTTAGAGATGACATTTCTGCCATACCCAGAAGTGCTGCCAGAAGATGGTCATGGAACACTTCCAGGTGCCTTAAAAAAGAAGCCAGCCACCACTACTCGAGGAGCCAGAGTCAGGAGGAGGTGGACAAAGCTTGCTGAGGAAGAGTGAAGGTGAACACAGAGAGAGAGAGAGAGAGAGAAGAAGAGAGGATTGTGCTTATTTGTGATATTTGGTGCTTGTACTGTGCTGGGTAGTGGACAGCAAAGGAAAAAGTGCTTCCCCACGTTAAATAAATGTGTACTGTGTGGCAAGACTGGGCTCTGTGCTTGTTGTGTCCGGGTTTGGTAAGCTGTACGCCCCCTGGTGGTCCATACCTCACAAATCTTAGATGTGCAAGTGAGATTGCCTGGCAACTATAAATTGCCCACTTATTGCTGAATGAATGGATGTCATCTCTAATGCACTTGTGCGCAGTCCATGGTTGTCTCCTGCCTTGCTCCCAGTGCTGCCTAAACTGGCTCCACTCCCATGTGTCTCTGTAAATTGCTTACGTTAAGAAGGACGGATAGATATGTGAATGAAATTTTAAGAAAGTCTAGATGAGATATCGAGTCACTTGGCCTTTCAGATAGTGGAGTGAATGTCTTCCTCTCACCTGTAAACTTTCAGTTTAGCCCTTCTTCTTGGATTTCTTACTTCTTGAGAGTGTATGTTACTTATTCGGTTGTGGTAAAAAAACTTCAATTCCAGTACCTGCACAATCACTTTATTTTACCTTGGTGTGGCATAACTAATTGTGGTCTAATCCTATAGTACTCTACAAATCCAGGATAGCCATTTTTCAAACAATTACCTTCATAACCAAGCGAGAGTTAAGGTGACCAAAATAATAAACTCTCCATCTTGCTACAGAAAGTCTCCATCAAAGTATATTTTGCTGCTCTTGGTTGGTTCTGCCTGAGCTTTGACAATCCCTCCTTCAAAGTCTCCATGTGTCCTCACCTCTTTGTGTTATCATTCCATCTTGTTTAAGTTAATAGATGACCTACTTGTGTGCTGCGGTCTCTTATCAAACAATCTTGGCATCACTCCACCCAACATTGCTGAAAACAGACAGCTTGCCAAGTGAGTAACTAAACGCCTGCAGCGGAGTTTTACCACAGATGACGTCAGTCTCACAAACATGAAGTGAGGAGCGTCTGCCCCTGCATTCTCCTCGGCTAGCTAGGTAGCATCTCTTCACATAAACAGCCCAGGGTTTGTTTCAAACTTTGGTTTTACTGCCTTCCCAATACTTGGAATCGTTTTTCAACACTCTTGCTAGTTTAAGGTTCTTATGGTTCTCAACATGAAGTCAAGCACACTTTTCTACACAGAAACCGTGTCACACCCAACTCTTTCTCCACAAGAAGGAAACATTTTCCTCATCCTAGTTACGCGTGAATTTTCATAATTCCGGAGTCATATTTCATACCTACTTAAATAGTCAGGCACACTTTTTCATTTACAAGCAGAAGGAAAAGAAGATAAACAAGGCAGTAATTGCAGCATTTATCATAAACTAATTTGTACTTCACGGTTTACCAAGACAGATGTTGAGAAAGTGATGTAGAGCGTCAAAGACTGGCAGGGAGTAAACTTTATGGGCATCCTGATTTTGCTGACGTCCATAAACAGCTGGATCTGAAACCCCCGTCACACTACACAACTCTCCCAGTGATTTTTCAGTCATGCCTTTCATTAACATTATTTTAGTGAGTCGGGGGCAATCACAGTGCACTCCTGTGACTTCTAGTCATCTGATTTGACAAGCCTTTTGTCTAAAGTCGTAGGGTCAGGCTTGTGTGTCTGTGAGAGCGGACCGCCAATGAGCACACACTCGGAATTGCAATGCATACATATGCGCCACGAAAAATGAATGATGAAAGTGGATGTTGGGGACCACGAAAACAGAAGGGAGGCTCGTCTGTCAGATGTTTGAAGATTGTTGTACCACGAAAGATTTACAAAAAAGAATAAAAGGGAAGGGACTGCAGGTGAACTCACGATACCTGGAAAGCCTTAGTATAGGCATCATGGCTGTCAGTACATTGGGAGTATGAAACTGTGCAGAAAATTCATCACAGAGTCAGACAGTCAGACATCTTCAAAGCAACCGCAGTTGTTAAGTTTGATGTCTCCGACCACTAGAAGTCACGTAATGTGCTACCAACTTAAATCAACTGAAAAAAAGAGTAATCCAGATAAATGACGGAAAACCTTGTTTAGATAGATAGATATTACTTTTAGTATAGTAGGCAGGATAGATAGATAGATAGATAGATAGATAGATAGATAGATAGATAGATAGATAGATAGATAGATAGATAGATAGATAGATAGATAGATAGATAGATAGATAGATAGATAGATAGATAGATAGATAGATAGATAGATAGATAGATAGATAGACAGACAGACAGACAGACAGACAGACAGACAGACAGACAGACAGACAGACAGACAGACAGACAGACAGACAGACAGACAGACAGACAGATAGATAGATAGATAGATAGATAGATAGATAGATAGATAGACTTTATTTGTCCCCAATGGTTGTTCAAGTAGATAGATTTTACAAAACTGAAATTTGATGATCTTTTACTATTTAACACCATTTCATGACAAAGGCTTGAGTAAATTACATTTAAGCTCTGACATCAAGTATATCTTTTACAAAGGGCAGGCTAACAACTGCATCAAAGTTGTGTTTGAAGAAAAGCCAATGTCAATAAATGAGTAGTCAGTAAGTTCCCAGGCTAGTTCAAAACAAAATTGCTGAAAACTCATCTGAAAATGATGTGTGAAGAAAAGCCAGAGTGAATATCCTGGGACTAAACACAACTCTGTGGGTTTCCTAGTCATGAAGTACTACCGTATTATAACCAGGTGGAAATGCCAGGGTTGATATCCCAGGAAACCCAATCCAGTAATTTTCCCATTTCAAAAAGTAATAAATGTCCAGTTTACATTTTTATGTGAAGATATATCAGTGTCTGTAAAGTGAGAAAAACCAAATTGTCATTTCTTGAACAGAGAAAATACTAAATTGCAAAAACCCAGAGTTAATACATAAAGAAACCCAATCAGGTAATTTCCCAGTTCAAGAAGTACCCAAGTCAAAATTAAGTGCAAAGAAAAGCCGGTGTCATTGCTTCAGGAAACTCAACCAGACATCATCCCTAGAAACAATAAATCTTCAGGTGCAAGTCAAGCGTGAAGAAGCTGGACTTGATATGCTGAGAAAGTCAACCTGGCAATTTTCCAGGTAAAGAATTAGAACAAATATCAGGAAGTATGTGCTCACCATAAACTGATCAAGGAAGTAAAGCCAAGCGAGAGAGTGAGTTATGCAAGATGGACTGATGTCACTAGAAGAGAAAGACATATATAACAATAAAGTGATGACAAATAAGATTGTGAAACCACCTTGAGTGTTTTCACAAATAAGTGAAGATTTTACTTTGATTTAGAAACACTAACTATTTGAAAATTGTCTGGGAACCGAAAGCTGCTCTGAGTTTAGATTTCACAGGTTGCTGTTAACCAGTGACCCGAGTGGAACTTAAAACACTAACATCATACTGGAAAAGAAATGAGAATGCTTCCATTTTCTAAGAAACTTGTGGAAATGCCGGATGAGCAAAACAATATTATTAACTTTTCAAATGGAGGTACAGAATGTGCAGGTTAGCATCACTCTATGGTATAAAACTACAGATACACTGAACAAAAATAAGAGGAATATGGAGAGAAATATGCTAAGCATATGAAAGCTTATGAAATAACTCTTTGAACTTTGTATAAATGCTCTTAACTTGGAAATTAACAGGTCACCTGTATATGAGCAAACAGTCAAATGTCATTAAACTCTCTAAGTAATTAGTACAGAATACTCGAAAAGTGACCTATTGCTCACTCTTAAAAATATTACTGCCATTCCGTATGTCGCCAGAAACCACAGGCTACAAAGTAGTTTCTACAAGCATTGTAACAAAATCGCTAAGAACATTGGAATTACCCAAAAATGGCCGATAATATGAAATGCACAACATCATCAGTAATTGTTTCATTTGTCCTTTCAAGCCGGTATGAAAAAATGGTGTCGCCCGACTCAATCACACATTCACTATTCAGTCTTAGAAGATGGGTGACAAGGACATGTCATATTTAGCCCTCTCATTGACTAAATTTCTTGCAACGGTGTGGCGTTCAATTCCCATTTTCGCTCCTATTTCTCAGATTGTACATCACTTTCTCTAAGGAAGTTATCAGTTTTTAATTACATTCACATACAGTTCATCCAGAAAGTATTCACAGCGCATCACTTTTTCCACATTTTGTTATGTTACAACCTTATTCCAAAATGGATTAAATTCATTTTTTTCCTCAGAATTCTACACACAACACCCCATAATGACAATGTGAAAAAAGTTTACTTAAGGTTTTTGCAAATTTATTAAAAATAAAAAAACTGAGAAATCCCATGTACATAAGTATTCACAGCCTTTGCTCAATACTTTGTCGATGCACCTTTGGCAGCAATTACAGCCTCAAGTCTTGTTGAATATGATGCCACAAGCTCGGCACACCTATCCTTGGCCAGTTTCGCCCATTCCTCTTTGCAGCACCTCTCAAGCTCCATCAGGTTGGATGGGAAGCGTCGGTGCACAGCCAAATAAGATCTCTCCACAGATGTTCAATCAGATTCAAGTCTGGGCTCTGGCTGGGCCACTCAAGGACATTCACAGAGTTGTCCTGAAGCCACTCCTTTGATATCTTGGCTGTGTGCTTAGGGTCGTTGTCCTGCTGAAAGATGAACCGTCGCCCCAGTCTGAGGTCAAGAGCGCTCTGGAGCAGGTTTTCATCCAGGATGTCTCTGTACATTGCTGCAGTCATCTTTCCCTTTATCCTGACTAGTCTCCCAGTCCCTGCCGCTGAAAAACATCCCCACAGCATGATGCTGCCACCACCATGCTTCACTGTGGGGATGGTGCCAGGTTTCCTCCAAACGTGAGTGGCTCTGAGGCTAGGGATCTGCACTGGCAATCAGAAGGTTGCCGGTTCGAATCCCATAAATGCCAATGGGGACTCTGCTCTGTTGGGCCCTTCAGCAAGGTCCTTAACCTGCAATTGCTGAGCGCTTTGAGTAGTGAGAAAAGCGCTATATAAATGCAAAGAATTATTATTATTATTAAACGTGACGCCTGGCATTCACACCAAAGAGTTTAATCTTTGTCTCATCAGACCAGAGAATTTTCTTTCTCATGGTCTGAGAGTCCTTCAGGTGCCTTTTGGCAAACTCCAGGCAGGCTGCCATGTGCCTTTTACTAAGGAGTGGCTTCCGTCTGGCCACTCTACCATATAGGCCTGATTGGTGGATTGCTGCAGAGATGGTTGTCCTTCTGGAAGGTTCTCCTCTCTCCACAGAGGATCTCTGGAGCTCTGACAGAGTGACCATCGGGTTCTTGGTCACCTCCCTGACTCAGGCCCTTCTCTCCCAATTGCTCAGTTTAGATGGCCAGCCAGCTCTAGGAAGAGTCCTGGTGGCTTCGAACTTCTTCCACTTACGGATGATGGAGGCCACTGTGCTCATTGGGACCTTCAAAGCAGCAGAAATTTTTCTGTAACCTTCCCCAGATTTGTGCCTCGAGACAATCCTGTCTCGGAGGTCTACAGACAATTCCTTTGACTTCATGCTTGGTTTGTGCTCTGACATGAACTGTCAACTGTGGGACCTTATATAGATAGGTGTGTGCCTTTCCAAATCATGTCCAGTCAACTGAATTTACCACAGGTGGACTCCAATGAAGCTGCAGAAACATCTCAAGGATGATCAGGGGAAACAGGATGCACCTGAGCTCAATTTTGAGCTTCATGGCAAAGGCTGTGAATACTTATGTACATGTGCTTTCTCAATTTTTTTATTTTTAATAAATTTGCAGAAACCTCAAGTAAACTTTTTTCACATTGTCATTATGGGGTGTTGTGAGTAGAATTCTGAGAAAAAAAATGAATTTAATCCATTTTGGAATAAGGCGTAACATAACAAAATGTGGAAAAAGTGATGCGCTGAGAATACTTTCCGGATTCACTGTAAATGAGAAAATCACCTACTGCGATAGCCATGCCTGCCTGCCTGCCTGTCTGTCTGTCCATTCGCATGAAGCAACTTAGCTCCCAGTGGACCAAATTTGTTGAAAGTTGGCACACATATTCTTCATGGAAATTTGACAAGTGAATATAATTTTTGTTGAGATATCTCAAACAGAGTGCGTCATACATGTTTTTTTAATTTCAAAACCTCCCATTGAAAAGCACTGGGGAATTTACAAAATTGTCTGTTTTAAAATGGAGAAATATCCTGTGTGGTTTCAGCTACAAATTAGTGTATTGTTTCAACTTTACTTTGTAGAGTGGACACTTCAACTTGTACATTTTTTAATTTTTTTTCTTTCCTGTTACTCAATCAATAGACATCTCTGATGGCAAAAGCAAGCTTACCTCACTGTGGGATGTGGGGTGGGGTGACGTCAGATGCAGGTGGGATTGATTGGCTTAGCATATAAGGAAGGTATGACGTTAGATGGGTATGTCGTCACACACGTGTGCTTGGGAGGCAGTCAAAGAGCTCAAATCGGGGTACCGACAAGCCGGACGGAGGGTTGGCGGAGAGCACTTATGCCTTTTCTTCTCCTCCCACAGACCTTCGGATGGGAAAACCACCTTGACTGAACCACTTTTGCCTCCGTTCCTGACCTCACTTCCAGAACCTACTGATGACCTCATCCCACTTCCTGTCCTCCTGCTATAAAAACCGTCAACAGCCACAAGTCAACCAGTCAATACATGTTTATTTGTATAGGCTTAGTACAAAGAGACTACGCTTTGCTTGTTTCGGACTACAATATACGGGGTGGATCCTCAACTCTTTTTTGGGGTGATTGTGTCTTCCTATAATGTATTGATTCAATTCGCTAATAACAACATTCTTTATTTATTCAATACTAGCTGTCCCCTGTGGTTACGCCCATGTAGTAGTGAAACAGGACAAACTTAAAAAATCAATTAAAAAAAATGTAAAAAAAAAATGCAATTCTGGGCAAGCAGATGGTAGGTACGCTGCAACATCAAACGTTGGCACTGTATCTGATCGTGCTCAGCTCTGATGGGAGAGCATCCCCCACATGGACAGAAAAGCACGTGGCTGTGATATCTCTGGCAGTCAGCAGCTACCCTCTAAAACACACATAGCTCTGATTTCTCTCTCTCAAAAACGTCAAGCGTTACTCCTTAACAATCTCTAGATGATAATGTCTGTTGAAGAAACAGGGATTGCTAGCTAAGTGGAGGCAAGGTACACTCCAACATGTGGCGAGAGGTAAACCAACTTGAACAGAGGCAGGCAGGTGAGTGAGGAGCGCCCCGCCCCCTCTCCTCTCCTCTCAGCGCGAAGCCTGTCTCTCGGATTCGTGTAAATAAATCGGTACCGCAAGTGAACTATGATACTTAGTGCGATGACAGAACTCACAAAACCAACCAGAATGTTCAAGCAAATTATAGAAAAAAACCCGATCTAAATCCGTTAAGTAGTTCTCTTGTGAAAAGAGGACAGACATACAGACAGATGTTGGATTTTATTAATATAGCTCTCTTTTCTACGCTGTGAGCAGTAGTAGATCTCCTGCACTTTTACACACAGAGTTTTCTTCTAAGCACAATCATGTGAGTGCTGCCCGGTGATGTCAGATGAGCTCTCTCTCATTCAGTCTATGCACCACTACCACACCCTCTTAATGAAATTCAGAGTGTAGAGGACAGGAGCCAGTGGATTTTGTAGAAGGCAGGAACCAATGAGGGATGGAGCTCTGGAAGAACTGAAAACAACTTCATTCACACACACACATTCCCTTATTTAAGAATTACACAAAGACATGCAGGTTAGGTGCATTGGCGATCCTAAATTGTCTGTAGTGTGTGCTTGATGTGTGTGTGTACGTGTACCCTGTGGTGGGCTGGCGCCCTGCCCGAGATTTGTTCCTGCTTTGCACCCTGTGCTGGCTGGGATTGGCTCCACCAGACCCCCGTGACCCTGTGTTAGGATACAGCGGGTTGGATAATGGATGAATGGATGGACATATATACTGTATATATATATATTTATATAATGACTGACTGACTGACTGACCTTAATTAATGTGCACATCTTTGGGATGGGTGATGCCAGGATTCTACTCATGGGTGTTCACTGCATGGAATCTAAATGTTTTTCCCCTGTGTCCCAGTGGATTTCTCCCAATTATCGGAGTTTTCTCCCACAGTCCCAAGATATGCAGGTTAGATGGAATGCTAATGCTACATTGGCCCAGCAATGGACTAACACCCTGTCATGCAAATGTTCTTCACTTGTGAATGATGCTTGATGGGATATGCTCCAGCTTCCCCTCTCTAGATGAGCAGGTTACAAAAGTGAATGGATGGATGCATCTTTGGAATGCTGGTGGAAAATTAATGTATGAAAAAAAAAAAACCACAACACACACACCATGCTGACAGTGGCCAGACCAGAATTCAAACCTAGGAATCCAGAACTTCTGTCAGAACTGTATGGAAAGATTCTGCTTAGAATAACCATTCTAACCTGCTGTGTCTACTTGAAGTACCCTCAGGAATTATTCAGACCCTTTCACTTTTCACACGTGTTTTGTTACAGTTGTATTCCAAAATAACTTAAATTCACTTTTCTCCTAGAAAAGCAACATTCCATAACCCAGAATGACAAAGTGGAAAAAGGATTTTAGAAAGGATTTTTAAAATTACCTAAATATAGAAAACTGAAGTATCACATTGACTCAAACGTTCAGAACCTTTACTCAGTACTTTGTTGAAACTCCTTTGCCAGCCTGGAGTCTTCATGGGTTTGATGCAGAAAGCTTCACACACCTGAATTTGGGGATTTTCTGCCATTTTTCTCTGCAGATCATCTCAAGCTATGGCAGGTTGGATAGAGCCTGATGATGTAAATTTTTTTTTTTCTGGTCTCTCTAGAAATGTTCGATTTAGATCAAGTCTAGACTCTGGCTGAGCAACTCAAGGACATTCCCCAAGTTGTCCCTAAGACTCTTCTGTGTTGTCTTTGCTTTGTGGTTAGGTCATTGACCGGTTTGATCCAGTCAGAGATCCACAGAACTGTAAAGCAGGTTTTCATTAAGCATATTTCTGTACTTAGCTCTGCTCAGCCTTCCCTCAAATATGTTTAGTTTCCCGGTCCATGCCGATGGAAACAACCCCACAGTATGATGCTCCACCTACCATGTTTCAATATTGGAATGTATTGTGGAGGTAACAAATAGTGCCTGGTTTTGCTCAGACATATCACTTGAATAAAGGCCACACGGTTTAGTCTTGGTTTCATCAGACCAGAGAATCTTGTTTCTTATAGTCTTAGACTCGTTTACAGGGAAGCATTCACCTGTCATCTGGCCTCTCTGCTATAAAACCCATATTAATGTAGTGTTGCAGAGGGGGTTGTTTTTCTGGAAATTTCTCCCGTCTCCATATGGGTTCTCTGGAACTCAGTCACAGTGACCACCATATTCTCGTTCACCTCTCTTACAAAGGCCTTTCTCAAGGAAGAGTGTTTTTTGTTCCAAATTTCTTCCATTTAAGAATTATGGAGGCCACTGTGATTTTCAGAACCCTCAAAGCTGCAGAAATGCATTTGTGAAGGTCTCTAGATCTGTCAGGTCAGGTTGGGGAGCATGCACTGGTACAGCGCATTGCCGCACCAATCACACGATGAAACAGCTCGTGATCCTGGTTAGCAACCCCCCAGGCAGACACGCAGTCCAGTCCCACCCTCCAGAAATAACCCTCTATCTGCCACAGCCAGGTGTTAAGTGTCTGTCCCCTTGGCCTGGTCCAGCCACTCTGGTCCTCAACAATGAGGATCCTGCGAGCTGGACTACCCTCGGGGAACTGGGTCACATGGCCATAGTGCTGTAACTAATGCTCCCTCACAATGCAGGTAATGTGCCACATTCAGGACTCCGTAAGCAACACAAAGTCAAACCTAAGGATCATCTGAAGAGACACAGTACTAAAGGAGTCCAATCTTCATCTCAGGTGTACAAACACCTCAACGGTCATTAATAGAATGCACTTTACCTGAGCCAGATTTCAAGACCTTAGGGATTTTTTTTTTTTTTTTTTCACATTTGCAAAAATTCATAAAAACCTGTTTTCACTTTGTCATTCTAGGGGATTAAGTGTTGCTTCACAAGGGAAAAATGAATTACAGCACAAGGCTGCAACCAAAAAATGTGTGATAAAGGTTAAGGAGTCTGAATTTTTTCTGAAGGCACTGGATAATACCAGTAAAATATCTTTAAAAGCCCACCGTGGCACTCCTTGTACAAAAATAAATTGTATTGTATTGTATTGTATCTACATAGCCCGATTCTTTCCATCCACTTAATTAACCCAATAATCCAGTTTTGGCGTTACAAGAAGCAGGAAACGACCCCAGGATGTCAGCACACAATCACACACATATCCACACTGGGCCTATGTAGACTCACTGAAAAACCTAATCTGCCTGTCTTTGGAATATGGTAGGACACCTGGAACTCCTGGATGAAACTTCACAGCGATAAATGGGAACATGTTGTAATGGACAGCACGCATGGACTGGCATTCCTGCTGGGATTGGTCTCACTCCTATTGGCCTGGAAGCCAATATAATGGAGAAATCGATAGAGATTCTGTATCAAGGCTGTATGCTCCCTCGACCCACTAGATGGCAGCATCCACGGGCTATGGTATCCATTCAGACACCTGCAGGGGTATGCTGGGAATTGTAGTGCAGAGAAGCAGCCCTGTTGAGGTCCATAGGTGCCACAGGGCGTTGCACTTTCTACTTTGTGGGACTTCATATGACCCAGAAGTACTCCCAGTGAGCAATGTCCTGGCACCAGAAATACTCTCGGGTCTTCACTAAAATGAACCACACTGTCTTATCCAAGCGAGTCAGAGCCGGGAGAAGAGACAAGCAACAATTGTCTGGGAGGAGCAGAGTAGAAAAGAAAGAAGAAGAGAGAATTCTGTTGCTGTGCGCAGGTATTCTGTTGAATAAAAGCATTTTGAACCTGGGATTGTGTCAGTGCAGTGGGGTTTGGGGCTCCTCCTGTTGACCCCATAGAGACAGCGAGCCTGCTGGCATCCAAACACGGTTTCAGAGCTATGAGGCAGTGCTGTCTCAGCGTGAAACAAACACATTATGCATCAGACATTCTTTGGCTTAATATTTACAGAAAAATGAAATGACATAACGCACTGAGAATGAGAAATATGGGTGGGTGGGGAGTGGAGGGGGGGGGGGGGGTGGGAGGTCCACTGTAAACATCAGAAAATTGTAAACAAGGGCTTGAAAAAGCAGATTGCCTTCCAGGTCACTTGGCTGTCTAACTGGTCCCACATCTGCTGTGAGTCCAACCAGTTAGCCTAAAGAAAAAAAAAGGAGCTGAAGGGAGAGTTAAACGAGAAACTCCCTTCACCGAAACATGAGTGTGGGCTTTGCTTGACAACAAACTCCTCCGACAAAGCACCTCACCTTCCCATACGTAACCATTTTATGAAGTGATGCGATTAATAATTAAGCAGCTGGATAAACTCTATGTTTACAGTTGAACTTTGGGTCAAGGCACTTGGTAACGGCCGACTTTTGTGATGGTCATCTTGTAAGCATCAGAGACCACTATGGCTGAGGAATCATTTTAATAAATCATTTATTTCAGTGTTATTTTTTTAGGGCTATTTATCTTCTGGAAGATTTATGCGCATGATCGAATACTAATGTGTGTGTTGGGAAGGCATTCTGTTCAGGGCTTGCACTTGTCCTGTGCTCAGTGATGCCAGTTGAGGTTATGGCCCCCATAATTCTGTAATGGAATACCACTTGGCTGGGAGAATGGACTAGACCAAGCTTTCAAATGATTTTTGTCACCAAGTTCTTACCATGTGCTACTGAACATTATCAAAAAAAGAAAAGAACGTATTCAGCCCAACAAAGCTCTATCCTGTCTCACTTAATTCCTCCAAATTAACATCAAGTTGAGTTTTGGATGAATACATTATCAGGCCCAATTCGGGTCTCAGTAGGTCACAGCCTGTCCCAGCAGCACTGGACGCAAATGAGGATACAAACGTAGGTACAAGTCCATCCAGGAAAACCCACACATGCAGCCCACTACACTTGAGTCACCCATTAACCTAACCTACATATCCAAGGATGTATGGAGGAAAAGGAAAACCCACAGGGACATGAGGGGGACATGGCGACCCCAAGCAGACAACACCTGGGACCCTGGATCTCCGATGCCACAGCATTAATCTCGTCACTATTATACCACCGTTTATTATATTATACTATTCTACAAGTTGCAGAGGGAGTTTTCCTTTGGGGAAGGGTGTCAAATTTTAGCATGTGCTTTTGAATCTTGGATTTTTTTACATGATAAAAATGTATTAAGGATTTCATTGACAATAGAAATGTCTTTTAGCTAAACTCACCCGAGTGTGCATATTGTTTTGAAAGCAGCAAAACTGTCAGCTCTAACTTGAATACTAAAGTACATACGTACGTCATACGTACTTCACTCCAGTCTTGTTTATCATGACACCAGAGTACTGCGATAAACACAACCACTACATGAGGATGTACTCTGATCTTGGTGCTGTTGGCACAACAGGCAGGCAGGCAGGCACATCGATAGACAAGACCAGACCAGACCAGACCAGACCAGACCGACAGATAGACAGACAATCATTATATGACAAACAGAAGTCACTATACAGGCAGGTCAAAGGCACTATATGAGACAGATAGATAGATATCTATGGCACTTTAAATGGAGAGACAGATAGGGAGATAGATCATGAATACTTCAATATCTTTGAGTGATTGCTTCAAATTTGCTCTTTTTCTTCTCTGCTCCATAAATGAGTAACCAACAGCAGGCTGTCTGATCCAGATTGAATTAGATGCCTTGTATTTCATTTAGATTTCCTTCTAATAAAATTCTTAAAATGAACAGAAATTATCCTTTAGTTAATGACTGGGTATAATAAAAACTTTCATCCACCATGCCCACTGTGGACCAAGAATGATATTCACGGTCTAGAGACATACTGTAGTAGGAAACCACTAAAACAACTTGTTGAATACAAGGCCTATTTTTGGTGAAAGGAACCTCCACATAGTGGTCAGTTTCTAGTTGAAAGAAGTTTTGTCTGAACATTCATTAGATGAACCCTTCCACAGCCTAATCTCCTCTTGAATCTCCTTCATCCAATTCAATGTCCTAGGAGCCTATACTGGCATCATCAGGCACAAATTAGTAAAGAACTACGAAGGAGGTTCCAGTCACTCGCAGTCAAGCAGATTAGTCTTCAATTGACCCAATATGTACATCCTATGGAAGTGGGAAGAAAACCGCTATTATAGTTAGGAACGGTGCTATAAAAATAGATAGGCATGAAAGACACTATAAAATGGTTAGTTAGATTTGAAATGCACGATAGACAGACAGACAGATCGATCAACAAACAGACAGATTGCATGAAAGACACTATAAAATGGTTAGCCAGATTTGAAATGCACGATAGACAGACAGACAGATCGATCGACAAACAGATAGATGGCATGAAAGACACTATAAAATGGTTAGCCAGATTTGAAATGCACGATAGACAGACAGACAGATCGATCGATCGTCTAACTAACCCTAACCCTCAGTGCTCCTGTAGACTACAGCATATTCTCCTTTCCCATACACAACCAACACTCCTTTCTCCAACAGTTCACAATCTTCCAACAGTTTTCTCCATTGACTTGGCCTCGCAGTGTGTGTTTCGGCTCTCCTCTTGACTCTTCCCTCACTAGATTTATGGGGTCATGTGCCCTGATGTTCCCTTTAAGTATCGTTGAATGCAAGATGGGGTAAACATTCGACTCAAGACAGAAAGAGATTCCTTTGAAGACATTACGAAACCGCAAACTGAGAGAAGAAAATGAAACCCTAAAGGCAATGCAACCCTTGTGGGCTAACTTTGTGACTTCCAGCTACACATTGGTTTTCAGCCAAGTTAGTTAACATGTCATGGAAAAACAGTGTTATTATCATTAAAGATAACATCTGCTTTTCCTTAAAATATGAAGATCAGAGCAGATGAGGGATGAGTGGATGGTCCCGCATTATGGTTTTGCTTTGATGGCTGACTTAATTTGGTTTTCACAGTCACTGAGCCACCTGTACCAGAACCCTACATCAAAAGCAGGGTGGCTATTTGAAAATGTAATTACAGCTCCCAGTAAAATACTAATTCTATTAAAAGCAACAGAAAAATTATTTTGAAGCCAATGAAAAAATGGATGGTAGAACTTAATTAAGTAAGTACATTACAACAATATAATGCAGATGAACAAATGGCCACCTCAGCATTTCCTCTGTGCAACAACAACAAGTTAGCTACCTCACAGTTAATCACCTAAATTCACATTTTACTTTATGGACAGCAAGGCAACCCCATGTACTGCAAATTTCTGATTTTCTTATTGCTGCTGGTCTTTATTTATTTATTTACTAGTGAAACATACGGTCCAATCTACTACAAAAGTCTAGATAAAAACAACAGTTAACTCTCCACCCATCATATACAAACATAAGCATTTACAGTTAAGGTTCCTGAACATGCATCCACTGTGCCCTGGTGGGATTATCAATAGATGGACTTGCGGGGGCCGTGCTTTAATTACAATATACTTTTCAACCATCCATAAAGTGGCCACCAGGTTGACACAACTTTTTTTTTTTTTTAAATTTCCTCAACATACGGGGTCATAAGCTCTCGATTAAGACCAAGACCAAGGTTCTAGCCCCATTACTTCATGAGTAACTGCGTGACTGACAGACCCTTGCATTTTATCCACTTTAAGAAAAGGATAGGTGCCTGTGTGACCATCTAGTTTCTATGTCTCTGTTACTCCAACAGACGGCGCATCACAATCATTTTTAGTAATAAAATGCATTTCATTTGCCATTCTAATAGATGACGCATCACAAACTTTAGTACTGCTTTTACAAATGCATTATTAAATGGCATATAACCGAGAAATGGCAACCAAATGGACACACAGATACACAGACACCAGTCCTTTCATTAAGGTGGAGG
The DNA here is from genome assembly GCF_900747795.2 of Erpetoichthys calabaricus. Classification (NCBI taxonomy): domain Eukaryota; kingdom Metazoa; phylum Chordata; class Cladistia; order Polypteriformes; family Polypteridae; genus Erpetoichthys; species Erpetoichthys calabaricus. The sequence goes on from NC_041403.2 coordinate 149,113,089, forward strand.
ATTTATTTAGCTATGCCCGTGTTTTGCATTTTTAAGGTTATTTATTTATTTTTTTTAAGTGAAGATGATTTCACCTCACCTTACTTATTCCAATACCACGCCTATCTCTGAAAATTTGTAAAAGTTAAAATGTAAGATTTGGAAATTACAAAACTTTAATTATTAACATTAATACATTAATGCATACGCGACAAACATGCGTCTTCTTAGATGGTCCTTCAGGAACACGGAAAACGTTTAACCGCCCACCAACACTTCTTATTCCCCGGCCCGCGTCCACCCTCGCTCGCTAGGTAGAGTCCACATGCACCTCTGAGCCATGTTGACTTTTCATTATTCTTTTCGGTTACGACACCTGACCGCATCCACCATCGAAAACCATGGGAAAGGAACAACAAAGCCCCACCCAGAAACTCTACCCCTCCTCCAACGTGATAGGGAACACACTAAAGAGCACTGCCCGCCAACTCGAACAGCTCATCAAATACATACTCACTCACTTTGGTCTGTGCTGCGGTCCAAATCCAGCTGTGAGCCACATCGACTGTTCATTTGCCCTCCATGGCTACCGTTTTCAAATGTTTTTCATGGAAACAACACTTCTTTCAATGTTATACAGATTCCTCCATCAGGCAACTGCACGCACGCTCGCACTGATTACGTCCCTGCCCCTTGTACACACCCCCAATTCCCTCCCTACCCCCCCCCCGGTACTACCATGGTCGGGTGACACAAAACACGGCGTCAATCCAGCTGTAAGCCGCGTTGACTGTTCATTTGCCTTCCATGGCCACCGCTTCAAATGTATTTCATGGAAACAACACTTCTTTCAATGTTATACAGATTCCTGCATCAGGCAACTGCACGCACGCTACACTGAATGGATCAACGTGTGTCTACCCGGCGCAGAGAGGCGTGGGTAAACCATTGAACCCCATTCGTGCTGGAAACCGGGGCTTGCAATTGTTCCCCACGAACGAGGAATTCCCAGTAAGTGCGGGTCATACGCTCGCACTGATTACGTCCCTGCCCTTTGTACACCCCCCGCTACTACCATGGTCGGGTGACTTGGTGGATTATATATAGAAAAGCAGCCAGAACCGCAAAGAACAATGAAAAGTCTACATTGCTCAGAGGTGCATTTGGACTGTACACAGACGAAAGCGAATGAGGCGCTGTTTGGAAAATGAACTGTCAACGTGACTCACAGATACATGTAGACTGTGCAGAGACGAAAACAACTCAGGTGACGAGTTGGGGGTGGGCACATGAGCAGGCAGTGCATTCTGAACAAGAAATCAGCAGACTAGCATGACGGAGGGGGCGGAATGGGCGTCCTTCCCCTCTCCTCCCGTTTCGCCCTCCGCGCCGGAGCGCCGTCCACCCCCGTCCCTCGCTCTGGGAAGAGAAGGCATGACGGCGGTCCTCCCGTTTTCAGTCACGGACCAATTGTATGTTGGTTCGTACCATGCATCGTTACAATGTTACTTTTCTTGGTGGTTTATTAAATTACAGATTTTTCAAATGTTAATTTTTTCCCTGTGCTTAAAAATCATTAAAAAAGCGGCCTGATTATGCGGGTTGGCTAGTATAAAGTAATTGTTGATCAAAAAAATGTGGAGTCCATACCCTTTTGGATTTCACACAAGTCGAGAGCACACGGATGACTGATTAGAAAGTTGGGGATGGGGGTTGGGTCCCCCCTATGGACACAAACTCTTAAATGCATGTGATATCCAAGGAGGGGGTGTGGGGGTCGCACCTTGGAGATTCATACATCATGGAGGATCACCAAACTCATACCCTCCTGATGCCAACAATTTTGCCTCTCATAGTTGATAAAATAACACCCTCCCAAAACTTTGCCACATTAGAGGACCACCTAGTTCACCTATATGGTAGAGACAGCCCTCTACAGGTGTATATTAACTGCAAAAGAAAAGACCTGAGAAATATTAATCAAGGAACTACCAGGGAACCCATTACCCTCCAGTGCCACCATATTCCAGAAATGTACCCTACCTAGAATGTCCAGAAGTACAAGGTGTCAAGTGCTCGGAGACATGGAAAATATAAACAAAGGCTGAAAAACAACCACCACTGAATAAGATTCACAAGATGAAACGTCAAGCTTGGGCCAAGCAGTAAGTGAAGACTGATTTTCCAAGGATTTTATGGACAGATGAAGTGAGAGTGACTCTTGTTGGACCAGATGGGTGGATCACTAATGGACAGGCACCAGCAGTGGGGTGGAGGGAGGTAGTATTGGTGTGGGTGGTTATCATTAAGGATGAGCTAAGGGTTGAAGATGGACTGAAAATTAATTCCCAGTTTCTTGAACATGTTTTCTTTCAACGGTGGGACAAGAGAAATCAGCAGCCTTGAAGAATGCCATGATCTTTATACAGAACAATGCCCCATCACATGTATGCAAAATAATCCAGTTTTTGGATATACAGTAAAGGCCTCAAAGACATCTAAATAATGACCAGGCCCATTTCCTCACCTGGCATCAGGTGTTTTCACGCCTTATTTATTTGTCTGGATTTGGCTTTCTCAAACTGTGGAGCGATTTCCCAGAAAGCTGGATCTGACAGGCAGACATGAGCACACCAAATGCAATCAGGTTCAGGCCAAAACAACTAGACCGAGACCCTTTAGAAAACGTGGTCTTGGTGCAGTACCAAGCCAACCCTTTAAATTTTTTATATGAGGCATAAATGTGATCTGATACACAATGAATTTAACCACAAAAAACACTATGCATTATGGGTGAAATTCTGCCTACTATGCTAAGTATCTGCTGTTGGTAACTAGGGAATCTCGTTTATAGCATAAATGAGTCGAGGGTTATCATGGAGCACTAAGTCTAATAAAAAGGTAAAAAAATAAATATGCAAGTAAGTGCAAATGTCACAAAATTCACATAAAACAAATTTTGTCAACTGCCAGTCAATGAGAGCAATCCTAGCACCAGATACGTGGCCTTCCAGCACGCGGATTGTACACCAGTTGAAAAAAGAAAAAAAAGGTGTAAACTCACTTGTGATTGGGTCAATGAAAATAAATACAACGATGGCGAAAAACGACTAGCAACATCCTATGAGGCAGACAATCAAACCCCCTTTTCTTACACCTATAAAGTGATGGGCACATGTGGGGCGTCCTCTCAATGCGATCGCTTTTCAGGCAAGATGTGGATATACTAACTTTGACATAAGTAGCAAATGTTGATCAGACACTCCAGAATGAGCACTATTAACAAAAATTATAGAAGGTAAGACACTAGACGTGAGATCTGAGAACCTAAACTAAGGTTACATTCATATGGTGGCTACCAGCGAGTAAATATAAAGCATCACAAAGTTAAATGAACCTCGTCTGACACGTCTACAGTTATAAAACTGAAGCCCAAAGAACTTGCGTTCTTTTGTACACTTGCCCTCTTGCAGTGTCCTTTTCATAAATACAAGCACATACAGTACTTTTCAAGTATTTTTACAGTTGTTTGATAATAGGTGTTTTGCTCATAGAGCTGTGTTTGGTAAATAAACCAAACAATTATGGAAAATGTGGCAGTGTGCAAACACATCTGCTGTTGACCCTCAATGATTTTTTTTGTCCTGGTGAAAATAAGAGAAGTCGATGGCACACCCACGGATTATCTACTGATACGTTTATATCGCTTGAAAGTGGGCTGTGTGAAACACAACCGAACTAACCGCAAATTTAAACAAGATAATGAATCATCCCCTGTTGATAGAAGAGTGTGAAAATGACTTTAAAACCGAATGAGGACCTGAGGGCCCTTTTCAAACGTGACATTTAAAGTCAGGGAAAACAACACACCTCTTTGAACAGCACTTGGGATGCTGTGATTTGCTGCTTCAGCAAAAGTTCATTGTGAATAAACCAAAAAAATTGACAGACTCTCTGGATGGGAGGCTCGTGGCAGTTACTGAACTATATTTGAAAGGCCAAAAATATCATTTGCTAATTGTTAAATGACATTTGATATTGGTTATTTGGGATACACAGACTGACCGACAGACAGGAAAGACACTATAAAGAGGATAAATAGTTATGAATGGTGCTATAAAAATATAGATAGGCATGAAAGACACTATAAAATTGTTTGCTAGATATGAAAGGTATGACAGACAGATAGGAAAGGCACTATAAAGAGGATAGATAGATAGATAGATAGATAGATAGATAGATAGATAGATAGATAGATAGATAGATAGATAGATAGATAGATAGATAGATAGATAGATAGATAGATAGATAGATAGATAGATAGATAGATAATTTTAGTATAGTAGGCAGGATAGATAATTTTAGTATAGTAGGCAAGATAGATAGATAGATAGATAGATAGATAGATAGATAGATAGATAGATAGATAGATAGATAGATAGATAGATAGATAGATAGATATTTAGTATAGTAGGCAGGATAGATAATTTTAGTATAGTAGGCAAGATAGATAGATAGATAGATAGATAGATAGATAGATAGATAGATAGATAGATAGATAGATAGATAGATAGATAGATAGATAGATAGATAGATAGATAGATAGATAGATAGATAGATAGATAGATAGATGTGAAAGGCACAACAGACAGAGAGACAGACAGATAATAAAAGCACTGTAAGGTTAGAGAGCTATGAAATGTGCTATAAAACGATAGGCAAGAAAGACACTACAAAGTAGTTAGGTAGATGTGAGAGGTCCAAGAGACAGATGGACACATTTTTACTGTAAAACTCAATACGGTAGTTTAGCTGCCTAATAATTCCATACACTAATAGCTGCCTAATAATTGTGCACACTTACATTTTTCTAAGAGAGAGAATAAAACTCACATTCCCTTTGTTAAATACTCAAATTTAATATAAAATAACATTTTGGATTGACTGAGAGCATTGTTTTTGTTCAACAATAAAATGAATCCCGAGGAATCCCTTTTACCTAATAAATGTACACACAGTGTATAGCACCTCACTCTGTCTGGTCTCTTATCATTAGCCCAGTCAGACATTGTTTTCTTCTTTTTTTCTAATTCTTATGTGTGTTTTTGGGGACTGTTGCTGTTTTTGGTTTGTTATAATTTATGTAATGAAATGCTAATGCAAGTGCGTGTGTCTGATCCCTTGGAGCAATCTGGCCGGTTTCACTGTTGTTGCTCAGTCAAATACATTTAAGACAGGAAATGTTGAGCAAGGAAAGGTGTAGTAGAATCACTCGGAGTCACCTTCAAATGCGGGAAGTACTCACAAGAGTGTGATGTTTTCACAGCGGCTTATTAGGGTCTGTCTACCATTGGTGGTGACCAAAAAGCAGACCGAAGACAAGAAAGTCACCTCGAAATGACAAAGTCTGAGAAACAGGCCTTAGTGGGATTCTTTCAAGAGAGAAAGTGCCGGTCAAGAGAGGTTCAGACATACCGAGGAAAGGCGGAGGATGAATGTTGAGGGTACACACAGGGCACGAGATATCAAATAGTTTTAGATTTATTCTGTCTTCAATGGGTTATGTAGATAGTATTACTATGTAGATTATATATATTTTTTATATATTTATATTAATATATTTTACATATATATGTATATTAGTATGGAGCTTCTGTAAAAGCTATATTTCCAGTTTTGACAAATAAAGTACTATCTATCTAAACATATAGTGCCTTTCATATCAATATATCTTCTTTATATATAATACGCTACCATAGCTGTCTGTTTGTCTGTTCAGGATTTTAAATCACCTGTAACTCACAAACCGCTTGACCTATTGACCTGAAATTTGGTACACATATATTACGTAACCTCTTCTGTCCGCTTTCAGGGTGATGATTTTTATTACTCTTTTTATTTTTATTTTCTTTTATTGTAGAATCAACTCTCAGCAGTGGCCAGCAGGCCAGGTGTGCAGCGCATGCGTACGGGCGCCGTTCTCACCTCTACCACCTTCGCCATCACGTCCCCTACCTCTTCATATCTTCAATCATTCTTGAGGCAGATTGAAGACTTAAGTGCCAGCTTAAGTGAAAAATTAAGGATTACGTACTAAGTAATTGCAACACAAACACTGACTTAATCAGTTTTAATGTGAAAAAGATGCCGAAAAAAGAAGAGAAGAAGTGGGCCACTAGGGTGGAGAAAAGCAGCAAGCACATCAACGTCTGAGCAAACGAATGCTAAATGTACAGAGAAAGAGGATGAAAACTAGGAATGGTCAAGTCAAGTGTATTCACTGCACGATACCGTTACTGGTCTTTTTATAGTGTCCTTTATATCTATCTGTCTATCTAAACATTTTATAGTGCCTTTCATACCTGCATATTTTTTCATAATGTCCTTAATATCTGCCTGACTGTCTATCTATCTAAATGTCAACTTTAAACTGACCCAAATATGACTGAGTGCGGGTGAGGAGTCATCTGTTGTTTGACCACAGGAAGTGAAGACCCACAGTCTACCATTTCAAGCCGTCCGACTAAAGGTGCCGAGGTTCTGCTGCTAGTCTGACCAGGAGGCACTGCCAGGTGTGGAGATCAGTAAGGGTGCAACACGTTGGCAGGCCCAGCTTTGTGCTTCCTCTTCTCCTTAGATCTCTCTTCATGTTCTATACTGACACAGAACTGCGCATTATTTATTAATTTTTATTCAATGAATAATTGAAAATGCAAATTCTCCTTGTGTTCTTATTCGAGTATATCACCTTTATCTGCAGATATTGCTTACATGAAGATCTGTTGTTTGCGTGTTCAGATATGTTGACAACAGTTTCCATTTGCTTTTTCACAGGACTGTAAATGATGCTATTAAAGTTCCTAACACAAACCCCTACACTATTTTTTATCAGGGCATCGCCGCCATTTGTTTATTTTACTCATTTTTGGGTTGTGGGGAGAAAACTGCAATGGGGTTTGGGGTTCAATAAAAACACAACGCACAAAAGTGCAAACTCCACACAGCTAATGGCCGGGCCAAGATTTGAACCCACGACTCTGTAACTGTTAGACAGCAGCAGCACTAATCCATGTGCCATTCTGAGACTTCTAAAATATAAAATAGTGATACAAAAAACAAAAATACATAAAATTGAAAACAAACAATACGAGTTAAATGTGTATACGCATCTATGGAATTTACATACTGTAAGTTGGGTTCCCATACTCCCTAATTTACACTCCCACACTCATTCCTAGCAGGACATAACTGCCTGTTTACCTAACATAAATATTTTAGGATGTGGGAAGAAATTCCGAATGTTCACAGGGAAAAACACACACAAACAGTAAGGGAGAATGTATAAATTCTACACGTATCATGGGCAAGCCACAAGTTGAACTCAGGCCTCTAAGACAATTATTTTAAAACACAAAATGAAAATTAGTCAGATATATTTAATAATATACAATTTATGTGCAGTACATTAGGTCCTTAAAATCCCTCATGTGAAATGCATGCATATATTTAAACTAGTAAATAAACAATTAACAAACAACAAAATAATTCCATTCTTCTTTGAACAGGCCTGCTGCAGCTCTGGTATTGTAGGTAGGATGGAGCCTTTCCTGACAGTCCTGGATGGGTGGCATTGCCCACTCACGCCTACAACAGGTAATCTAAAACATACAGCACGTCACTGTGAAGTGACAGGAAGGTAAGAGACCCCAACGGTGCGGCTTCTGGACTTTGAACATGGTGTTATGGGGTTGCAGAGCATCAGTGTCTCCCTAAAAGAGATGGGTCTAGCTGCAGACCTGCTGATCTCTGCTGAATAGCCAATTGGACTGCACATTCTTATCACTGTCAGACAACCCTCCCACAACCCTAATCTTAGCCATACTGTAACGGTGTGTCGGGTAACGTCATTACTAAATAATGTAAATTGACAACCTCCTCAACGGGGAGAGCTCTGGAGGTCTACATCAAATTACCTTCATAAATTTATTTACATCAGTCAAACCCCTCCTCTTCGTTTTCATCTCTTGGTCACACCCCAACCACACAGCATTTGCCTCGGTCGATCCCGCCCCTTCACCATCAAAACTTTGCATCCATCGATCAGTCACGCCCCCAGAGAGCTTTGCATCGGTCAGCCCCGCCCCCTCCCACCTCGTTATAACACTGCACAGTGAACCTGAACGCTCCGGGCACCTAAAACCCTGAACTTCTCTTTGGCATTGGTAAAGTACTGTAAAATAAAGTAAATTCCTTTTAAGATGATAAACGGTTAAATTTTACGTTGACACGCTTGAACGCATTTCCTCACGTCTGCTTACATTTCCCCCAAATATCTGAAGTAATGACAGGTAGCCAGCGCCGAAACAAAGCAGCAGCTTTTTTTTAAAAAATAAAAATAAACGGGATACGTTAACGTTAAGACGCAGCGCGGATCTCGACTCTTTGCAAGCGATTCCTTCAAATAACCTCCTTTAAAACTGACCGACGTTAAGACGCTGTCTTTTTCCTAACACACAGTAGCAGGTACAACAGAAAGGATTTATTTAGCGCTTCACTTACCAGCCTTGACAGGAAAAATAAATCGTTCTTATTTGAATTCCGACATATTTAATGCCAGGCCTTGAAATGCAAACTTCCCTCTCCGCTTCCCAGTCCAGTTATTGTTTCCAGACCCTCTCCCTGACGAACAGATTCCACATTTAGATCATGTGGTCGCGGAGCCAGTCCCGCAGGACGTGGGCGTGATGTAATTCGATTTGCTGGATAGCACGGAGAAGGAGGGAGCGACGGGGTCCCACAGCATAGCTGCTCATTTGCTTTCTTCGGGATGTGAAAATGACAATGTTTATCTTCACTTCCTAATTATTGCCATAAACACCTCGGGCATCCCTGTCCCTGAAGCAGCCAGCCTGTCAGCTTTTCATGGAGCCTCCACGGTGCTGAACTCAAAGGACTGAGCGACTCGCCCACCGCACTTGAGGCGTGACTCATTTCAACGGAGCGCTAAAGAAAGGCGCAACAGACGGCAAGCTGAGGTTGGCGCGGATGTGTGGGCACCGTGGCACTCCAATGTGCAGACAATGCAGTGGCAGCACAATCGGCAGTGGCTGAAATCATCTCCAGTGCCCTCTTGATTGTTTGCTACCACGGAATTCTTTAACCTGGCGACACCGAAGACGAAGTTCTTCTGAATATTGGACCTAAAATTAAAAATGCCTCTGGAGGGCAACTGCGCTGCACCCCTGCCAACAGATTTGCCCTTGGCAGCGAATTTATATGCAGTACATTTGTTACGCTTGTCACTAATCTTCAGTTACACCTGGGGGGTGTGTGTAAAATGGTAACATTATACAATGTTATTCACTGTTATACCTGTATCGCACTCTCCACCTTGCACTTTTTAACTCGCACTGTGTTTTTATCACTCTTTAATTAATATTGTTTTTATCAGTATGCTGCTGCTGGAGTATGTGAATTTCCCCTTGGGGATTAATAAAGCATCTATCTATCTACCTATCTATCTACTCCTGTGTTTTATTATTAGTTTTACTGCTGGGATAGGCTTCGGCGACCCCGCAACCCTGTGCAAGACTTAACCGACTTAGACAATGACTATTATTATTAATTTATTACTACCTTATTTGAAATTATTACTTTCCATTCACTTCTTCACTTCAATCCTCTTCGTCCCTTGTAGGACATAAGGCTTCAATGAGCTCCCTCCATCGCCTGCGGTCCTTTGCAGCATGTTGTGCTTTTCCCCATGACAGGTTCATCTTTTGAAGCTCTTGTACCACTGTTCTACACCAGGTGTTTTTGGGTCTTCCAGTTTTTCTTTTTCCAGGTCGTGTCCATCTTAAGGCAACTCTTGGGATGCGGTTTTGCTCCATCCTTAACACATGTCCAAGCCATCTTGTTTGTTTTCTTGTATAATTGTTGGTTTGATATTTTATTGTGCCAAAAGATCTTGCAGATTCGTCTGAGGCATCTGTTGTGGAAGACCTCAAGTCTCCTCATGTCTGTACTGACCACACGCCAACACTCTGAACCATACAGGAGGACAGACTTTACGTTGCTGTTGTACAGGAGCATCTTTGTTTTTAGGCAGTATTGTTTAGACCTCCAGATGGAACGGAATTGGGAAAAGGCACCCTGAGCCTTTCCTAGCCTTGCTCTAATGTCTTTATGGACAGCGCTGTCCTTGCTGATAAGGCTGCCAAGGTAGGTAAAGTCCTCCAAAAACTCGAGTGGTGCTCCATTTACCTGGATGGGTGCTGTGGGGATGGAGTTTATGCACATCACTTGGGTTTTGGAGGTGTTTGGAGGGGTTGACTCCGTGAGAACCCTAACTGCAAAGAGGACTATTTCATTTATGTTAGGTAGAATGCCCAGAGGGGACAGGGTGGTCTCGTGGCCTGGAACCCCTGCAGATTTTATTTTTTTCTCCAGCTTTCTGGAGTTTTTTTTTTGTTTTTTCTGTCCACCCTGGCCATCGGACCTTACTCCTTTTCTATGTTAACTAATGTTGCCTTATTTTAATTTCTTATTTTGTCCTTTATTTTTCTTTTCTTCATTATGTAAAGCACTTTGAGTTACTTTTTGTATGAAAATATGCTATATGAATAAATGTTGTTGTTGTTGTTGATGTTATGCCAGACAGGCCGGACTTATTTATGAAACCTGTCAGTTTTCGATTGCATGTTGGAGTGGTTTGTTGAAAGGAGAGCAACGTCATCTGCAAAGTCCAGGTCTTCCAATTGAGAGGACAGGGTCCATTGGATGCCTCTGGGTTTGTCTGCTATTGTATTGGTTGTGATCCAGTCTATTGCAAGTAGGAAGAGGATGGAAGAGATGATGCACCCTTGTCTCACTCTGGACTGTACAGGGAACCATTCAGTGAGTGTGTTGCCCATAAGGACACCACACTCAAATTTCTCATAGAAGATTTTTATGATTGTAATTATCTTATTTGAGATTCCATAGTACTGGAGTATCTTCCAAAGTGTGTTACGATGGACACTATCAAATGCTTTCTTGAAATCAACTAAGTTGATGTACAGGGGTGTGTTCCATTCTAAGCACTGCTCTAGGATGTTTCGCAGTGCAAAGATCTGGTCTATACATCCTCTTCTTTTCCTAAAGCCTGCTTGTTCTTGTCTAAGCTTGGAGGCAATAGCTGGCTCCATTCTGTTAAGGAGGACTCTGCAGAACACTTTGCTTGGAATGGACAGAAGGTTGATTCCTCTCCAGTTGTCAGTTTTTGGTGTCTCGTTTCTTTGGGATTTTGACAATGAGGCCCTTAGACCAGTCTTCAGGGATGGTATCGCTGTTCCAGATGTTTTGGAAGAGATCGGTAAGGACTATAATTGATGTTAAAATATCGGCCTTCAGCATTTCCGCATGGATTGCATCCAGGCCACATGCCTTGCCACTCTTTAGGGATAGAATGGCAGTTTTAACCTCAGAAGGGTCAGGGGGATTGATGTTGATATCCAGGATATAGTCTGTTGTTATGATGTTGGCAGGTTGTTCTGGCTCAGGGTGATTGAGCACTTCCTGGAAATGCTGTACCCATCTGGCTGCTTGCTCTCGCTCTGATGAGCAAATATTGCCGTTCTTATCCCTAATGTGGGTACTTTGGTTTGTGTGATTTCCACAGAGACGTTTGGTGATCCTATATACAGACCCCAGATTCCCCAAGGCTGCGGCCTTCTCTGCTTCCTTGCCAGGCTTTCTGTAAAGGTCCTCTTATCTCTCCTTGCACTCCTCTTCACTTCTTTGTCCTTGTCTTATAGGACAGCTTGGCTTTTTCAATGAGTCGTTGGGACTTAAGACTCAATAGCTTTGCTTTTATCGTTTTTCTCTCCTCAATTTTCTGCCTTATCTTAGCGGATATCCATTCTTTGACTCCTCTGTTTATAGCCTAAGACTTTTTCTGCTCTGTCAAAGTATATGTTTTTAAAGATGTTCCATTTGTGATTTACAGAGGGCTCTTCTGTTGTTCCATTCACTTACCTATTATCTATCTTAGTATAGTTCCTTACCTATCTTTCACTGTGTGCTTTTTGTACCGCGATCATGGTGAACGTTACGCTGTGCCGCTATATACTGCAGTACGGAGTACGGATGGTATGACAATAAAGCCACTTGACTTGACTTGGAGTCCATCCACATTCAGACACTTCTCCCATTTCTATATTGCCTGTACTTAATTAAGCAGGTTTGAGGACTTTACATTAAAAATTGCACAGTATAATCACTTAATGCAAACAGTTTGATACCAGTCGGGTAGGCATCATCAAAAAATGGGGGAAAAAGGCGTCATGTCCATTTACTCTCAAATCCTGCTTTTTTGGCGCTGTAACCTAAATGCTATGAGAGAACCAAACCCATCTTCAAGTGATGAAATGTATGAAGAACAAAATTAACTTAAAAAATAATAATAATACATTTTATTTGTATTGCACTTTATATTTTAGCAATCTCAAAGTGCTACAGAGTCAAAATAAAAAATAATAAAACAGAAAAACAAAAATCTATAAAATACTTTAACAAAAAAGTCTTTCTAAAAAGATGAGTTTTTAGGTTTCGTTTAAAAGCATCAGTCGACTGTGGGGCTCTCAGGTAATCAGGGAGGGCATTCCACAGCCTCGGCGCCACAGATGAAAAAGCCCTATCACCCATGCTGCTGAGCTTAGTTCTGGGGACTTGGAGGGTGTTAGTGTGTACAGAGCGGAGGGTACGTGAGGAGGTATGAGGGGTGAGAAGTCCATAAATGCACTGATGGGTGAGGAGGAAGACCTTGTACTCTATTCTGAGTAGGACAGGGAGCCAGTGAAGGGTTTTCAGGATAGGGGTGATGTGATCATGCTTTCGCACCCTCATCGGGATCCTGGCAGCGCTGTTCTGAATATACTGAAGTCTCTGGATACTCTTGCCAGGAATCCCGATGAGGAGCACATTACAGTAATCCAGCCTGGAGGAGACAAAGGCATGGACGAGCTTCTCTGCATCTACCAGGGTGAGTGTTGGGTGGAGTTTGGCGATGTTCTTGAGGTGATAGAAAGATGACTTACAGAGGTGTTTGATGTGGGTGTCAAAGGTGAGTTGTGAGTCCATTTTAACACCCATATTGGTAACAGATGTGGAAAGGGGGCTGTTTTGGCCAGAGAAAGTGATACTGGTGATGGTAGAAGAACGGAGATGGTGTGATGTGCCAACTAAGATGGATTCTGTTTTGGATCTGTTCAGCTGAAGGAAGTTGAGCCTCATCCATGCCTCTATCTCCTCCAGGCAGGTAGTCAGTGTAGATGTTGGCAGAGGAGCAATAGAGGAGGTGGGGGTAGTCCTGAGGTAAAGCTGAGTGTCATCGCCATAGCAATGGAAAGATAAACCATGTCTGCTAATGACAATTCCAAGGGGGAGCATGTAGATGGTGAAAAGGATGGGGCCTAGCACAGAGCCCTGTGGGACACCACAGGTGACGTTGTGGATGTGAGATTTTGTGCTGCCCAGGGTGACATGCTCAGTTCTGCCAGTCAGGTATGATGTGAACCAGTTGTAAACATCTCCTGAGAGTCTAATAGTGTATTGCAGGTGGTGAAGGAGGATGTTGTGGTCTATTGTGTCAAAAGCAGCTGTCAGGTCAAGGAGGATGAGTAGAGAAGGAGAACCAGTCTTTGGCCAAGCAAAATAATCGATGACACACTGATCTTACTTGTACGTCATGCTGAGTCTGTGGTACAACATTCAGTTCCAAGTATCGTAATACTTTCTGCAAATTTTCCTCACAATTGCCCATCTAAAGCAGAGTACATGTATACATAAAGTCATTTTCTTAACCAGCTTTGTCCAGGGTAGGGGGAAGCTGCAGCATGTGGCAGCAAGAACAGGGCGCAGTGTTTTATTATCAATGACATCATGTGTAGGTTGAACCAAAGCAATCCACTAAAACAAAAACAACTGTTCAGAGGGAATAAAACTGGGTTGGGACCGCCATACTAAAGAGGGTGAGGTTGAGGTACATGTGACGATTTAACCAGCAATTCTTACACCGTTGCAAAAATGAGCATAGCGACAAGATTCAAGGTGGTCATCCTGCAATCATGACGGTCTCGCCCAGATGCGAGATGTGCTGTGCAAACTGAAGAGTGAGGTGGAGTACTAGAAACGCAGTGGCTGGCTATGAAAACGTAGTGCAGTAAATGAGAATTATCGCACGTCATTCTTACTTGCTTTTGAAATCGGAAGATGTTCTGTACCGCTTGCCGAAAGCAGTGGGGTCCTGGGGTATCCATCTAGAGTCCAGAGAAGTCTTTTCAGAAGTAGTCTTCATGGAAAAATGGTAACCAAAAAGCAAATACTTCGAGGATGAAATAAAGCCAAACAACTTGCCAATGCATGAAAGCGCAAGGATTCCTGTGCAGACAAATGGCAGGAGGGGCTTTGGACAGAAGCATTAAAATGTGAAATTTTTGACTCCACGATAAGGCAGTTTGTATGGGCTGCAGAATGTTACATGTATGAATGTCTACATGGTGGTGGTCCTCTGCAGATGTGGGGCTTCATTTCTGCCAACTGAGTTGGTGATTTGAGCAAAACTGATGCCTGAAGTCCAGCTTGAGTCAAGTGATGTGAATCGAGTCACCCACCTCACAATAACCCTGAGAACATGGCTGAATTAATCAAAAGAGGAACAGGAAATCATGCAACAGATGGTATGCACCCCCCAACCCACAGGGCCCTGATCTCATCATCATCATCAAGCCAATCTGGGATTACAAGTAAGGCAGTCAAAGTCACGATTGGAACAAGCGACCACACGAGGACCTTCAGAACCTGCATGACAGTGGACTGAGGAGAATTGTTGGGGTGGTATCATCAAAATTTGATATTTTTGTCTGTTTTATTGCACATTGTAGGACCGTGTTCTTCAAAAATTTCGCCCAAATCATTTAACGGCTACACGATTCAGGCACTCCATTGTTGCGGGGCGAGCAGGACACTGCAAGCAACTATGAGTGTAGGCACAATTCACAAAGGCTACTAACATTGAGTCAGCTCGCCTGTCGATATCACGTCACAAAAAAATCTTATTTTATCGCAATCGTGCGTATTCTTTTCTAATACTGTGTTGTGGTATTTCGGAAAACAAGTTATTTCTTTCATAAAATTTGAAACCCTACAAAAATGGAGACAAAAAACAGCAAAACCTCATAACCTTCTTTAGTAGAGGCAAGGACAATATTCAGGAGAAAAGTAGTGATGGTACCGAAAGTATACCAAGTACTAGTGGTTCAAGTTTAGAAGAAACAAAGAAAAAAGAAATATGCTGATACTTCGGAATGTGCAATTCAAACCAAAAAGAGAAAAGAAAACTTTGTTAGGCATGACGATAAAGGAGTATTTAAAGCTTGGTTTCATTGTAGCCCCTGGTAGTGAACTATCGCCATGGCCTTTGTGTGTAGTATGTTCTATCAAATGACGTTATGAAACCTTCCAAACTCGCTCGTCATTTGCATTCGAAGCATAGAGATTTTACTGATAAGCCACTGAACATCTCTCTTCAGGGGTCTTGAAATATTTTTACACTGAGAAATAAAATGGATGCATTCAGAACGAAAATGACTCATTGGGAGAGTCGCGTACAAGAGGAAGATATAGAAATGTTCCACTTCTGGGAGAATTTTTCGATTGCTGCTGATGTCAACCAGAAAGTCATATTCAACATAATAAGTCAACATCTAAGGGCGTTAGCTGAAAACTTTAATAATTAATTCCCTGAAAATGAGGATCCTCGTAGAGGTAACCTCTGGATTAATAATCCCTTCTTGGAAGATAGAAAATCATGCGCACTGCTGATCGAGTTGTCTTCTGAGGTCACTCTGACATAAAATGCAATCATTGTCTCAATTTTGTACATCACTCGAAAACGAACATCCATCTCTGCGTTATAAAGCTATCAAATTTGTTGTTCGTTTTTTTCCACTTCCTGTTTGTGTGAAAAGACTTTTTCAGCCTTGTCAGTAATAAAAACCAAGCAGAGAAATCAAATGGATGTTAATGCAGCGCTTTGTCTCTCAGAAACAACGCTGCAGCCACATATATCACATTTTCTAACAAAGAAGCAGCAGCAGATGTCACACTAACTAAAAATTGTCATTTTATAACATTAGATTTATTAAATAAAATACTATCTACATTGGTTTTTATTCCTGTCTTAGCCGTCAGCCAGTCCGTGAGATATTTCTCTTATTTTCGCCGGTCTGTTGGTGTAATAAGATTACATTGTTTTATTTATAAAAGCACATTTAAAACAACAGAGGTTGCACCAAAGTGCTGTACAAAAAGCATTAAAATAAACACAATACAAACAATCATTCAAAAGCAGATTAATAAAACAACCAATTATAACATTCACCACAATCCCATTATACACAGTGAAAGACAGAAGAAAACAAGTAGGTCTTAAGACGACTTTTAAAAACCTCAATCGAGGATGAAGACCTGATGTGCTGTCTCCCCTAGACTTCAGCCGAGATCTTGGCACTACAAGGAGCAGTCGTCCAGATGACCTCAGTGCTCTTGGTGGCACATAGGGGTGAAGGAGGTCACAAATATATTTTGGAGCAAGACCGTGCAAGGCTTTAAAAACAAACAACAAGATTTTAAAATCAATGCGACACCTCACTGGTAGCCAGTGGAGAGAGCGGCTAAAATGGAGGAGATGTCATCCCTATTTCTCGATCCAATCAAAAATCTAGCTGCCGTGTTTTGAACTAGCTGAAGGTGCAACAGAGCAGATTTTGGTAGATCCACATATAAGGAATTACAATTATCTAGTCGAGATGTAATAAAGGCATGAATGACTGTTTCCAAGTCCTTCTGTAATAGAAAGATTTTAGTTTAGAAATTTGCCTCAGTTGGTAAAAGCTGGACTTGACTACCATGGAGATTTGTTTTTCAAAACTTAGTGATGACTCAAAGATGATACCTAGGTTTCTGATATCATTATGAATCATTGCTGCCAAAGGTCCTAACTGCATGCCGATTTCAACTGTAGATGACTTTTGTTTTATTTTCCTTTAATTGCAAGAAATTTTGTGTATGCCATCCAATATTTAATATCCTCAAAGCATTTCAACAGCTTCTTTACAGATGAAGTGATGTCAGAACATACTTTGAGGTACAGCTGTGTATCATCAGCATAACGATGATATGCAACATCATGTTTGTAAAAGATGGCCCTCAAGGGGAGAAGATAAAGGGAAAATAGAAGGGAGCCCAGGATAGAACCTTGAGGGACGCCTTGTGTGAGAGGAGCTGGCTGAGAGAAATTCCCATCTATGTTAACAGACATAGATCTGCCTTTCAGGTAGGACACGAACCATTTCAGTGCACAGCCTTGAATGCCTACTTCACCCTCAAGCCATTTTAACAGAACTCCATGGTCCACTGTGTCAAATGCCGCACTGAGATAAAGCAAGACCAAGATTGCAGAAGAGCCAGAGTCTAAAGTTAATAAAATATCATTTGTTACCTTCAGCAGAGCCGATTCAGTACTATGAAGTTTATTAAAACCTGACTAAAACACATCACATACATCGTTATCCTCCAGATATGAAATTAACTGCAAAGAAACCACTTTCTCCATAATTTTGGACAAAAATGGGAGCCTAGAAATAGGCCTATAGTTTGAGAGAGCTGTAGGATCAAGTGTGGGCTTCTTCAGCAAAGGCTGAATAATTGCATGTTTAAAGTTGTCTGGCATTATACCGGATTTTAGACAGTTGTTAATAATAGCCAACACAATTGGACTAAATGCTCTAAAAGTATCTTTAAATAGGCGTGCAGGTAAGATATCTAGCGGATAATTGGAAGGTTTCATAAGGTTGAAGAACGCTGTTCTCGGAAGTGTATTGATTATTAAGATCTATTCATGGCATTATTTTTGAAAGGATTCCAACTTTATAGTATTGTTTTCACAAGTGCCTTTGATTTTTGCACAGTATACAATATCTGTCATAAATAATAATAATAATAATAAGCAATAAGATGCTGCAGATGTTCTATCAGACGGTTGTGGCGAGCGCACTCTTCTACGCGGTGGTGTGCCGGGGAGGCAGCATAAAGAAGAGAGAGACGCCTCACGCCTGGACAAACTGGTGAGGAAGGCAGGCTCTATTGTAGGCACAGAGCTGGACAGTTTGACATCCGTGGCAGAGCGACGGGCGCTGAGCAGACTCCTGTCAATCATGGAGAATCCACTGCATCCACTGAACAGTATCATCTCTAGACAGAGGAGCAGCTTCAACGACAGACTGCTGTCACTGTCCTGCTCCACTGACAGACTGAGGAGATCGTTCCTCCCCCAAACTATGCGACTCTTCAATACCACCCGGGGGGGGGGTAAACATTAACATTATACAAAGTTATTGTCTGTTATACCTGCATTTTTATCATTCTTTAATTTACTATTGTTTTTTTATCAGTATGCTGCTGCTGGAGTATGTGAATTTCCCCTTGGGATTAATAAAGTATCTATCTATCTATTATATTAGCTATGTAAGCCCGTACTGTAAAAAGCCCGGGCTCCTAGAAACTATTGAAAGTGTCAGAAAAAAAATTGAAATGCAGAGTCGGCGATTTCATTTTGCGGACGAGCTCAACCCCCTTGTCTCTCAGCGGCTATGCAACTTTCTCTCTCCTTGGAGGTTTCGTTTTGCTGATGTTCTCGCCTCGCTAAGCGAGTTTGTCTTTCTTCGGCGGTCTTACTTTAGCGATTGAGTCGCTTTCTTTCAGCTTCATGCTGTAGTCTCGTCATTCTTTCTTCTTCTGACTTGTTAACTTGGGGCCGCCTTGCCGGCTCTTTGAGCTTCATGCTGTAGCCTCACACTTCCGGGCTGGACAGACAGACACACACACACACTTCCACTTGTAAATACCTGGGAGTTTAGCTGGATGATAAATTGGACTGGACTGCCAATACTGATGCTCTGTGCAACAGAGAACAGAGCCAACTATACTTCCGTAGGAGGCTGGCATCTTTCAACATCTGCAATAAGATGCTGCAGGTGTCCTATCAGACGGTTGTGGCGAGTGCCCTCTTCTACACAGTGGTGTGCTGGGGAGGCAGCATAAAGAAGAGGGACGCCTCACGCCTGGACAAACTGGTGAGGAAGGCAGACTCTATTGTAGGCACAGAGCTGGACAGTTTGACATCCGTGGCAGAGTGACGAGCACTGAGCAGGCTCCTGTCAATCATGGAGAATCCACTGCTTCCACTAAACAGTGTCATCTCCAGACAGAGGAGCAGATTCAGCAACAGACTGCTGTCAATGTCCTGCTCCACTGGCAGACTGAGGAGATCGTTCCTCCCCCACACTATGCGACTCTTCAATTCCACCGGGGGGGGGACCGGGGTTTGGGGGGGTGGGGGTGGGGTAAACAGTAACATTATACAATGTTATTGTCTATTAAACCTGCCTCGCACTCTCCACTTTGCACTTTTTAACTCACACTGTGTTTTTATCACTCTTTAATTAATATTGTTTTTATCAGTATGCTGCTGCTGGAGTATGTGAATTTCCCCATGGGGATTAATAAAGTATCTATCTATTATTCAGCCCTGACGCAGACACAGCCACACATTAAAGGAGGCACCTGTCAAGCACGTTTGCCAAAACGTCATGAAGGCCATCTATGTTTTTTTTGTCAGCCTAATGTTTTCCTTCCTTCCTCATTCAGTCATGACAAGCAAAACCAACACTAACACAAGGGCAATTAAGAAAAAAAGTGAGATGAAACTAAATTTTTCTCTCCTTTCTTTTGACACAACTGAACAAAATATATATATATATATATAAAAAAAAAGTGACATTTCAGGAGCCTCGTTAGCCTAGCACTCCATGTAAAGTGTTCATTTTCTAACACGGCAGCCCTTCCCGCTGTATGTTAACCCCAACCTTTCACGTCAGACTGATTGTGATGCCTGCCACCGATCTGACACGTCCTTTTCATCGGTCACACAGATCCATTGAGTCCACCATGGGGCATCCGATTACACAAACAGGACCCACAGACTGGTGGACGTCAGCCTGAAGCGTGGAAATCATTCCCAGTTTCAAAAGAAAGCATTTGTAAAAGGCAGCTTTTTAAACAATGAAAAGAAATGAATAAAAAATGAAATACAAAATGCAGCATGAATTATAGAACAAAGTATTAGAATGTTAACAGAAAGGGAAATTGTAGAATGAGGAATGAAGCACCTTGACAGTGCGCATGATGAGCAAGGTACTACAGTGACTATAAACAGAATGTGCTGTAAGGATAAATCTTATATTTATCATTTAAATTTCACTGCGGTGGGTTGGCACCCTGCCCAGGATTGGTTCCTGCCTTGTGCCCTGTGTTGGCTGGGATTGGCTCCAGCAGACCCCCGTGACCCTGTGTTTGGATTCAGCGGGTTGGAAAATGGATGGATGGATGGATGGATTTAAATTTCATAATGGTACGTGCTTATGGCTTCGTTTAGTGATCTGTACCCGCTGCACCATCTCATCGTGTCTTCCTACCATACTGTCGATTTGATATTGTAACAAGATGCATCATCCAGGGATAAGTCATCCACAGTATGAACCGGCATTCCATCACCAGCGGCAGGGGTGCCCATAAAAATGGCAAACCTGTAATGTCGTAAATAGAATTCCATCTAATGCTGCAGTGGCTAATACTCCTTTTAAGGATGGGGAGCCACCTAAAACATCCATGTAAAGAGTAAAAGAGTCCAATATGGTACTTGGCACAAGCACTATATTGGTGTGAGAAGTGGGATCAGGAGACCAACAATTCAATTTAGCAAAGTGCAGAGTGTCATAAAGACCTCAAATGGACTTGACTCTTCTTAGGAGTTGGTGGAGAGTTCCGAGGCTGTGATCCACAACCTGGAGTCCTGTTTGCAGCTGAGAGACTACAACCTCTACTTCTCTACCACCACTTCTCCATCAGCTAAGGTCCATTGGCCTGGATATGCAGGTGCCATCAGAGCTTCAAGCATATGGAGATTGGAAGAAGGTGGCAGATCAAGTTGCCACTAACACCAGGCGAGCCTTATGAAGCGTGGCTGGTGATAAGACCGTGCAGGCTTAGATCAAAGTAGTGTTAAAGTGTAGCATGGAGGGAAAGCCTCAAAGCTGAGATCTGGACTTGGAACTCTGTCTGCACCATCAGTTTAGTGAAGAAAAACGACCAAGAGACCAGAACATCTGCATCTCCACACAAGGAGGTTCACCTGTAATTTACAGATCAGATCACCACACAGAAGTGCACGGTTCAACACTTGTCCTTCACCCCATGACAATATAGCCTTCAAGACCCCCACGCCAGATGTGTCCCTGTCACCAGAGTTACAGCCAGAGCAGAAGAGAAGATCATCAAAGAGTTTCAAGGAGCAGGAACTGGTCACTGTCGACATTGACATTGAAGGGACGGCTATGTAACAGCGCTGACAAGTTGCCTCTGTTTTAATGAGCGGCTTCAGAGCCAGGGTCAGGGGCACCTCTATAAAATAAAGTCTGCAAAGCTGCAAACAGAACATCTAGTGTCGCAATGGCAAACAGTCCTCTTAAGGACAGCAAGCCACCTAAAAGAGCTGTGTAAGGAGTTAAGGATCCATTCCGGCACTCTGCACCAGCACTACAATTGTAAAATTTTGCCAAGCACCACTCATGATAAAGCCCTTTCATTACAATGATGACCATGTATTGAATTGAACTAAAAATTAAACGTAGATGAATGACTTGTTCAGTAAATGTATCCACAAGTTCAGATCTTTTAAGGTAACATTAATGGTAAATTTACCGTGGCCTGCAGGGGGCACTCCAGCTCCCCAACCTTGACATAGAGACACAAGTTCTTTTACACACACAGCTTATTATTCTGTTGTGGAAAACTCTTCTCAATAGTTTCCCACCTGCACAGCACAGTACAGTACACTAAAATGCAAGAATCGCATTGTCTTTCCTTCTCCTTGTCTCTTTTTCTATCTCTTTCTCTTTTTCCACCTCCACTCCTCCTCCTCCTCCAGCGAGCTTCATCCCTCTTCCCCCAGACTCTGACTCTTGCAGCAGTGGCAGCGGGCTTCTTTTATTCTGCATTCAGGAGTACTTCCGGCTGCCCGTTAGAGTCTGGAGGCACTTCCGGGTGAGGCGGAAGGAAGCCTGACAAAGTAGGGTTCCTCATTCCCTGCAGTAGCCCCTGGCAGCACCCACAGACCCCAACAGAACTCCAACTCCCATAAAGCCCTGTGGGAATCCGAGGCACTGCTGCAACCTGGAGGGGCTGCCATCTAGCAGTCAGGCAGAAATAATTCTCTGTGTATATTGTCTTCCCCCCCGTCCTTCCATTAAGCAGGCGTCCCGGCTAGGCAAGGGTGCCAGTCGGTCGTCAACCACACTACTTACATTTTTGCTTAATTTGAATGGAGAATGCAGCTTTCACATAAATAACAGAAGTCTCAGCTTTACTCCGTATGCTAACAACTTAATGGAATGCACTTAATGTTCAGCCTTATCTCTGGGAGAAAACAGAATGATCTCAGATAGTAGTTAGTCAGCTAGAGAGAAACTTGAACTGTTGGACGGAAAGGCCTAAGGGCGTTTAGTTTTCGGACTGTTAACCCTGCCATTACATTAGCACTAAGTTACAAGCGTATGGTCCAAGTGCATGAGATAATATTTAGGAACTTTAAGAAGTCTAAGCAAGACATTTAAGCCTTAAATGAAATGTCATAGACAAGCAGCTCCTTCTTTTCTTTTTTTGTGTCTTTTATCAACTTTCTTCTTTTCTGTTGTGTGAAGTGTATGCTTTGAAATTCACCAGACGTTTTAAAAATGAAGACACTTGGACTGTGGAGTCTTTTTTGAACATGAGTCATGCTAATTGCTGAAGTCTTTCTGGTAGCTGCATTTTGAACTGCTTTGAACTATTTGAAAGCCCTAGACAAATGCGGCTACACAGACAGATCAAAATTAACTTTGAACTGAAGGTTTAACGCAGTTTGCACTCTTAGAAATAAAGGTGCCAGTGTGGTTCTTCAGAGCGATGCCATAGAACAGGGGTCCCTAACCCGGGTCCTGGAGGACCACAGTGGCTGCAGGCTTTCATTCTAACCCTTTTATTTTAATTAGTGACCTGTTTTTGCTGCTACTTAAATCATTTTCCATTCATTTTAATTGAATTTTATTTTAAGATTTGTTCTCCTGCATTTCTTCATCGTTCCTCTGAATTGCTTTCCTTAAATGGCACCCAAACAGAAATGAAATGTGAAGTGAGTGAGCCAACAGAAGACCAACTAAGTCAGGGCCTCAAACTCCAACCAGTTGCTTCATTAGATGCAGATTCTTGTTGTTAACTAAAAAATGTCTTTAATTGCAAGGCTTGATGCCCCTCTCATTGTGTAATAGCAGACATTTCTGAAATTGCTGATTTTCTCTTTCTAAGAAAAGAGCACTGCTGAAATGTTTGGGGGACCTGAGCAGATCAACATTCCTGAGACCTTCATCTTTCTTTATTTTCAGATATTGTATGGTTGACCAGCAAAGGGTGTCCTGCTTTGGCTCATTTTGGGTCTCATTATTGTTTGGCAGCTAATTAAGGAATACAAAACAATTAAGGAGTCTTCAAGAGCAAGTCAATTAAAATTAATTCAAAAGAAGTTAATTAGTAGCAAAAACAGGCCACTAATTAAGACTAAGGTTAGAATGAAAATCTGCTGTCACTGCGGCCCTCCAGGACCAGAGTTGCCATAGAGGAACCAGTTTTTGTTCCCAAATGAACCCTCCATATGAAGGTTCTAGAAAGATCTTTTGTTTATTTATATCTGTAAATGGCTCCCATAAATATTTATGAATATATAATACATATGTGACATACAGTACTAGTGAGCTCGTGATTTTAAAGGACTATCGCTGTACACAATCACACAGGCTGAGTTCAGGTTTTCTTGATCTGTAATACAGTGGTGTAGCTAGAGTTTTTGTCGCCCAGCACAGTCTTTGAGTTTCCTGACCCCTCACTTACAAAATTAAACATAATACATCTCTCTGTATATAAAATCCAACGTCTGTCTGAATGTTTGTCCTCTTTCAAGAGAGAACTACTTAGCGGATTTAGATCGGGTTTTCCTCTATAATTTGCTTGAACATTCTGGTTGATTTTGCGACTTCTCTCATCATAATTCGCTTGTGGTACCGATTTATTTTGTATGAATCCGAGAGAGACGCAGCGGGCCGAGGGTGGCAGGGCCAACTTCACTAACGCGTCAGCGTCAGAGCGTACCTTATATCCACTTAGCTAGTGAATAAGAGAACTACTTAACAGATTTAGATTGGGTTTTTTTCTAGAATTTGCTTCAACATTCTGGTTGATTTTGCGACTTCTCTCATCACACTAACTATCATAATTCACTTGCAGTATCAATTTATTTGTATGAATCCAGAGAGACGAAGCGGGCAGAGAGGAGGGGGCTCTCCTCACTCACATGCCAGCCTCAGAGCGTACCTTACATCCGCTTAGCTAACGAACAAGAGAACTACTTAACGGATTTAGATGGGGTTTTTTTCTAGAATTTGCTTGAATATTCCGGTTGATTTTGCCACGTCTGTCATCGCCCTAACAATCAAAGTTCGCTTGTAGGAGCGATATATTCGCACTAATCAGAGACAGAGACTGCAGGCTGAGAGGACGAGGAAACTTGATGTCAGGAGTAGAGAGCCAGGCAGGGCTCTCCTCACTCACGTGCCAGCCTCCGTTCGAGTCGCTCTACCTCTCGCCACGTGTTGGAGTGTACCTTGCCTCCGCTTAGCTAGCAATACCTTTTTTTTTTTTTATTGATTTTTAAAGTTTGTCCTGTTTCACTACTACACAGGTGGAGCCGTAGGGGACGGCTAGTAGCATATAAAAAGTGAAAACGCTGAAAATTTTAACTACATTTTAAATTATTAATTACAATTTAATTACAATTACAGTTCAATCACAATCTACAACTATTAAAAACAATAAATCTTTAATACTACTTTTCTTGCTTTAATGTTGGCAAAATCATCAATGAAATTATTGGAGTCAATTTTGTTTGTCAGTATCTGCTCTATGGAAAATATGGCAAAATATGAAAATCTCAAATTATTTTTTATAAGTTTCAGTTTAGAGAAATGTCTCTTGCAGCCAGCAACTCTAATAATTGAGGAAAATTTGCAGAAGAATTACGATACTTGGAACTGAATGTTGAATCACAGACACACCTTGACGTACCAGTAAGATCCGTGTGTCACCGTTAATTTTGCTTGGCCAAAAACCGATATATTTGAAGTTAATTTTGTTCTTCGTATATTTCATCGCTTGAAGATGAAGAACTACTTGAGCCTGAAGACGGCTTTAATTCGGAAACTTCTTCACTTGCAATGACAATAGTTTCTTCCCGACTGAGGTATTTCAATAATGCCCCTTCATTCTCTTTTTAATACTTCTTCCCTTGCCTTTTTCTATTTTCTAAAAACATCACCGCTCTCTTTTGTTTGCTTGATCCTGAGATTGAGAGAATAAAGATAATGAAGAGTTCATCCCTTTTGGTCGGAATAAGTCGATGGAGAGAGTCTTCGATTGGAGTAAGTCGGTGAACTGGTCAAGATTCACATTTGTAAGATTTAACATTGCAACATATATATATATATTTGTAACAATTTTTAAACATTAAAAATGGTGTAATTTTGACATACATAACACACAATAGCTTGCCAAAGTCCTGTCAAACAAAATTGTCAAAGATGTCTAAAAAGATCTAGCACTAAAGTTTATTAAAAAGTGCCCCCGGGGTGGACCACACCCTCCACCCCCTCCTAGCTACACCATTACTGTCATATCCTGCTAGGTAGCCTACTAGAATTTAAACATTTTTGAAGGCCCAAGAACCAATTTCATATGCAAAAAGCCCTTCCCTGAATTAAATAATTCCTTAATCAAGAAATGGTTTCTATGAGGAACCACACAAGCCAGTAAAATACCAGTAAAGAACCGGTATTTTAAAGAGCGTTGTGCCAATTTTTAGCCCAACTCATTTCTTAAACAGAAAGAACATGCTTTTTTGGATTTTTTTTTTATATAAATGTATAAAGCTTTCAGTATCTTCCTAACTGCAATGTGGTTGGTGTATGAAGGGAGAGAGAGAGATTGGGAGTGTGCACTGATACAGCATGTCGCCGCACCCACCACATAATGAACCTCCTCAGGATCCCAAATTAGTACCAGTAGTCGCGCAACACCTCGGCACCACACCAGTTTGAATAGAATGGAACAGTAGGAGGTTAATGACGGTGGCTGGAGTGCCAACCCTGCCACCAAACCCCAAGTTTTCCCTGCAGGTTGGAGAACCTGATTGCAGGGCTACATGCAGGTTAACATCATACCCAGGACGGAGCAGTTCCAGTTTAAGGGCCTTGCTCAGGGGCCCAACAGCGGCGTTTACGGGACTTAAACTAGCAACCTAAAATTGCAGGCACAGATCCCTAGCCTCAGAGCCACCGCTCCACCTATATGTGAATACATGAAAATGTGTCAACATTAGACTTTAATCTTTAACCTCACAGCTTTGGGGACTTGGCTTCAAATCCGAGTGGGGCTGTAGTGTCTCTGGCTCTGCATGGGATTTCTCCCAATCCCAAAAAACAAGATTGCAAGACTGATTCACGACTTCACATTGGCAGTGTGTTTAAACAAACTGTGAGCCCTAAAGGCTTATTTCCTTTGTGATTTCTATCAATTGAGCTTATGTATCCCAGTGCTTTATGCTTATGTTCGCTCAAATTAATTCTGTAGAATTTTCACTTTTGCAATCTTTAAAAAGTAGATAAAACTTTACATTTATATTTTCCAGCCTATGAATGCAGGGTGGCATGGTCAACCAGTGGCCCTCAATGTTCCCCCTGTGGAGTCTGCATATTCTCCTTGTGTCCATATTGGTTTCCTCTTACACTCCAAAGACATGCAGATTATGTGGAGTGGCAATACTATATTGGCCCCTGATATGTGTGTGTTTGTGTGCAATATCACCCTGTGATGGACTGGCACCCTGTCCAGGAATTGCTCCTCCATGACCCTGGTCTGGATAAGCAGGGTTAGAAAATGGATGGACAGAAGGACAGAGGTTTCTATAGTAATATTCCATCCTCTGGTTTCTCTCTATTACTCTATTTATAAGACTGACAAAGCAAATTATTAGGAATGCCTGCACACCTGCTTATCCATACCATTATCTACTCAACCAATCATGAATCGGCAACACAACGCATATGATCCTGCAGATACAGATCAGGAGCTTTAGTTAATGTTCACATCAAACACCAGAATGTGGGGTCAAATGGAACTGGAGCACTTCTGACTGTGGCAGGATTATTGGTGCCAGACGAGCTGGTTTGAGTATTTCTTTAACTGTTGATCTCCTGGGATTCTTACACACCATAGTCTCCAGAGTTTACTAAGAATGGTGTGAGCGAGAGTTCTGCTGATGGAAATGCCACATTGATGAGAGGTCAAATGAGAATAGCCAGCCTGGTTTGAGCCAACAGAAAGGCTATGGTAACTCAGAGAACCATTCTGGACAACTGTGGTGAGCAGAAATAAGAATGCACAAGACACCGGACTTTGTAGGCAAATCGGTTA
Source organism: Erpetoichthys calabaricus (assembly GCF_900747795.2). Classification (NCBI taxonomy): domain Eukaryota; kingdom Metazoa; phylum Chordata; class Cladistia; order Polypteriformes; family Polypteridae; genus Erpetoichthys; species Erpetoichthys calabaricus. Next base: position 149,140,779 of record NC_041403.2, read on the forward strand.
CAACAGCAGGAGACCATGTCAGATTCCACTCCTGTCTAGCAAAAACAAAAAGCCTAAGCTGCAGTGGGCACAGGCTCACGGGGAAAAACACATGGCCTGGCCTGATGAATCTCGAGTTCTGTTGAAGGCACACAAAGGGCAGAGTCAGAATTTGGTGCCAACAACATGAATCCATGCTCTCAGGCTGGTGGTAGTGATGTAATGTTGTGGGGAATGTTTTCTTGGCACTGTTTGGCCCCAATAATACCAACACTTGAATGCCACGGACTATTTGAGTCTTGCTGCCAACCATGTGCATCCCTTTCTAGCCACAATTTAGCCATTTTCCAATGGCTATTTCTAGCATGATAGTGCACCATGTCAGAAAGCAAAAGTCATTGCAGGCTGCTTTTATCAACTTGACGACGAGTTCAGTGTTCTTCAGTGGCCTTACCAGACACCAGGGGCCTCATGTATAAATGGTGCGTACGCACAGATATGTTGCGTAAGAATGTTTCCACATTCAAACAGCGATGTATAAAACCTAAACTTGGCATAAAGCCACGCACATTTCCACAGTAGCTCAGACCCTGGCGTACGGAAGTTCTGCGCTTGGTTTTGCAGACTGGCGGCACCCAGCATCAAAGCAGTGCTATTGTTCCTGTGTGGTTACCCTTTCTTTTTTAGATCCACATCCCTGATGCGGCTTTATAAATACACTGAAATTAACTGCATATTGTTTATTAGTTTAATACATCTGATTGTAATTAACCTGTAACAATATAATGGTCCACAGAATGGTCAAACTATTCTAAATACCATAGCTGCTTTAGAGTTGTTACTCTCACTGCACCTTCTTTTTCTTCTTTCAACTGCTCCCGTTAGGGGTTGCCACAGCAGATCATCTTTTTCCATATTACTCTCACTGCACCACTCGGAGTATTTATATCACTGTATCTGAGTGTGGAATCACAGATCTACAGCAGCTGATCAGAAAGAGAATTATCGGTATACAGCATCTAGTACACGCTGCCTCAGCCATGCTGTCTATTCAACGGCTCTCATACGACAAACGCTTCAGAGCCTTTCCTGTACATTTAAATAATCTATATTGTTACTAATTAAACATGTGAGGACACGGTGCCTCAGCGCTAGCGAGGTGCTGGCGCTCCGTTCACGGATTGTTCCTGCCTTGCGCTGTATTCTTGCTGGTGCTGGAAGGATAGATGGATAGAATAACTGAACACATACTACGAAGATATTTCAATGTTCCTTAAAAGTTTTGAAGAATCTGTGTCCTAAGCTTACAGATGGCTTAACGTCTATTACAGAGCTGATTGTGTGGCGATTGGGTATTTGGAGAAAGAAAAGTAAGGACAGGAATTGGGGGTTAGTACGTTTGAAAAAGACAGTACTGCTACTATAAAGTATTTCATCGAAGGTTGCGCATGGCGCAGCAAGCATCTTGAGCGAAACATGAACAATCACTGAGCCACCGAGTTCCCATGTTTAATAACATGCTTTAACTCCTATCATCATGAAATATCATGTATAACGTATACATCTCAGTATTTTAATTATTCAGAGAGCTGTAATATTACGAATGTAATGGATTTTGTGTCCTGCCGGAGGAAGAGAAAGCCTGGAAGCACATTGTGATTCACACACATGGAGCACATAGAAGATCAAATACAAAACAAAGCATTTAATGTGCTACTTTAGTTACGATGGGATTTGAGAAACTAAACATTAAACGATTTTAGGATTATGTTTATGATGTTCTACTTTAACAAAATAAACTACGTGATTAAAGTGTAAATTTCGAGATTAAAATTGACATTTCTTGCTTTTTTCCCCACTGTGTGCCTATTTTTTCTTTTCTCTGTACCCTAATAAGCTATCATATGACACTCAGACAGTGGGCTACGACTCTCATTTTCACGGCGACTTTGATATCTGACAACTTCTTTTTTATTTCGGGCACTGTGCAACTTTGTGAACTTCAGCTTTCGAGTTTCTCCGACACTCTATGTCACTCGATCAACTTCCTTTTGTTGATTATATCACTGTTTAAACCAACAAATAGTACGTTTTTCTTTGCCTCCACTTGATATTTACTGAAATCCTTCTATTTTTCCCTCGTGCTTTTGCCATTGTCTTTTCACAGAAGGCTGAGCTTAAGGGCTATTTATATTGATTTGCATATTCGAAGAGGCGTAATTCTGGGAGGAGTTGGGGCGTGATAGCAGGCGTGTGCACATGCGGTACTTTTCACGCTGACCATGATTTATGGAGTGGAAGAACATGGAAGTTGGCGTTCACACAGATTTATGCATCTGGATTTTTTTGTGCGTAAGCACATTTCCGCTTTTGTCCGTACGCCATGTTATAGTGCAAATTCTACGCATGGTATTATGCATGAGGCCCCAGATCTGAATCCAATAGAACTTGTCCAGGATGTGGAAGAACAGGAGATTCACGAATATGCAGGTAACAAATCTGCAGAAATTGTGTGATGCAATCATGTCAGCATTAACCAGAATAATTTATAATAATAATTCTTTACATTTATGTAGAGCTTTTCTCACTAATAAGTGACGAGCCAACACTATTATGCAGCATCCGGAACAGATGATGTGATGGTAGCCATTTTGCGGCAGTACACTAACCACACATTACCTCTTAGGTAGTGAAGAGCTAAGAGAGATGTAGTTAACCAATAAGAGACAGCAAATGATTAGGGGCCCAGAATGACTAGGCCATGGTTTGCAATTTAGCCAGGACCTTGGGGTTTACCCTACTCTTTACAAAGGATGCCCAGGGATCTTTTATAACGACAGACAGTCAGGACCTTGATTTTACATCTCATCTAAAGGATGGTGCCATTTTTACAGCACAGGGCCCCTTTCACTGAACAGGTTTTGCTACCATTCTTTATTCATCGCTGTGTTCTTGGGCAGCACCAGTGCAAAGCTTGCTCAGGAATGGCAGCAGGCAGGTGTGAGTGAGGTGAAGTGATTTGGAGGATAGCCTGGTGGATGTCAAGAAGGGCAACAAAGAAGCCAACAAAAACATCAGGGACAGACTGATATTCTGCAAAAGGTACAGGGATTGGACTGCTGAGGACTGCTGGAGGAAAGTCATTTTCCCTTGCCGATTGTTTGGGGGCATTTGGAAAAAAGCAAAGGTGGGCGGTGCTACCATCAGTCCTGTGTCATGCCAACAGTAAAGCATCCTGAGACCACTCAGGTGTGGGGTTGCTTCTCAGCCCAGGGAGTGCAGGGCTCACTCACAATTTTGCCTAAGAACACAGCCATGAATAAAGAATGGGACCAAATCATCCTCCAAGATCAACTTCTCCCAACCATCCAAGAACTGTTTGGTGACCAGCAATGAACAATCCAGCATGATGATAAGGCAAAAGTGATAACTAAGTGGCTCAGGGAACAAAACATCCAAATTTTGGGGTCTATGGCCAGGAAACTCCCCAGACTCCTTAATCTCATTGAGAACTTGTGGTCAATCCTCAAGTGGACAAACAAAATTCCACAAATTCTGACAAACTCTAAGCATTGATTCTGCAAGAATGGGCTGCCATCAGTCAGAATTTGGCCCAGAAGTTGATTGACAGCATGCCAGGGTGAATTGCAGAGGTCTTGACAAAGAAAGAAGGGCCAACACTGCAAATATTGACTATTTGCATAAACTTAATGTAACTGTCGATAAAACCCTTTGAAACTTATGAAATGCTTGTAATTCTACTTCAGTATAACATAGAAACATATGACAAAAAGATCTAAAAACACTGAAGCTGCAGACTTTGTGAAAGCCAACACTTGGGTCATTCTCAAAACTTTTGGCCACGACTGTACTGGAGCATCCAGCCCACACAGAAAGTGCCCTCTGCTGGCCGTGCCAACACCTCTTCCAGCAGGATCTCAAATCTCAAAGGATTTTGTGGAATCCATGTCACAATGAATCAAGGGCGGTTAGAGAGCAAAAGGAGGCCACCTACCCCGTATTAATATGGTGGTCCTAAGAATTTAATCAGTGAATGCTGATGCACTGTGGGCCTGCCTTTTGAGAAGAGCGCTATATAAGATAAACTTGGATAAAACTGAGCTAATCCATGCGTCAGTGTTACAGCAGGTGGCTGTCCCTCCAGAGTTTGGTCCCACCAAGAAGGTTGTTTGCTCCTTACACTGTCAAACTTTGCTTGGCATTCTATCCATGGTTGAAATTTTCCATTTGCCCCAAGCTGCCCTCCATGCTATAAACCAAAACAATTGTCCAGAGATGGTTTAAACATACTTTCTCTGCGTGCTCCCTTGTCTTGTATGGGATGGCTCTTTCATTTAAAGAATGAAAAACTAAATGAATATTTAGGCAGTTACGGGAGTGTGCGACTGGCGTCCCGTCCTGGAAGTGAGACGCTTTACTCATAATGCAACCCCTGAATAGGCACGCCATGATATTGGGGAAAAAATAACCGTTTTACCATTCACTGTCCAAGAAAATATTTCAAAATGTTAATTACAGCAAAATAAGTGGCGTGCTAACGTTACAGGTCAACAAGGCTCAAAGGCGGCTTCAAGCATCTGTAACAAATAAAGAGTACATGCAGTTATATAAGATCTTCGTTAAAATGCAATCATCTTTTCCTTTAAAGAACGAGAGTACGTACTTGTTTTCTGTTTGAAATGTCTTTCATCACATGTAACAAAGTTTATAATTTCCTGTTAAGTTAAAAGCATTTGGGGGACACCGCAAAACTGCGATGTTTTAATAAAGTGAAACGGATTTAAAGATTTGGAGACAGCGCGCGCCAAACATATAAATTAAAAATTTAAAAAATGTCATCACCAATCGAACTTAAACTAGATTTTAAAAGGGCAAATTATGGTTATTTGAAGTTGTGCGGACACTGCAGCAGGACGCGCCCCCACAACCAACACCCGCCCGGGGGGTTAGCATTCGCCGGCCCTAACTGCTCAGACAGGCGGAGTCCGCTCTCAGAGTAGCTGGGATCGGTTCGCTCCTCCGGCACGGCTGGAGGAAAAGTTCTGTTGAATTTTAAGGCCAAACACTGCAACCCAACTCCTCATCCGGCGGTTACAACACCATAAAAAGAATTTTGCCTCACCTGAAATCCACGACGCTTCCAAAGCTCCCGGACTGGAGTTGAGGAAGAGAAACAAGGAAAAAGCTGTGCTACCGCCAATGAACATAAGGTGGCGACAAACACAGGGTGGCGGTAACAGCAGACGTCGAGTCCAGTCAAGGAGCTTACCATTGTCATTTCAAACGTATACGTGCATCTCAATAAATTAGAATATCATCAAAAAGTTCATTTATTTCAGTAATTCAATTCAAAAAGTGAAACTCATATATTATATACATTCATTACACACAGAGTGATATATTTCAAGCGTTTACTTCTTTTCATTTTGCTGATTATGGCTTACAGGTAATGAAAACTCAAAATTCATTATCTCAGAAAACTAGAATATTACATACGACCAATAAAAAAAAGATCTTTAATACAGAAATGTTGGCCTACAATGAAAAGTATGTGCATGTATGCACTCAATACTTGGTTGGGGCTCCTTTTGCATGAATTACTGCATCAATGTGGCATGGCATGGAGGCGATCAGCCTGTGGTACTGCTGAGGTGTTATGGAAGCCCAGGATACTTTGATAGTGGCCTTCAGCTCGTCAGCATTTTTGGCTCTGGTGTCTCTCATCTTCCTCTTGATAGATTCTCTATGGAGTTTAAGTCAGGCGAGTTTGCTGGCCAGACAAGCACAGTGATACCATGGTCATTAAACCAGGTGTTGGTACTGTTGGCAGTGTGGGCAGGTGCCAAATACTGCTGGAAAATGAAATCAGCATCTCCATAAAGCTTGTCAGCAGAGGAAAGCATGAAGTGCTCTACAATTTCCTAGTAGACTGCTGTGCTGACTTTGGACTTGATGAAACACAGTGGACCAAAACCAGCAGATGACAAGGCTCCCCAAATCATCACTGACTGTGGAAACTACACGCTGGACCTCAAGCAACTTGGATTCTGTGCTTCTCCACTCTTCCTCCAGACTCTGGGACCTTGATGTCCAAATGAGATGCAAAATTGACTTTCATCTGAAAAGAGGACTTTGGACCACTGAGCAACAGTCCAGACCATTTTCTCCTTAGCCCAGGTAAGACGCTTCTGATGTTGTCTCTGGTTCAGGAGTGGCTTGACACACAGAAAGCTGTGACAGTTGTAGCCCACGTCTGCGTGTGGTGGTTCCTGAAGCACTGACTCCTGCCACAGTCCACTCCTTGTGAGTCTCCCCCAAATTCTTGAATGGACTGTGCTTCACAATCCTCTCAAGGCTGCGGTTATCCCTGTTGATTGTGCACCTTTTTCTTCCACATTTTTTATTTCCATTAATATGTGTGGATACAGAAATCTGTGAACAGCCAGCTTTTTTAGCAATGACCTTTTGTGGTTTCACCTCCTTGTGGAGGGTCTCAGTGACTGTCTTCTGGACAACTGTCAAGTCAGTAGTCTGATTGAGTGGCCTACTGAACCAGACTGAGAGACCATTTAAAGACTCAGGACCCCTTTGCAGGTGTTTTGGGTTAATTAGCCGAGTGGAGTGGGACACCAGGAGTCTACAATATTGAACTTTTTCACAATATTCTAATTTTCTGAGATACTGAATTTTGGGTTTTCATTAGCTATAAGCCATAATCACCAAAATGAAAAGAAATAAACGCTTGAAATATATCACTCTGTGTGTAACGAATCTATATAATATATGAATTTCACTTTTTGAATTGAATTACTGAAAGAAATTTACTTTTCGATGATATTCTAATTTATTGAGATGCACTTGTACAGTTAGCATAGTTACATAGTGAAATGAAACAATGTCCCTCTAGGAACACAAGACTACAGAAACAGCTACACATTACAACATAAAGTACATGTGTGCCAGCTTGTACAAACATTGCAGGACAGTGCAAAGACAGACAGTGAGACAAACAAAAAGAGTGCAGCGCCAGCCAGCACACATTTATGATATCTAAAGGTACAAAATAAGTCTCAGGTTGTTTGAAAATGTGACAATATCTTAATAGAAGCAACAGATGTATACATGACACTAGAAGTAGGAAGAAAAGAACAGTTTAATAATAAATCTTTACATATATATATATATATATATATATATATATATATATATATATATATATATATATATATATATATATACTGTTTACTGTATAATGCAACGTCTGCCTGTCTGTACGTCTGTCCGCTTTCAAAAGAGAACTACTTAATGAATTTAGAGACGCAGTGGGCCAAGGGGGGCGGGGCCATCCTCACTCACGTGTCAGCATCGGAGCATACCTTATATCCGCTTAGCTAGTGAATGAGAGAACTACTTAACAGATTTAGATTGGGTTTTTTTCTAGAATTTGCTTGAACATTCCGGTTGATTTTGTGACTTCTCTCATCATGTTAAGTATCATAGTTTGCTTGTGGCACCGATTTATTTGCGTGGATCTGAGAGAGGGGCTGAGGGCCGAGGCGGGGCATCCTCACTCACGCGCCAGCCTCCGTTCAAGTCGGTCTACCTCTCGCCACGTGTCTGAGTGTACCTTGCCTCTGTTTAGCTAGCAATACCTGTTTGTTCAGCAGATGTTATCAACTACAGATTGTTAAAGAGTAAAGTTTGTCATTTTTGAGAGAGAGATCAGAGCTACTTGTATTTTAGAGGGTAGCTGCTGATTGGCAGAGATATCACGGCCATGTGCTTTTCTCCCCATGCAGGGGACGCTCTCCCTATCAGATACAATGCCAACATTTGACTTTGAAACATACCTACCTTCCACTTGGCCAGAATTACATTTTTTTAAAGTTTTTAATTAATTTTTAAAGTTTGTCCTGTTTCATTACTACATGGGCGGAGCCACAGGGGAGAGTTAGTATAATAATAAATATTAAGATATGATCTAGTTGAGTGGGATCAGTCGAGTCCCTTAGTGTTTAGGAGTCTTATGGCCTGAGGGAAGGAACTATTACACATTCTGGTAGTGAAGGCCTGAATACTTCAGTACCTTTTTCCAGATGGCAGGAGGGTGACCAGTTTATCTGAGGGGTGTGTCAGGACCTCCACAAAACTGGTGGCTTTGTTGATACAGCTATGGAATTTTTAGTTAACATATAAAATATATACTCGCATATAAGTTGGGTCTTGAAACCCAAAAAATCGATCATAAAATCAGACCCGACTTATACGGCCATTCAAAAATACAAAACTTAATTTTTTTTTTTTTTACATCTTCTTGCATCCTCCAATCACACACCAGTTTCTCAGACACATCGAATTTTGTTGCAGCAGCGCAGTTGCCAAATTTCTTTTACCACTTCAACGACTTTTAATTTAAAACCAGCTTCATATTTTCTTCTGATCAAATGCTCCATTGTTGATAAGGGTTAGGGTTAGGATAAGGGATACTCTTACAATAAAGATGTATGAGGGTGTGAGATACAAAAAACACAAAACAGTGCAAACCTTGCTTTGGAAAAGTTTGGGTATTACCGTGTGGTCACATAGGTACAATACATAGAAAAAAAATGGCCGTGTGCTCTGTGGTTACTCTCTCAGGTGGGCATTAGCATATCATAATCTCTTGGACCAACAGCGTGAGTTTTCCGCATTCGACTTATATGACTGACATTATAAAATACTGGAAATTATATGGTAAAATCAATCCCCGACTTATACACGGGAGAACTTAAACGCGACTATATACAGTAATCTTTAAAAATTACAAGTACCTACTTAAATGAAGTTGTAACAATTAATTATTAAGACATAAGGAAAAGGACTGAAGGTAACTAAAGGCTAACTAAACGTGGCTTAAAGCTTGAGCACGTGAGGTCTGCCTCATCATAGGTTAAAATGAGGTAAATGAGTAATGAACATCCCCCTAGAAAATGAGGATAAACTAATGGGAAAGCCAAAAGACCCCTCCTATGAAGTGGCATTAAGTCAAAAGAAAAGTCCACAGGATTCTCCTTTCAATGAGGTGTCATTCAGGTAAATGGGAGAGTGTATAGGAGTCTGAAGAAATTGGTGGCAGCAGATGATTGGATGAAATAGAACAGCTATGCATATTAAGAGTCAGATGATGTGATGTATTAGATGAGGTACTAGTAGAAGAAAAGCATTAAAGCAAGTGAAATGTAGAATTAATTGCTCACTCCATAGATCGAGGCACGTGTGCATATCTAAGTGCAAATAAATAACTGTTCTGCATTCTCATCTGGTCTGTGTGAATGACTTCTTTCAAAACTGAGGAATTTTTTTTTTCCATGGCATGTCCGTGATGAAGGTAATAGAGATTCCAATGATCTTCTCAGCTGGTTCTCACTATTCACTGCAGGGTCTTGCGATCCAAAACAGTGCAATTCCCAAACCAGACGGTGATGCATCTGCTCAGGATGCTCTCAATAGTCCCTCTGTAAAAGGTGGTGAACATGGGTGATGGGAGATGGCGTTCCTCAGCCTTTCCAGGAAGTAAAGATGGTACTGGGCATTCTTGGCTTTGGAGCTGGTGTTGAGGGACCAGGTGAGGTTCTCCGCCAGGTGAGCACCAAGGAATTTGACGCTCTTGCTGATCTTCATGCTTGTACAGTGGATAGTGGTCACTTCTAGCTCTTCTGAAGTCAAAAACTATCTCCTTTGTTTTGTCTACATTCAGAGACAGATTGTTGGCTTTGCACCAGTCTGTTAACTGCTATATCTCCCCTTGGCATTCTGGCTCGTCATTCTTGCTTTAGAGGCCCACCAGTCGTGTCGTCAGATGTAGTTTGAGTTGTGAATTGCTGCACAGTCATGAGTCAGTAATGTGAACAGCAGTGGACAAAGCACACAGCCCCGTGGAGCACCAGGGCTCAGTGTGGTGGTGCTGGAGATGCTGTTTCCAAACCTAACTGTCTGAGGTCTTCCAGTCAAGAATTCTAGGATCTGGTTACAGAGGGAGGTGTTCAGGCTGAGCAGAATTAGCTTACTCTGTTATAATCTACTATGTATTAAAGATTTCTGTTTTGTCAACATGCAGTTGAAGTCAGAAGTTTCCATAAACTTAGGATGAATTCTTTAAAACTCACTTTATACCCCTCCACAGATTTTGTACTAACAAACTATAAATTTGGCATATTTTTTAAGCATAAACTTTGTGCAGGGCAAAATAAATCTTTTCCAACAATGTTCACATTTCACTTTTTATTGAGTATATCACAACTCTATGTCGCAATGACACAATCATCGATCAAGGGGTTTGGGGAATTGGAGACCCCCGTGAAGCTGCTGGCACTCTGGTAAGGAAAGAGACACAGTGGACGAGCTTTGTCCCCCGATAACACCTGCACTGCAGTTCAAAAACAGATGCGCCACACAGTTTAAACTTCTGCACTACTGCCAGGGCCACCAGAAGGAGAGATGGGCTGAATGTATGCAGCAGTGGTTGCATCTGATTCAGTCCCCCTTGCGAACCCCCACCTGAAAAAATGTCAATCAAACCTCAAAATCAGTGACGTTTCATGATCAGGGCTTGCACAGAAGTCAGTACTGGACCTCACCCTTCTCTATGGATCACTGCAAGGTGCAAATTCCATTCTCTTTAAAAATGTTATTTTCCTTTATAAAAGCTTTGCCTGGAGAAAGGAACCCGTCAGAACTTGCATTTCTGCAGCTCATTCACAGGTGTCTGCAATGCTTGATTCTTTTCATATCATAGAACAGGAGCTAACTAATGAATGACCTACAAATGAGAGCACACTGCAAGACACCGATTGCACCACGTTAATGTCACAGAACGCACCTCACTCAGTTAAGGAGAATCTCAATGTAGCCTTCCTCTTTGTCGCACTCCCTGAAATGCCATCTTTCACCCCCTGAGATTGAGGGCACCCCAGATTGGGAACCCTGGGTATAAGGAAACAAATATTTTGATTTTCTCCAAAATAGTTCATCCATTCAAGAAGAGCATGGAAATGTAAATTAGCCTGACAGCAAACTCAAGGCAGAGGCATGGAAAAATAAAAATAAGTTTAGAAATAAGGAAGAATAAAATACAAAAAGACCATGGCAGACATTTACAATTTGGGAGATCTGCTGTAGGAAAAGCCTTATTGTGTGTTTCACTGCTGCACTGGTTAGCACTGCACTCTCAAATCTAAAAAGACATTATATTACAGCCAGGGGACAATTCGTGTGGAGTTTGTATGTTCTCCCTGTGTCTGTATAGATTTTTTTTGGGGTACATCAGTGTTAGATCCGCATCATAAAGACATGCATGTAAGGTTGATTGGAGACTCTGAACTGACCCTGTAAAAACAAACATGCACTGACATGGACTGGTATGCCATCCTACACCTAATGCTATAGTGCAGCACCCAGAGACCCAGAATTGGTTTAAGTAGGTAAGAGAATGGGTGGGTCTACTGTACTGTACATTTACATCCATCACGATAAAAAGATAAGTATGTGTCTGTGTAGTTTTGTTTTCATCCATTGTTACGTCTCTACTATTCCAACAGATGGTTCATCACAAACACTTGAAATTTTTTCATTTCAACAGATGGTGCATTACAAACATTATTCTAATTAATAATAATAATAATAATTACAGGTGATACCACCACTTGGAATATAACATATTACAAACATTATTATAATTAATAATAATAATAATAATAATAATAATAATAATAATAATAATTACAGGCAATCCCACCACTTGGAATATATCATATCCTAAGAAAGGTACCAAACAAACATGCACTGAAATGGGCTGGTATGCCATCCTACACCTAATGCTATAGCGCAGCACCCAGAGATCCAGAATTGGCTTAAGTAGGTAAGAGAATGGGTGGGTCTACTGTACTGTACATTTACATCCATCACGATAAAAAGATAAGTATGTGTCTGTGTAGTTTTGTTTGCATCCGTTGTTATGTCTCTACCATTCCAACAAATGGTTCATCACAAACACTTGAAATTTTTTCATTTCAACAGATGGTGCATTACAAACATTATAACAATAATAATAATAATAATAATAATAATAATAATAATAATAATAATAATAATAATTACAGGCAATCCCACCACTTGGAATATATCATATGCTAAGAAAGGCACCATTCATTAAACAGGCTTCTGTTTCATTCTAACCCTAGGCCTAAGGAATGGACCCGCTATTATGTTGTATTTATGGCATGAACTGAAATGGACTAATAATAATAATAATATTAAGAGGAAGAATCGTCTGGCATGTTTCTTGAGAAAACTGAGGACCTGTGCAAATGTGTTTACTCAAAATTACCAAAATTCTGCAGCTTTAGTTTGCTTCATGGGATCATGGCAATAATATGACACATTGTGATGATTCCACAGGCAAAACATCTACATTTTTAAAACCTTTAGTAAAGATTCAAAGTAAAACAGTTCACACAAAGATAGAAAAAAGTTGGTATTGCAAAGTATAGAAACGTTCTGGTTTAAAGAAATTTCAGTTTATGGTTTTATCTTGATTAATTTCTCTAAGTTTGCTCATACAGTCGAACCACATCTAAGCGGTCAGAAAACAGTATGCCAACACGTTTACAAAAATGCAGATGGATCTATCAGTCCATGCTAGCAAGGGGACTAATTCCAAACTGACTCCGTTAACACGCTGTACAGATATAGCCAAGAAAGTTCTATTTCACGTTAACGACAAGGGGTAAAGGCAGTACCGTAATCTGTAGCTATGAAAGAAAATTCAGTACGATTTTCTATGAGTTTAACTTAAGGCAATAACTTTCTAAGATTTACAACCCGAGAGACATTTGTTTTTTGTTTTGTTTTTTAAAGCGCCCCTCGGTGAGCCGGTGAGCGCATTCAGTATTATTAGAGGGTTTTTTTTGCCCGGTGTCCCCTCGGTGTGAATATCGCGACAAAATAAATTCGTTGGCAGAGAGCCGTTACCAGAATGACATGATTCTCTGACGAGCGGTGGGTCAGCAGATATACAGGCAGCCCGGTAAAATGCTGTAACAAACCCATTATGTTTAAGAGAGTAGCTCTGTTATTAATATTTTAAGGGGCAGACTCCAGATTGACATCGAGCCTGCAGTAGGTTTGGAAGATGGGTGGATGGAGTTCTTTTTCTTTCTTTCTTTCTTTCTTTCTTTCTTTCTTTCTTTCTTTCTTTCTTTCTTTCTTTCTTTCTTTCTTTCTTAAACTATTGCTGCGGACACACTTTTTCACGTATAGAATTAGCGGAAGGTTTGCCCGTTTTCTAATGGAATCTTCGTGTGTTTTAGTTCGATCCCGTGCCTCTTCATGCATGATGCTGTATTTTTTTCTCTTTCATAATACAACAAGTGACACATCTCGTAGGGAAACGCGATTTTCAGTCACACCGCTTAGGCTTTCGTGGACCGCCCTCTCTCCAAATTGTTCAGCTATTACCGAGAGTAAGAATGAAGCCAAGCGCTGCCCGACGGACCCTTTTTGGTTCCAGATGGCAGACCCTGTTGTCAATGATTAACTCTGGATGACCCAGTTAATTGGCCGAGTCATTCGTAGGAGGACAGGAGGAGGGTGTGGGAGACGGTCACATCTAGTCATCCGCTGTCCATGGAGACAGAAGATGGACGCGAAGTCGCTGACCGCCCTGTCCTCCCTATACAGGACAGACCCGCTGTACTCGCGCTGCGCGGCCGATCTCATGAGCGCATCGCACAAGGTGATTGGGGTCTTTCTGAAAGAACAGGCTGACCTGACTCAGGTAAGAGACCGGGGGACCTCCGGTAAATCGCGAGTAATAATTTGAAATACCAACAATCTGATCGAAAGTTTGTGCAGTGCGGTTTTCTGTAAAAAGACTCAGCCAGAGACACGGCAGGCAACCCGCATTATACTAAAGTCGTTATCACTGAAAAAATACGAGTCCAATTTTTAAGATGTACACATTTCAGTATTATGACAGGTTTCCATTAATCTGAATCAAGCAATATTATAATAATCTCCCCTCTGATTTATACAATATACAATTAGATAGATAGATAGATAGATAGATAGATAGATAGATAGATAGATAGATAGATAGATAGATAGATAGATAGATACTTTATTAATCCCAATGGGAAATGATTCATATAATAAAGAATCATATAATGCATAATACCTTAGAAAGATAGGTTGAACTTAATGTGATTTGTTTTCATTAGCTATGTTAATTTTATTACCGTTTCTGCATTTGAAGAAATATTTGGGTCCAACATGTAAGATTTAAATGTTAGAATGATATAAGAAACACCTAATAAAGTGCATCGTGTAATCTTAAAATACGTGTTTTCCTCTGATTTATACAACTGAAATTCTTTAGAAACGTAAATTTAAGTGAAGGATTTATATTAATCATAATACACTCCAAAACATATATCATTGAATTAACTTCTAACCATTAAATCAGACATTTCCATTCAATCAAAAATATTTCAATAGTTATTTATATGGCAATTATTACAAGCAGTTAAAAACGTTAAAGTCCATTTTGTTGCCCATTTTATTTTGAATGAGCCCACTCTTCTTTGAGCAGTTGGAAACAGATATTCAATATAATATTAATTTAGCATTTTTGACTTACTTCAGTATATATGACACAAAGAAAACATGCTTTTGTGATGGAGGGTGAGCAATAAACGTGTGTGTGTGTGTGTGTGCGTGTGTGTGCGTGCGTGTGTGTGTGCGTGTGTGCGTGCGTGTGTATACAAAAACAAAAAAATAATAACTGACCTTTCACACCTACCACAAAATTCGGAAAAAATCAATTTACTAAAAATCTTAATTTTTTTTTTCTAAATTTATAAGGGTGTTGGGATCCCTTGGACCACAATGCAACAAAAGGGGCGGACCTTTATGCAAATCTAGGGTAGGATAGTCGTGTTCTTAAAACGCGTTTGTTTGAAATAAAATCAATTCAGCTGTGTGTAGTGGAAATGGGTGAGTGCTTTGGAATATTAAAAAAGTGTTCATTTAAAAAGTAAGTAAAGAGAATAATCCCCCATGGCTGATTATGCTTCTGTTAAAAGATAAAAAAGAAAACAAAATGAATGGTTTTGTTTCAGCATGATTTAAGTGTGTTAATAGGACATCTTAAGAGAATTATGTCAGCATAACTTGAAAAAGCTTCAAAATGTCATAAATATGATTATTTTAATTTACAGTATATTAACTTGAATTAGAGAAATACGTGAATAGCTTTATCTAGCGCTTAAACTTTTGCACCTTAAGAGGACAAGTTTGAATGAATGTGGTAAAACACTTCAGATATCCAGCCAGCCAGATATCCGTCGCACCGCGCAGGCGCACTATGGCAGCACTTCACTTTAACAGAAAAGAAAATATTTGTGTAGCTTCTACAATTTTGTCTATTAAATTCTCCACTAATTATTTAATTTACTACCAAAAAATTAGATTTTTGTATACTACTTAATTGTAATGTGATGTGCATGGTTAAAAAGAATGAAAAGCATTTAACAAAGCTACAAATTTCTAACAAGCTGATGTGAACTGATTTCATAAGTATAAGATAATTGACTTAATGAGGGTGAAACCAAACAGTATTGCTTTGCACATATCAGAGTTAATGTCATACTCTGTTAAAGTTTAGCATTTTTAAATACATGTAATGTAAAATGTCTATTTACATGTTAACAAAGTCAAAGATCATTTTTCAAATGTTGAAGACGGGACCCAATGTGCTCCATTGACATCAACTCAGATATCATTTACCTGAAAAAAAACTCACAACAAGATAACACACCAAATTCATTTTAGATCTGATTATTCACCTCAAAACGTATAGGCAGGCAGCTAGAGGAGTCTTTAAAATATTAGGAAGAAATTAAAGATTAGGGAATCTCTTTTGGGTCTCAAACAAGTGGAGAACAATAGCATTGTGCCATTTGATATAAACGCCACGAAAGGCTGATTTTAGGGTCACTGATCGGCAACAAGAGTTTCCTTCTTTTCAGTTCAAACAATTGGCAGATCAACAAGGAGCTGGGATGAGCTAAAGAGACAAAGAGAGAATGTAAGGGCTGGAAGAAATGACACGTCATTAAATCAGGGTAGGTTAGCTGTAGTGGCATTTTCATTATTTTTCTTTGGATTTGAATCATTCCAGCCTGTTTCAGAAAACAAAAAGAAATCTGAAATGTTCAAAAAATGCTTTATTGGCTTATTTTTATATAGCCTTCCTATATTACAAGCTCTGGCTACAACAAGGGTGCTTGGCTTACTTTTGGTCATTTCTTATCATTTACTAAAGTGGTCTATCAGGGAAAAGTAGTGTTTCTTCCCAATGAAGAGGCGTATTTGCGAGAATTAAAAGATTTGTTGTTTGGTGAAAGTGAAATCCACATATGCGAGCGGCAGAAACGTGAAGTGGCTGGTGCGTAGCGCAGGCCAGGGGGGTTGGCAAGCGAAGTGAGCAGGGGGCAAAGCCCCCTAGTTTAAAAAAAGAGACATGTGAACGCATTACTTACACTGATGAATTTATCTAAACTTCATTTTGTCTTTCCAATGACAGCAGATAACAATAAGTTCCATCCATCCATCCCATCCATCCATCCATCCATCCATCCATCCATTATCCAACCCGCTATATCCTAACTACAGGGTCACGGGGGTCTGCTGGAGCCAATCCCAGCCAACACAGAGCTCAAGGCAGTATGACGATGCGGGTTCCACTCCATGCTCCCATCTCCCTTCTTGGAGCTTTGAACCCAACATCGTTGGTAATGTCACCGATGATCTAGGCAGTGAGGCACAACAAATGGAGCGAGGGGATGGTGCAAAAAGTGCAGAGAGCTTTTATTTAAAAACAAACAAAAAAAAAAGTGTCTAAATAAATAGTGCAGTGCTTCACAAATCCGTCATTAAATAAAAAATCCCTTAAAACAGAGGTGAATCCGTGGAGGTAGACAAAAATCTTTTAAAAACACCAACGAGGTTAAAACAATGGCTGGAAGCTGTCCTTTTAAAATCAGCCCGGTGCCTTTCTACTGGTGACTCCCCTGTTTCTCCCATCTAGGCTATGCACCAGGGGAACCACCCTACCTGCAGCTGACCTTCATTCTGCCTTCTGGTCTGGAGGCTTCAGTTCAGCTCTCCCTACACCGAGACTTGGCTCCCCCCAACTGTCAGGACGCACACGCTGGGGAATCCACCTCCCAAGCCTCCTGACTCTCGACTCTCGCTGTCGTCCGCAGCGAGCCATCCTTCTTCCGGTCACTCCCGCTCCTCACAATGCTCAGCGAGAGTGACCACTACCAACTGCCCTCGGTGTCAGCCAAACACTCTGCTAGGTCTCACTGTCCAGCTGCCTGCGAGCCTGCACTTGCTCTCTCGCACCGGCTATCCTCGCCCTGTGTTGTGATGTGAGATTTTGCATATAACCTGATAAATATTTTGTATGTCTTTATTTGTAATTTAGACAAATCAATGTAATTTAGTGCCCCCCAAATTAGGAATGGGTCTTTTTGAATTTTATGACAGAGTTGGGAGAGGATGTGCCTTAAACCAGTTTGGCGAGTGTTTCTCTGCTAAAGTCTTTCAACCCCTGCAAGAAAGCATAAAGACATATGGTCTTGGGGGTGGCAGGTTTTAAGATGTTTTATCCCCCCATTGGTCTGAAGTATGGCAGTTTGGAATTGACTTGGATCAGAAGCTTTTAAGTACCATGATGTCCTATTGGCTGTAAGGGTTGGACAGAGAATGTATAAATCTGCTTGTTCAACCACATTCTCTCTATCTTACTAACCAACATATGATGAAGAAGCATCTCTCTTACCAAACTGATGAAGACCATCACACCATGAACTGAAGAAGACAACACAATGGAGAGCACAACTCGGCAGCCATATTGGAACAGGCTTGCGGCCTGTTCTGAAGAAAGCTGAGCACCAATGGCGCTTTAACTAGAGACATTTTAAATAACAAGTCTGTGTGCCGCCTGAAACTACACATCACCATTTAATCAGGTTGTATGGTTGCCGATATTCAAATGTACTTTGCATATTGTTATTGTAAGAGCCAATTTTAGAAAGTTAAAGTTTTGAGTTAAACTCATATTAATGTTTGCTTTATTTGAATAGAACATAATTTCTTATATAGTCATAGACAATGGTATAGTCTTTTTCCCCCTTTAAGTTAGTAAGAGATAGAATCTTCTTGCTATAACTGAGATACAGTGAGATAATAAACTCAGTTGTTGTTTAGAACAGGTCCCTGTAAAGAGGGACTTGATTAACCCATTTAAGTTTAGAAATGGGATAAGCATACAGTTTTCTGACCGTTTTGAAATGGTTCAGAAATTATAAGAAATTAATAATGATTTAAGTTGTAACAAGATTAAGATCAGAACTACATTTTTCTTATTATCATTTTTTCCTTTTTTTTTGCTATTTTAATTTTTCTTCCTTTTATTTTGTGTGAACTGTTTTACTTTAAAATTTAACTAAACTTTTAAAAAAACAAAGATATTTTGTCTGTGGAATCATTTCTGCGCGTCAGGCCTTTGCTGAATCCCATTTTTTGAGTTTGAGCTGCAGAATTTTAGAAACTTTGGGAAAAACGCAGCTACATTTTCTATTTATGAATATTATCAATAATACATTATTTTATGTGTAACTTAACTCCTGCTTGTCTTTTTACTACACCTAATTGCCTATAGATATAGAAGGGAAGGTGGAGATAAGTTATATACTATAATACCTTATAAACAGTGGTACGTCAGTGAGATTAGGCATTCTGACAAAGGTAACATATTAATAATACAATAGGGGAACGTAGAGCAATATATTACTCTACCAAGACAAAACACCCTGCTTTCAGCCTTCTTCTCCTGCAACCTCCGATTGTCTTTTCTTTCTCTCATTCATCTTCCCCCTCTAGCCGCCTCGCGCTTCTATTTATCACAGGGATATGGATCAGCTGTGGTAATCAGAATCTCCTGGGAACAACTACAGATGCGGACGACTCCTCACCTGTGCACTTAAGCGAGGATCGCCCGCATCATGAACTTCCCTGGGAACCGTTCAGCCACACACACCAAGCCCCCTCACTAAGCCGTGAGTGCGGCGATTATTTATTTTTAAAAAAGTGGCCTTTTTGATGTGAGCTGTGGATCCACTACACCACAGGCAGGAAACAAACCCCAGACAGGGCGCCAGCCCACCACAGGGCACACACACACACACTAGGGACAATTTAGGATCACTAATGCACCAAACCTGCATGTCTTTGGACTGAGGGAGGAAAGCCACGCAGACACGGGGAGACCATGCAAACTCCACGCAGGGAGGACACGGGAAACGAACCCAGGTCTCCTAACTGCGAGGCAGCAGCACTACCACTATGCCACCTAACAATAAGTTAATCAGTAATATATGTAACAAATAAAATAAATTTAATGTAACTCATTTAAGTGTTAAATGTTTTGTGTTGGGCTAGGGGTTTGTTACAGTAAATTGTAATAACTTCTCACCTCCATGCCAAATGGATCATTCTGTCTCTCTCTGTGTGTTACCTACAGTACTCCTTTTATCATCCTCTGCCTTTAGTTTCTCTCTCCACTTGATTTCTTGAATTATCTCACCTCCCTGCTTTGGCCAGAAAGTCCTTTTAAATCTGAGGCTTCTTCAAGGATCATCCTTGTAGTCTCTTCTGGGTTTAGGAAAGATCTTTGCACAACTTCAGTAGCCATCTATCTCCCACTACTGGCCCTTGGAGTCCTTGCTATCCTTGGCTCCAAAACGTTTTAATTAAAGGATAAGAGCCTGTACGTCTGTCTGTGTGTCTGACTGGTTGTGTCCCACCACAATATGGCACATCACAAACATTTTTAGTAATAAAACAAACTGCATTTGTCCTTAATGTTAACACTACTTTACGAATCCCCTGCCAAATTGCATATAACAGAGATGTACGCATTGTGCACTGCAAGCATTAATACTGAGGTTTATGTTGATTGCTTAGATTTCAACCCGCCTTAGACGATTAGCACATCTAGTTTACTATTAAAGGGTCAGGCCACCTCCAAGTAACCTGCCTGGCACAGCACAAAGCACGGGGCTCATACATTTTATAGAGGACCTCTTTGCTGTCACTTGCTGGACTGGTGAACTCTTATTAGGCATGTCTGCATAAAACGTAAAAACCTGTTGTTGTCATTTTTGTTCATCTGCCTGTCTTTATTAAACAACTCACTTTCCAGTAGAACCAATTTCACTGAAATTTGGTCTCCATGATCTTCACAGGTTGCTTTTGGTGCAGATATCTCCAATATAGTGAATCGTACATATTTTTTAATTTCCAACAACTCCCATATAAAAATACCTTCAGATTTTTGAAATCGTCTGTCTTAAAAACAAAGAAAGATTCTGTACCAACTCAATTACCGATTAATTCACTTTTTCATATTTACCTTGAAAGGCCTGAGGTCAACTTCATCTTTTACATGTTTGCCTGCTTCTCTTGATGGCAAAGTAAGTCCCCTGCCCAAATTATTCAAACGCTTACAGAGTCGTCCATGCCTGACAAAGCGTCTGCAGGCACATGAGTAGACTTCAGAAGATTCAGACTCAAACAAAAATTTTATTTTTAAAAATTGTGAACTACAATTAGCCATAGGCTGTCAACAATCAACAACTAACAATCGTACATCAATCAATGCACATTTTAAATCACTTTAGTTGGCATCTGCTGCCTATGAAAGCTGTTTCAAACACCCTGCACTACTTGATATTGTAAAATGGTATTAAAAATGGAATTATGTTTTAATCTATTGTTTGTCATTTCTGAATATGACTCATTGCAAAAATATTTAGTACATGAAAATGACAGGAAGTAAATAAATAAAAATGAGATTTCTCCTACTTTCAAAACAGTTAACTATGACCCTGAATTACGGCTGAGTGTTGCTCTATGTGTACATTTTCTAACTTGTTTTATATGTCCTTCTGTTCTCCATTACCTTTCTCCTAATTCTGTAGTGATAAATGCCAGGACCTTCTCTACCACAGTCATCTATCTGTTACTGACATGGCAATTAATGTGTGTCGTTCCTGTCAGAGTCTGTCATATGTTATGTGTGCGCTGTAGTGCCCTCCGCAGCATGTCGTTCCTTTTCTATCCAACAACCTCACTGCACTAATCATTAAATGAAATTAAAGGAAATGTGACATCCATTAGACCTGGATGGTAAGTGGGTGTTAGTCGTATGAATTTAAATGGAGAGAATTAATCATTCACAAAGAAAAACGCAAAAGGTTTGTTTGTCAAAATTCTACAAATATTGCATTGGTTACAAGCGCTAGTTTTTCCAGCTACAATGTTGTCCTGTTATATCCTGATTTTTCCTGCTGGAATGTCCTGGTCTGAATCTAACACAATGACATACTTGAATTTGTTCTCACAAATTCTACAGTTTCCTACAGTATCTACTATAACTTGATTTCCTGAAGGTTTATTCTGAGTTTCAGAGGGCTGCCAATAAGATACCATATAAACATTTAGTGATTAGACCAAAGCAAATGGGAAATCAAGTAGTGTAGGTGGGTACAAAATTGATTTAAAACACCAGAAACAAAGTGTTATGGTGAGGGGAACTGTTTTAGAATTCGGTGATGTTAAAAGTGGTGTCCCTCAGAGATCAGTGTTGTGGTTGCAGCTCTTTTTAACAAAAATGATCTGGACAAGAATATCTCTCTATTATATAAAAAAAATCTTGGGTTGAGACGTGATTTTCTCTGAGACACTTTAACGTCCCGCGAGATAAAAAGGACAGCTGCAGTTTTAAATGTTTAAAGCGCTGTGCGACATGTAGATCACGTAGCACGGCACAAGCAGGGGCAGCAGCAAACCAGCTGATTGAGCACAGAGGAGGTAAAAAAAATGTAGATAGATAGATAGATAGATAGATAGATAGATAGATAGATAGATAGATAGATAGATAGATAGATAGATAGATAGATAGATAGATAGATAGATAGATAGATAGATAGATAGATAGATAGATAGATAGATAGATAGATACTTTTTTAATCCCAAGAGGAAATTCACATACTCCAGCAGCAGCATACTGATAAAGACAATATTAAATTAAAGAGTGATAACAATGCAGGTATACAGACAGACAATAACTTTGAATAATGTTAACGTTTACCCCCCGCCCCGGGTGAAATTGAAGAGTCGCATAGTGTGGGGGAGGAACAATGTCCTCAGTCTGTCAGTGGAGCAGGACGGTGACAGCAGTCTGTCGCTGAAGCTGCTCCTCTGTCTGGAGATGATACTATTTAGTGGATGCAGTGGATTCTCCATGATTGACAGAAGCCTGCTCAGCACCCGTCACTCTGCCACAGATGTCAAACTGTCCAGCTCCATGCGTACAATAGAGTCTGCCTTCCTCACCAGTTTGTCCAGGTGTGAGGCGTCTCTCTTCTTTATGCTGCCTCCCCAGCACACCACCGCGTAGAAGAGGACGCTCACCACAACTGTCTGGTAGAACATCTGCAGCATCTTATTGCAGATGATGAAGTACGCCAGCCTTCTAAGGAAGTACAGTCGGCTCTGGCCTTTCTTACACAGAGCCGACAATCAGTATTGGCAGTCCAGTCCAATTTATCATCCAACTGCACTCCCAGGTATTTATAGGTCTGCACCTCTGATGATCACAGGGTCCATGAGGGGCCTGGGCATCCTAAAATCCACCACCAGCTCTTTGGTTTTGCTGGTGTTCAGGTGTAGGTGGTTTGAGTCGCACCATTTAACAAAGACCTTGATTAGGTTCCTGTACTCCTCCTCCTGCCCACTCCTGATGCAGTCCACGATAGCAGTGTCGTCAGCGAACTTTTGCACGTGGCAGGACTCTGAGTTGTATTGGAAAGTATTTCTTTCCCATTGTATCACCGTTTAAGAGGGGGTTTCGGAGGAGCGACCACATCTCCTTAGCATGTGTTCAGCCCCACTTCTTCACAACGCGAGAGGCAGAGACGCGAAGTGGCTGGTGCATAGCGCACCCTTTGGTGAAGGAGGTGGGCAAGCAAAGCGAGCAGGGGGCAAAGCCTCTTAGTCTCAATATATAAATATTAGGGCGGGGGATCAATTAAAATTTATTAACTAATTAATCGCATAAAGGTTTGCAATTAATCATGATTAGTCATATCTAACATTAAAACATACAATTATAAAATCTTATATATAATTCGCCAGCTCACTCACTCACTCACTCACTCACTCACTCACTCACTCACTCACTCACTCACTCACTCACTCACTCTCTCTCACTCACTCACTCACTCACTCACTCACTCACTCACTCACTCACTCACTCACTCACTCACTCACTCACTCACTCACTCACTCACTCACTCACTCACTCACGTCTGTCCAAAGCCGAATGCGCAGTCACCTTCTGCACAGCTGCCCGAAAAACCTTACGAAGCCGACATTGCGGCAGGCGGTGGATTTACGGCCGCGAAAATTTAAAGAGAAAGGCTACTTCGACCAACATCCAACCCCAACATCGCGGCAGGCGGCGGATTTACGGCTGCAAAAATTCAAAGAGAAAGGCGACTTTGATTAAAGCTCTAGAGACGTGAAAGGCGATTTCGACTACAGCTCGAGGCCTAATTATGCATTCATTCAATACACCTATATCAGGTTTGTGGTGCTTATACTTATTACTATTCCACTCGTGCCTGTATCATCTTACGTTGTCGAAACGGGCTCTTTGTCTAGTTAATACATAAATCGTGAAGTAAATGCACACTAAATCACAAATTTAATATGCTGTAGAATCGACACAAATGAGTTTAACTCTTTTAGGGCGGATGTCGACTAAAGTCAACATTCAAGGGCAGGGGGTGAAAAAAACATGGAAATGTTGATAAAACGTACCATTATGTTACAGGTAGACCCTCTTTGCTAGATTAACTGTTAGACTCGTTGACTTGACGTTGAATCCCTGCATGTGCGTGAGAGCAAGAGAGCGAAGCAAATGGGATTTGCGCATTATTGCTGAATTAGACTCTGACTTATCGAACTCCGATTTTGATGCAAAAAATATGGTCATCAAAAACCAAAGACCAGTACCTGCATCAGCTGACTGGTCCCCAGCTGATTGTAGTGCTTAACACACTCGTGTTGCTGATGCACCTTATGGCAACATTTGCCTACACTACACAGGCATAGATTCGTGGGAGGCAAGCTGGCAACTAGAATCTATCAAACAACACAGCACGCTAGCGGATATTACGGATTACCAGCCACTGAACTACTTCAAGCTGTTTTTTCCTTTCAGAAAGTGCCTTACAGCTTATGAGTGATGAGACAAACTGGTATGTAATAAGAAGTATGTGAATTTAAATACTGTAGGTGCTCAAGGAACATAAAGCAGCATGACATTTATCATAAATAAGTATTTTATGTTGATTTATGTGTGAATCCATTGCTTTGTGTGCTTTTCAGAAAACTGAGTTTTTTGGAAAAATATTCAGCCCTGGGACAAAAGAAAAAAAAATTGCCCAAAAGAGTTAAATGAAAAATGAATGACATAGTTTAAACTTAAACATTGACCTTAAGCCTGAACTTTTAACAAAATACTACTTGAGCAATTACGACCATGAATTTGAATGTCTTCCTTAAAGGCAAGTTGGAAAGAAGGCAATAAGAAAACGAGGCCATCGTATTAATTAGATAGATAGATAGATAGATAGATAGATAGATAGATAGATAGATAGATAGATAGATAGATAGATAGATAGATAGATAGATAGATAGATAGATAGATAGATAGATAGATAGATAGATAGATAGATAGATAGATAGATAGATAGATAGATAGATAGATAGATAGATAGATAGATAGATAGATACTTTATTAATCCCAATGGGAAATTCACATTCTCCAGCAGCAGCATAATGATACAATAAATAATTTTAAATTAAAGAATGATAATGCAGGTGAAAAACAGACAATAACTTTGTATAATGTTAAATGTTAACGTTTACCCCCCCCCGGGTGGAATTGAAGAGTCGCATAGTTTGGGGGAGGAACGATCTCCTCAGTCTGTCAGTGGAGCAGGACGGTGACAGCACTCGGTCGCTGAAGCTGCTCTTCTGTCTGGAGATGATACTGTTTAGTGGATGCAGTGGATTCTCCATAATTGATAGGAGCCTGCTGAGCGCCCTTCGCTCTGCCACAGATGTTAAACTGTACAGCTCCATGCCAACAATAGAGCCTGCCTTCCTCACCAGTTTGTCCAGGCGTGAGGCGTCTTTCCTCTTAATGCTGCCTCCCCAGCACACCACCGCGTAGAAGAGGGCGCTCACCACAGCTGTCTGATAGAACATCTGCAGCATCTTATTGCAGATGTTGAAGGACGCCACCCTTCTAAGGAAGTATAGTCGGCTCTGTCCTTTCTTGCACAGCGCATCAGTATTGGCAGTCCAGTCTAATTTATCATCCAGCTGCACTCCCAGATATTTATAGGTCTGCACCATCTGCACACAGTCACCTTTGATGATCACGGGGTCTATGAGGGGTCTGGGCCTCCTAAAATCCACCACCAGCTCCTTGGTTTTGCTGGTGTTCAGTTGTAGGTGGTTTGAGTCGCACCATTTAACAAAGTCATTGATTAGGTCCCTATACTCATCCTCCAGCCCATTCCTGATGCAGCCCACGATAGCAGTGTCATCAGCAAACTTTTGCACATGGCAGGACTCCGAGTTGTATTGGAAGTCCGATGTATATAGGCTGAACAGGACCGGAGAAAGTACAGTCCCTTGTGGTGCTCCTGTGTTGCTGACCACAATGTCAGACGTGCAGTTCCCAAGACGCACATACTGAGGTCTGTCTTTAAGATAGTCCACGATCCATGCCACTAGGTATGAATCTACGCCCATCTCTGTCAGCTTGTCCCTAAGGAGCAGATGTTGGATTGTGTTGAAGGCGCTAGAGAAGTCTAGAAACATAATTCTTACAGCACCACTGCCTCTGTCCAAGTGGGAGAGTGATCGGTGTAGCATATTGATGATGGCATCCTCCGCTCCCACCTTCTCCTGATATGCAAACTGCAGAGGGTCAAGGGTTTTGTTGAACCTGTGGCCTAAGGTGGTGAAGCAGCATGGTCTTCATCACATGTGATGTCAGAGCAACAGGCCGAAAGTCATTCAGCTCACTAGGACATGATACCTTTGGGACTGGGGTGATACAAGATGTTTTCCAAAGCATTGGGACTCTCCCCTGTTCCAGGCTCAGGTTGAAGATGCGCTGTAGATAACCCCCCAGCTCCGATGCACAGACCTTCAGCAGTCGTGGCGATACTCCATCTGGACCCGCTGCTTTGCTGGCACGAAGTCTCCTCAGCTCTCTGCTCACTTGCGCTGTTGTAATTATGGGTGGGGATGTCTCTCCTATGCTGGTATCAGCAGAAGGATGTGTGGAGGGTGCAGTACTCTGAGGTGAGAGTGAGAGTGGGTTAGGGTGGTCAAACCTGTTAAAGAAGTTGTTCATTTGGTTTGCTCTCTTCACGTCTCTCTCGATAGTGGTACCCCGCTTCGAGCTGCAGCCAGTGATGATCTTCATCCCATCCCACATTTCCTTCATGCTGTTATTCTGCAACTTCTACTCCAGCTTTCTCCTGTACTGCTCTTTCGCCGCCCTGAGCTGGACTCGGAGTTCCTTCTGCATCTCTCCCCTTCATTCATTGGTCAAGAGTCCTCTCTTCAATTCAGACACACAGTTTTATGGAAAAGACATCTTCCCTGTTTATGATGTACGCTCAAGTATTAACATTTTAGAAAAATTCCACACATTTTACATGATTTGGGCATACAAGTGGATAATAGACATGTTTTCCATGGGCATTATTGACATCATTTTCTGTTTGACTGAATTGATCACCATTTGTGTTCCATGCCAACGTCATTAACGGTTTCCGCTTGTTCAGCACAAAAACAAGAGATTCAAATTTCTACTCAGCCCCAGGTACAAACTACATGGGGTAAGTAACATATAAACAAAATATAATTTTTGGGTGGAGTATTTCTTTAGGTTTGCAGAAGCTTCCACACTAGGCAGAAGGGCAGATAATGTAGAAGCAGATAAATTGTTACAGAATGATTTGGATAGCAGACTGGCATGTGCCATGAAATTTAATATAAGTGAATGTAAAGTTTTACACATAGGATGTAAAAATGCTAGATTTGAATACAAAATGTCAGGTCTGAAACTTAAAATTATTGCTCATGAGAAGGCCCTGGTAGTCATAGTGGACTTGTCGCTATCAACATCCAAAACATGGGCAGGAGTGATGAAGAAGGCTAATAGGAGGTGTCACAAAAAAGGTTTGGGGCAGCCACCAGCATATTGTGCCCTGGCTGCAAAAGGGTAATTCGTATTGAGTTCTTTACAGGTTTGAATCCAAAAACAAGAACTGAGTTAAAGATTGTAAATATGGCGGCTTTAAAGACCATGACAGGAAGTGATGTAATCGGGACCAGAACTGGAAGTGACATCATCCATGGGGCCGGAAACCATGCGGGATTTCCCACGGATGGTCTGCAGAGGATTGAGAGAGAAAGTCAGTGCAGCTCGCCACCCACTGGTCTGACACGAACTACAGTAATCCCTCCTCCATCGTGGGGGTTGCGTTCCAGAGCCACCCGCGAAATAAGAAAATCCGCGAAGTAGAAACCATATGTTTATATGGTTATTTTTATATATTTTAAGTCCTTATAAACTCTCCCACATGGTTTATAAATATTCCCCGTACAGTTATACAGCATAAACCCTTTATATTCTCTTAGTTATTAGGTAAGATTCGTTGAAATTATGTCACAGTTTATATACTACACACAAATATACATATCGTATATCATTGAGGTGTTTTATTTAATACGTAATACAGTTTTAAACATATTGTAATTGAGTAGGTAATATAAAAATACGTGAAAAATCTATAACATGTAAATGCTGTACATAAAACCAAAATGTTATTTTAAAGATACTGTAGAGCAGGGGTAGGCAACGTCGGTCCTGCAGTGCCACAGTATGTGCAGGTTTTTGTTCCAACCCAGTTCCTTAACGAGAACTCAATTATTGCTGATGAAGCACATATTGCTTAAGTGACATTTTAATGCTTCATTTTAGTGGTCTCGCTTGTTAAGGTTCTCCATTAGCAATAAGATGTAAAAGACAAAGCAGCCAGCAGTTCTCCAGCTAGCTTCTTTCCAATTACATCTGTGTGTGTTCATCATGCACGGTTTGATTTAATAAAACACTTAATAGAAAAATGTGACAGACTGAAAATGATCTGTTTTAGGCTTCAAATCATTTGGATGATATCCTTGGAAAGGAAAAAAATCTACGATATAAAAGTCTTACATTGCACAGACTAACAAGCCATAAAATTAAATAAGGTCTGAGATTGGCAATGATTGGTTTCTAATTAAGGAATTGGGTTGGAATGAAAACCTGTAGCCACTGCGGCTCACCAGGACCGACATTGCCTACCCCTGTTTTACATCTTATTGCTAATAAGGAGCAATTAAAACACTGAATGCAGCAGTTTAAGATTGAAATAAGCAATTAAGGTTGGAGAACCTTAACAAGCGAGACCACTAAAATGAAGCATTAAAATGTCACTTAAGCAATATGTGCTTCATCAGCAATAATTGAGTTCTCGTTAAGGAACTGGGTTGGAACAAAAACCTGCACATACTGTGGCACTCCAGGACCGACGTTGCCTACCCCTGCTGTAGAGCGTCTCCGATATCACATTTGTTACAGCCATTACGATAGACAGGCCACCGGCAACAAATACCAACAATGCAAGGAAAAAATTGTATAAAATGTGTGCACAGTTACAATAAATGTACATACATGTACTAAGTACATAGAAAAATAGTTTTGGGTACTCACCAACTTGTCAGATAACGATGACATTTACTGCACTGTCACAGCTGTTCTAAAGGAGCCTCTTCAGGCGACTGTGTAGCACCGCCGTCGTCTTCTTCCACTGAAGGCGTACTAGGCAGTGTTTTGCGTGTAAGGAACATCGTGATGGGCAGTTGCTTGCGCTGCTTTTTCATTTGTGTAAAGAGGTTCCTATATACTTCCGTGGCGCCGTCAAGAGCATTTTAAATTGCAAAGAACGAATCATTTGCGGGTCCCATTCTTCAACTGATGTTTGGAGATCTTTTGCCATTCGTAGAATGGTCGCGAGACGCTCCAGATTTAGCACAGCACCCAGGAGCTTAGCCGCGTGCTCTGATTGGGTAGCTTCTCAGCCATCCGCCAATAGCGTCCCTTGTTTGAATTCAAATGCGTCCCTTGTTTGAATTCAAATGGGCAAATCAACTGAGGAAGCACACGTACTGTAGACCGCAGACATCCGCGAAGCAGTGAAAAATCCGCAATATATATTCACATATGCTTACATTTAAAATCCGCGATGGAGTGAAGCCGTGAAAGACGAAGCGCGATATAGTGAGGGATCACTGTACTATTATTCAGGCCCTTTAGCTGCCTCTGTCTCGCACATGTGTAACAGAGGTTATGTTATATACAGTATATCATGATGTGTGGAGTACAAGTCAAAGGAGATTGTCTTTAAACTTCAGAGCTCACTAGTAAGGAAGCACCTGGAGTACTGTGTAATGTTTTGGTCTCCAGGCTACAAAAAACACATAGCAGCACAAGAGATATTCCGGAGAAGAGTGACTTGGTTGATTCCAGGATTCAGAAGTATAAACTATGAGGACAGATTGAAGGAGCTGAACCTTTACAGTTTAGGAAAATAGGTATTAATAGATAATATGACTAAAGTGCTTAAAATAATGAAAGGAGCTAGTATAGGCTGTTACTTTAAAAATAAATTATTGAAAAAGAACCCAAATATATAGTTGGAAACTTGTTAACAACAGATTTCACACCAATGTTAGAAAGTCCGTCCTCACGCAAAGAACCACAGAAGTGAAGAACCAAACAGTGTGGTGAAGAGGTGGACTCTAGGGACCTTCCAATCTCAACCTGATGTTATTTTAGACCATCTACGAATGGGATCAATGAGCTTGTTGCACTGACTAGCCTGTTCTTGCTATTGTTCTGATGCTCTAATGTTCTGATGTACTTGTCTCAGCATAATCATGTTCTGATTTACCCAGACTTTAAAGAAACTGGAACACCAGAAGGTGACACGCATACGGCAACTCAACGAAGAGAAAAAACAGTTTGCTCAGCTTATGAGGAAGAGACTTGCCCCAGGAAAAATCTACGCCCAGGCACCGTGCTCGAGATCTGCCTTTTGTGCTGAGCGAACGGGGAGGAGTGTTTTCTCTGCTGCCCCAGACTTCTCCAGCAGTGGATACAAGAAAAGCCGTGGGAGCAGCTCAAAAAGTGTCCAATCAGATTTCCTTTCGCATTGTGGTTTTGGAAATAAATCATCAGATTCTTTGGTCAAGAAAATGACAGTAAGTTCATGAATAACCTTACAGATTATTTTAAATAACAGTTGTGTCAGTTATGGCACAGGGAATGCAATGTTCTGAAATTTCTGAACAAATTAAAATGATGTAATAGCTATAATTGTATTTTGCCAATGACATTTCTTCAGTTAAACAAATTAAAAAAATAAATAAATTGATCAATGTTTATGCGCATGATCCTGAACTGGACTAAGTAGTTTCAATAATTAATGGATGGATGGATGCAAAGCATTCCTAATAAATCCGGTGGACCCCTGAAAGCCTGACAATCAAAATAGTGTGGGGTCTCTGAAAGAATACATTTTTTAAACATTTGATAGTGTTTTCAATTGATCTGTCTATTATTTAGTGGGTTTGCTCTGAAATATCAATCATAACACTGTAATATTTAATCTCCTCTGGATGGCATCAGCTTCAGCAAACTCGTTAAAATTAGAGTCTGTTATTCATGAAAAGCTAATTTCATTTAGAAAGTTGTTCAAGTAAATTGTAGAGGGTATTGTTAAATATCAATTAAACAAATGCTCAGCATCCATCTCACCTGCATTTCAGAACGGGTGGTCCACATAAAGCTAAGCTTGTCTGGGCCCAGCTAGTACTTGGATGGGAGACCAACTATGAAAAGCTTGGGTTACTGCTGGAAAAGGTATTGGTGAGGCCAGCAGGGAGCGCTTATCGTGTGGTCTGTGTTGGTTCCAGTATAATGGAAAAAAAATGGTGCCGTCCTTTAGATGAGACATAAAACCGAGGTTCTGGCTGTCTGTGGTCATAAATGATCCCTGGGCATCTTTTGAAAAGTGCAGAGTGTTTCCTAACGTTCTGGCTAAACTGGCCACCACGGCCTTGTCCATTCTCACTCTCTAATGATCCCCTGTCTCTTACTGGCTGTCTCTCTCACTCCTTCACTACTTAATACAACAACAACATTTATCTCTATAGCACATTTTCATACAAATGATGTGGCTCAAAGTGCTTTACAAGATGAAAAAAGAAAAATATTAAAATAAGATTAGGCAATACTAAGTAATAAAGAATAAAGTGAGGTCCAATGGCCAGGAGGGCAGAAAAGACAAAAGAGAAACAAAATCTGCAGGGGTTCCAAAGCTACAAGACCACCCAGCCCCCACTGGGCATTCTACCCAACATAAATGATCTCAGTCAGTCCTTATGGTTTTCAGGCTTTACGTGGAAGAATTAGGCGATGATGGTCATGTGGACCTCTTGCCTTCAATCCATCAATGTAGGGACCACATGGTGGTTTGATCAGGTGGTT
Organism: Erpetoichthys calabaricus; assembly: GCF_900747795.2. Lineage (NCBI taxonomy): Eukaryota > Metazoa > Chordata > Cladistia > Polypteriformes > Polypteridae > Erpetoichthys > Erpetoichthys calabaricus. The sequence continues at coordinate 149,172,634 of NC_041403.2, forward strand.
GTGGCACAGATCGGCACCACAGAAAAATGGAAAAAGAACAGCAGAGAAAGTAGGGCTTAGTATGGATTGTGGAGATATGATAAAAATTATCATCAAATGCATATACAGAACACCAGGGTTACACTAAAATGAAGCTATGAGAAAGCCATATTAAAATAATGGGTTTTTAGCAGTTTATTTAAAGTGCTCCACCGTATTAGCCTGGCGAATTTCTTTCGGTAAGCTATTGGAGATTTTAGGTGCATAACAGCAGAAGGCTGCCTCACCACTTCTTTATAAGTTTAGCTCTTGAAATTTTAAGCAGACACTCATTTGAAGATCTAAGTTTACGATTTGGAGAGGCATTCCGAAATATAGGATGGAGCAGAGTTTATTTAAGGCTTTGCAAACCATAAGCAGGATTTTTAAGTCAATTCTAAATGGCAACGGGTAACCAGTGTAATGACATCAAAACTGGCGTGATGTGCTCAGATTTTCTTTCCCAAGTTAAGATTCTGGCAGCTGCATTCTGCACTCATTGTAATCGATTGATGTCTTTTTTGGGTGATCCAGAGAGAAGTGCGTTACCGTAATCTAGTCAACTAAAAACAAAAGCGTGAACTCATTTTTCAGCATCTTGCAAAGTTATAAGGGATCTAATTTTTGCTATATTTCTTAAGTGAAAAAATGCCGTCCTAGTGACCGGATTACTATGTGATTTAAAATTTAGGTCAGAGTCAATAATTATCCTTATATTCTTTACCTCTGTCTTGACTTTTAAGCCTAATGGGTCAAGTTTATTCTTAATACCCTCAATATGTCCATTTTTACCAATCACTAAGATTTCTGTTTTCTCCCTATTTAGTTTGAGAAAATGACTACTCATCCAAACACAAGTAAGAGATTGGGTCAGTGAACCAAGAGAGTCGGGGTCATCTGGCGCTATTGATAAATACAGTTGTGTGTCGTCAGCATTGCTGTGATAGCTCATGTTATGCCTTGAGATAATCTGATCTAATGGAAGTATGGAGATTGAAAAGAGTAGAGGACCCAGGAGAAATCCTTGTGTAGCCAGTATGTGGTGTGATGGATGGCCGGCTACATATTCCGGCCCTCACCCCCAGGCCGCCAGGTGGAGCTCTCCCGACAGCATGGTCATTCCCCGAATTCCAGCAGGGCCTCATGGACTTTGTAGTTTATATGCACAGCCCTGCTGGATACCTTGGGGACCACCGGGAGTCGCTGTAGGGAGGCTCGTGGGCTTGTATGTGCCCTATAACCTGGAAGTACGTCCTGGTCACGTGAACAGGAGAAATGACGTACTTCCAGGTTGAAGAAAAGGACTTTTACCCTGACCAGGAAGTAATAAGGACCTGTGGATTGCTGGGCAGAAACACCTCCGGGTCAGGGGGTATAAAAGGACTCTGGGAAAGCCCAGACACTGAGCTGAGCTGGGAGGAAGGGTGGTGAAGTGTCTGGGAGAGGAGGATTGGTATTTTTGATTGGTTTGTTGATTATATGAATAGTGTGGAGTGGAGGGTGCTTTGTGCACGTTATTATAATTCAATAAATAATAATTGTACTTTTACCTGGTGTTTGGAGTGGTACCTGAGGGTTCAAGAGGTCGATAAATACCTCAACTGCTACAGTCGTTAGTTTACTGCAGTCACATCATTCCAGTGGATGCTACGTGTTGGAGAAGGTCGAAGTGGTTTACTGTCTATGTACAGTGCTTTGAGTAGTGAGAAAAGCACTACATAAATGTAATTATTTATTATTATTATTTATTATTATTATTAAGCAATGGGGCAAAATGGTAAATGAAAAAAAGTTGTTCTTGTTAATCTTTGTCCATTGCTATAATATATTAGTATTTTTTTATATAAATTTAATTTAAAAGGATAGTAAAGACATATTAATGTCATTAACCAGGGAAATACTTTATATGTGAAGCCCAATTCGGACAGGATTAGTTCTACACCAGGAGGTCTGGTAAAGTAATTATTGCCAGAGGACTTCTGTATTTCTTCTCCTGAACCTCTCTTCTCTTACCTTGACTTCTATCTAGCGGAGGTTATTCTGTCTAGGTACTTTCTCTGATAAATTAATCTTAGCCTCTTATTGTAAATGTCCAGACTCACTCTCTGTAAATGTCTGGAAATCCTGTCTTTAATGTTTCCTTACTTGAGCTTTCGGTGGCATGGGCCAAAGGATCTTCTGGCTCCAATCAAAAAGAAAGGTGGCAAGCTGGTGTGCATTTGGATGAGAGTTGGTTGGAAGGGGTCCACTACATATCGCTAATCACAATCCTTAATTTTCTCCTTTTCTTATTCCTCTCTCTGTCCTCTCTGGCCTGCTCTGTCTAAAATACTAAAAAGAGCAAAAACGCAAAAAAGGATTTGTCTTAAAAGGCAAACCTCGGCAAACAAGTCACAGAACAAAGTCCAGAAAATCTGAATCCTTTAAACAGAGTAAGAACAATGCAGAAACCAGTAAATCCAACCAAACCAATACTACTCGCAAACTCCACCAAAAATGAATGATCTCCACTCCCGAGTCTTCCCAGGAGACTGATATATCCGGAGGCAGGGTTCACCTTATGTGGCTCCACCCCCCAAGAACAAGGGACATAAGCACAAATATCAAGCAATATAATAAAAAAAAACACACATTAATCCATGACACATTTAATATTTCTCCGTGTGTGTGTGTGTGTTCATGGGGGCACCAGAAGTGCTAATGCCCAGGGGCACCATAAAGTCTTAATCCAGCCCTGTTCCTGGTATGTACCCAGTGTTGCTGGGATGGATCTACATCTTTTTAACCCTAAAATTACATTTAAGTGGTTACAGAAATTGTATTGTTGAAGTGGTACATTGATGTGTAGTCTAGTCACATATAGCGCAGCATGGTATAGTATATTTGTTCCTTGTTTCTATAGCTCGCAGTTGAAGTGACTCCCTAATGGTCACACGGTCACTCAGGGGTAATGGTTGATTTGGTCCTTGCCTTTTAATATTAAAAACATCCACTCTGCACTTTGCTAGAACAATATCTATATTCTACCATTACACCAAACCATGTTTTTAAACCGTTTGTCACACATTTTGTGCAATTCTGCCATTTAGTTATCCTGATGTGTGCTGTTTACTTCCAAAATACAAAGGGATATCCCCAAGACTGATTTGCTTTTCGCCCACAAACAGGTGTTTCCTATACATCAGCTGCCTTCCGGAAAAAAAAAAGATTTTATGTTTGTTTAATTTTTATGATGAGCTATGAAGTAGCAACCTTGATGCGGCTCACGCTGTCTAACAGCTGTGCATATACTTGCAGATCAGAGGTTTGTGTCAAAATGACAGATACAGTCAACAACACAGGTAACATACACAGATACAGTTAACAACTGTTTAGTATAATTAAGGCAGAGATCTTGGGAAGTGAAGAGTAGAATATAAAAAATATAAAAACTGTCAATTACTCAAAACACCAAGAGAGTGTCATGAAGTAAATGTTATTTTTTTGTCGGCAGAAATCCAGAAAGTGGTAAGTATTGTAACGACCCAATGGGAAGGAATGATGATGAAGAGACACCATTAATTGTTAAATGCTTTCTTTATTCTATGCAATGCTGGATGTTAAATCACCATCTTGAACTCCTGAGAGACGCCGCTGCCAGTGATTAAAAGGCTTCAGGCATCGGGCACCGTCTGGCACTGCAGAACCAATCACACAGTCTGTCCTGTCTGACCGCTCTACGAGGGTCTTCCCTAGGTAGCTGTCCTGATCCCTTTTTATATAACTCATCGATCTCCACTCTACCCCTTCCTCAGCTGCTGCATGGACCTCACATGCATGGTTTCCTCAGAGGTCCAGTGTTACAGTATTTTTAGTCTGGATGTCATTAAATTTCTGAACCCCACTGACGTCCCATTCACATAACAGTACACCCACATCCTGATTTTGAATTTTTTTTCTTCTGATGTCCAGTTTTCACAACATGAATAGTTTGTACTGTACATCCTGATGTAAGAATGCTGCACAATTGATCCAGTTTTCTCTGTTCATGTGAACCATTCTGAAATGACCTCAAAGCCACCGATTCAAACACTGGATGCTCTCAATGTGGTTTATGTTCACCTTTAAAGAACTTTGTTGTGTTCTTTGTTATATTTTACATCAGATTACATGCCGCAAGAAATTACATTTAGTGTTTATTGCAATATGAAAAGTAAAACAGTTATTATAACTCACAATAAAATTCTTACTCCATGTATCCTCCCATCCACAAGTAGCACATTGTAAAAGAATAGACAACAATGTCAAAGTTTTGGAGATCCACCCTGTTTAGTCAAAATAAGTTGTAGAGAGATCAGTCTTTACAAACAGGAGTTCAGAACGGAACTGAAGAAAAACAAAAATGGATGCCATGTATAGCAGGTAGACTGGAAATGATGTAATTGGGAGAATGGTATTCTGGGAACTGGAAGTGACATCAGAAGGAGGTGGGGTCTCGACAATCGTAAGAGGAAGTGATGGTGCTTCTCTCCTGACTACCGGAAGTGGCGTTAGATTGATGGCTCATCTGTTGGTCTGGAGGGAGAGAAGAAAAAGAGTTAGAGGACAGCGCCAACCCCTAGTCTGGCGGGAACATACGGTTATTCCAGCCCTTAAACTGTCTCCCAAGAGCACGTGTGTGACAACTTATAATAAAATTCAGCTAAATCAGTATAGTTGGGGAAGGGGCAGCAGACCTTCATTTTATATTTCTGTAATGTCTATAGGATGGAAAAAGTGCAAACAAGCTGTGTTGTGGATGGAGAATATTTAATCTCCACCATTGTCAACTGACCATAGTTCATCAATTAATTAATTAATGGACAGATGTTGTTGGTTTCCATTCATGTTTAATCAGTTTCTACAATGTTCTTTATGTGTTTTAACAAATCTGCATTTATATGTGTAGCAGTTCTGGATGTACTAACTTATTATAATCTATTAGCTGTGTAAACCCTGGTGTCCTAGAAACTACCAAAATCATCAGAAAAAAAATTGAAATGTAGAGATGTCAGGTAATTGAAAGGAATAACTCAGGATGTCTTTCTCCTAGGAGGTTTCATTTTGCCAACGTGCTCACATCGCTTATGCATTAGCGGCTAAGCAACTTTATCTTTCTTCAGTGGTTTCATTTTGCTTATGTGAACGCTTCACTTGTGTATTAGTGGCTAAGCGAGTTTCTTTTTCCTCGTAGATGGAGCCCTTACCCCGTCTCCACCTCTCACTTCCGGGCCAGACAAACAGACACACGCACTTCCACACGTAGACATTTATATATAAAATGCTTTAACTGAGAATTGTTCACAGCAGTCTGTGTTGTGTTGTATTGTATTGAATGTCCTGTATGATATTTCTGGCCTTCCTCATAAGCCTATTGTAAGAAATGTTATCTTGAGATGTTGGAGCTATTCCAGAAATAAGACATCAACTCTTTCAACTTTTGTCTCATCAATGTACGGTGCTCTGTGGTGTTCTCTCCTCTGCTATAGGTCTACAATCCTCTCCTCTTCTTACTGTCATTCAGTGGGAGATTGTTATCAGTTAAAGGAAATGTGAAATAAAAGGATGCAAAGTATTGACAGATTTTAGCCGACATCAATGCTTCCTTTTCACCTTGGGCACTTATCTAATCTATCTATCTATCTATCTATCTATCTATCTATCTATCTATCTATCTATCTATCTATCTATCTATCTATCTATCTATCTATCTATCTATCTATCTATCTGTCTGTCTGTCTGTCTGTCTGTCTGTCTGTCTGTCTGTCTGTCTGTCTGTCTGTCTGTCTATCTATCTATCTATCTATCTATCTATCTATCTATCTATCTATCTATCCTTCTAAAACAGGTAGTTGAATAATTTGAAAATATTTGCAATCGTTTGCCTAAAGTGTATCTTCAGAGCCTTCCCTTGGTATCAGCATGTCTATATCTCTCTTCTTTATTCTATTTTGATTTAGGGTGATTTTTTTAGTCAATCTGAAATTATTTCAAAACAGATAAAAATGTTGCCCATAACAAGTAATAGGAATTGTCATTTTGGTATCTCCATGAACACATTTCAACTTGAGTACGGTTGTATATTCTTCTATGATAAAAAAGGTTACTTAGAATATTTCAATAAAAGAATAATGATTCCCCTGTTTCTAATTTCTCTCTAGGTGTTGCCAGCTCACTCAGATACTTCCAGAGTAAAGTGTGTCTGTGAGTGTGGATGCCCCTGTAAGTTGATCCAAGAAAGTGCAAGCAGTCTACCTGCTCCAAAGCAGCTCTAGAAGACATTTTACAGATCTGTAATGTTAAAGACTATAAAAATATGATTATGTAAATTTATAATTCCTACATTAGCAGGAACAGTTTACAGGAATTCAATTTTGGTGCACATTAAAGTACAACTTACAAAGAAGAGGTTTGGTTTAAAGTAATGTGATCATTTGATGAGAATGAACCCAATAAAGCTTTGAGCTATTGAACTATCCTCTCCTTCGATCAAATATAAAGAACTTGTTGGGGCTTTTCTTTATTTAACAGCTGAGATCTCCCCTGCAGTGGCTTCAAGGTACATCCTTTATTCAACAGATCTGAAATCTGAGTTCTCAATGACAAATGCTAGATTCGATTCTTCTGATTTTTTTTGGCAGTTGGCAAACCAACATAAGGAACATTACTGCCACCTACTGACCTGGAGTGCGGAACAGAGACTCGGAAATGTACCCTAACCGTAAAGAAGAATGGGAAAAAACCCTCAAATAATATTAAAAAGTCAGATGCTTTTTTAAAAAAACTCATACATTTAAATATAATATATTTACAACAATGACCTAAAATACTTTTTATGGTAATTAACTCCATTGATTTCAATTAAGATAGTTCCTTGAATGTACTGCATACATTCTGTCCATATATATAGTGGTGGATGGCCGGGGTCCATGCCTGGCCTGGATGCCCTTTCGTTATATGTTCAGGGGGAGCAGCCATGGACGGTGCAATACCACCCCCTGAGGTTGGAGCGGTGCCTTGGTTTCCCGTAGGGCTCCATGGGAATTGGAGTTGGGTGCAGCCTTGTTGGGTCCCGCAGCCGCTGCCAGGGGGTGCTGCAGCTGGGACTCCTGAGCCCGTATGGGCAGCGTATTCACCACACCCTGAAGTGAATCCAGAACTCGGCAGTCAACCACCTGGAGCACTTCCAGGTGGACAATAAAAGGGGACAGCAGCCACCACTCAATGGCCAGAGTCAGAAGGAGGAAACTTGGAGGAGGAGTGGTGGTGCCAAAGAAGAGTGTGTTTTTGTATTTGTTTGGTGTACTGGGGACTGTGTTGTGCCTGTGGGGATCACGGGGAAGACAGTGCCCCACAGGTGAAGAAAAATAAAACTTCTTGATTTTTTTCAGTGCCTCAGGTGTGAGTCTGTGTCAGGTCAGGTGTCTATATAGCGGCTTTTACAAATATATATATATTGTAGCAGTAGAGGCGTGTGTCCACCTCTTGAACCCTCAGGTACCACTCCAAACACCAGGTAAAAGTACAAGACTTCTTTATTTTCGTATTACACAGTGCACAAAGCACCCTCCACTCCACACTACTCATATAAATATCAAACCAATCACAATACTCTCTCTCCTCCTCTCCCAGACACTTCACCACCCTACCTCCCAGCTCAGCTCAGTGTCTGGGCTTTCCCAGAGTCCTTTTATACACCCTGACCTGAGGTGTTCCTGCCCAACATTCCACAATTCCTTATTCCTTCCGGGTCAGGGTAAACAGTCCTTATCTTCAACCTGGAAGTACGTCATCTCTCCTGTTCACGTGACCAGGACGTACTTCCAGGTTATAGAGCACGTAAGAGTCCACGAGCCTCCCTACAGTTACTCCCGGTGGACCCCAGGGTATCCAGCAGGGCTGTGTAGAAACTACAAAGTCCATGAGGCCCTGCTGGAATTCGGGGCACGTCCATGCTGTCGGGAGAGCTCTTCCTGGCGGCCTGGGGGTGAGGGCCGGAATATGAAGCCGGCAATCCATCACAATATATATATATATATATATATATATATATATATATATATATATATATATATATATATATATATATATATATACATCACTGTTTCAGGATAAATGTACCTTCTACAAATGCCTCTATTGTGCTTATTCATTCTGAGCAAGAAATGATTCAGGCCAACATGTTCAAGACGTAATTGCGCGATAATTACTTCCTCCCCTCTATTACTTCCTCCTACCATAGTCTTTCCCACCACCTTCTGAATTTCATATAAATGTCTTCCTTTCTTTTCTTTGTTCCAGCTTTGCTGCCAAAGTTATTAAAGTAATTTTTAAATTATGGCTTTCTTTCCCCTTTATGCAATGGTACAATTACATTTACTTTCTTATTTTTAAGTGACTGCTTTGCTAAATTGTCAGCTATCTAATTTCCAAGAGTACCTACATGAGCAGGAACCCAAAAGAAATAAACACTTTTATGCCAAGGCTCTTCAGTCTCCACAGTTGCTGTAATTTCTAATAAAATATCTGACCTACTTTTGGAATTTCCTGTTTTAATAATTGTTAAGGCAGATAATGAATCTGAGCATACAAATACATAATCTCAGTGTACATTTTATACCCGTTCCAGGGCTATAATAATTGCAACGATTTCAGAGGTGAATACTGAGAAATACTCTGATAATTTTTTCTTAATGTTAATCTGAACCATGGGAAACTAAACCGAGACCTCTGTCCCCTGGCTGAGGTTCAAAGTCTTGTCTTACGTCTTTTTGATTCATCGAGGTATGTTAATGTTACTTTTGTTTTTTGTCTGCTTTGTTTTCTATGCCTGTGCTAGGGTCCATGTGTTTTGTGGTTGGTCCTTAAGAGTCGGGGCCACCTGCCAATCACTGCCAGGAACTGACCTGCACCGTTTAAATCCAGAGGGTCTTCCACAGTTCCTAATGGTTCATTTTGAATGTGCTAAGGATTTGAATAGTGTGAATTATGTTTTTGCTGTGCTTTTGCTAATTTGATCCACTGGATTTTTTAATAATTTTTGTTGTTTTTTCATTTTTGTGCTTTTGTTTGCTCTCTGGAGTTTCATGTACTTACAGTGCATTTTTTGTGAAAATAACCTTTTTATTTTATAAATATTCTGTGTGGTACTTTTTCTATATACAGTAGCTGGAATTTTTGACTTGATTTCTCCCTCTAGTATGCATTTCTGGAAGTGATTTTGGGACTCCCAGTTAAAACAAAAACCTGGTTGGGTTTATGCAGTCTTCACATTCAGACCTAAATGACAGTTCCCAGGTGGCTTTTCAGGTGCCAATTATGTATCCTTAATCAAACAAATTGAAAAGAAAAAGATTTCTTACTGGAGACAGAGCTCTTTGGAAAGTGTCCTGTAGCTAAAGAGATAGAAAGCTCTAAGAAAGTGTCCAAAGGCTCCTCTCGGAGTATACATTTTTGAATTTTAGACTTTAGGTTTAAGGTCTATCATCTGTCTGTCAGCTACAAAGTAGGGAGGTACATGGGAAGCCGAAAAAACGGTTAACCATCTGGGGTCACTATTATTCAAATTCTAAGATTACCATCCAGGTTTTCTGTTCATGTCTCACGATGGGATGTCAGACATTTCCAATGTCTATGAAAAAGAAAAGTCACATTTGCCACTATTTTGGATATGGAAAGCAACAGCACTGATATGTGCAAGACCTGCCATGCTAAACTTTCCTTCCACAATTCAACTAGTGCAATACTCATTCATACAGTACTAAAGCATCGTGCAAAAATGCATCAATCAAACACTAAGTACAAGAATAGATTATAGCTGCATTTATAAGTCCACCTTGAAGAGGTGATTTAGGTCGAGCGAAAATAAATCTCAGAACTGATCACAAACGTAACAGACAAAGACTTTCTGCCCATCAGCTTTGCCTATCGGAAGGGCTTTAAATTATGTTGAGCGAGAGTATAATGTACCGTCATGAAAACCCGTAATTAAGAGGGTGGAGCGACAAACTGAAGCTCTCACAACAGTCAGGTGCGGATCTACTGTGAAACTAAAGAAGCTTAACCTTCAGGGCCCTAATCCCAGAGGGGCCCCAGGAATGATATTCTCGTCCAGATTGCTTAAAACTCTTGGGTACATACTGTATGAGAAGTTGTTTTGATGAATTAGTAATATTAACGATAGTGTGCCATTGAATATAAAATTATAGTTAAAATAAAAATTCAAAGGTTATTAAAGTATCAAATAGGCTAAATGAAAAAATATTCAAATTAAGGATGTTTCATTCTAAATATATTTATTATGAAATAATTATAAATAATTTAAAATGTTATTGACATTTATGGCAGAGATTAAAATTTTTATTAAAATTATTTATCCCCATCACAAGCTGTGAAGCAGAAAGGATTTTTTCAAAGCTATCCTTTATAAAGAATAAATTTGGATCTACCATGACTGAAAAACACTAATAATAATAATAATAATAATAATAATAATAATAATAATAATAATAATAATAATAATAATAATAATAATAATTATTATTATTATTATTATTATTATTATTGAGCGGCATGGTGGCGCAGTGGGTAGCGCTGCTGCCTCGCAGTTGGGAGACCTGGGGACCTGGGTTCACTTCCCGGGTCCTCCCTGCGTGGAGTTTGCATGTTCTCCCCGTGTCTGCGTGGGTTTCCTCCGGGCGCTCCGGTTTCCTCTCATAGTCCAAAGACATGCTGGTTAGGTGGATTGGCGATTCTAAATTGGCCCTAGTGTGTGCTTGGTGTGTGGGTGTGTTTGTGTGTGTCCTGTGGTGGGTTGGCACCCTGCCCGGGATTGGTTCCTGCCTTGTGCCCTGTGTTGGCTGGGATTGGCTCCAGCGGACCCCCGTGACCCTGTGTTCGGATTCAGCGGGTTGGATAATGGATGGATGGATGTTATTATACAGCCTTGATCGAAAATCATTTAAACTCATTTCTTCACTCATCAAAAAACACTCAAATACCCCAGAATGATAACGCAAAGATAAGATTTCAATAATAATAATCCATCCATCCATCCATTCATTTTCCAACCCGCTGAATCCGAACACAGGGTCACAGGATTATTATTATTATTATTATTATTATTATTATTATTATTATTATAATAAGTTTAATTTATGTAGCGCCTTTCATATACTCAAGGACACTTTACAATTCAATACACACATTAACAAGACAGTAGAAATTACATACACGATAAAGAATAATACTCATTGAAAAGATGTGTTTTTAACAGAAGTTTGAAATTAATAATAGATTTAAAATTTTTAAATTTTTTATGCATATTGTCAGAAGAAAACGATACTGAAAGGAAGCTCTCAAATGTCAAAACTGTGTGTGAATATGTTGCTAGAAAAAAAAATAGTTTTATTGTAAAATGTGCTTCATGTATGTCATAGGTGTTGTGACCACTAGGAGGTGCCCACAGCCTAAACACCAGACACAACACAGCTGCACACAAGTTCAAGATAAAATAAAAATGTTCTTTATTTGGTAACAGCACCTTGTCATAGTAACAAATCAGCTCAGCACCACACCAACAACCAATGAAGCACTTCCGTCTTTCTTTGTGTCTCCTCTGTAAGTGTCATCCAGTTTTCTCTCAACTCTGACTCCCTGCATGTGGTGAGATGCCTCCTTCCGGTGTCATAGCCTTGCAGGTCATATGGAAGCTCCCCGAAATAAGGAGGTCAATTCTTCACAGTAGCACCCAAGGACCCCAACAGGGTCACCATTCCATGCTACAATTCCCAGGCACCCTGTGGGTATCCAGACTTGACTCCAACTGGGGGAGCACTGACACCCCTCTTTCCTTGTCCATCCATCATCTGGGCGCCCCGACTGGAACAGAAACCAAGGACAGACTACGTCCCCATTTTGTTCTCCATCCATTATGGTTTCCCAGGGCGGGTTGAAATTCATTCTCGATTCTAGTTGAAATTCCCATCCATTCAGTCTGGCACTTATCAGGGTCTAAAATAAAATAATCTTTCTTACTGTGATCTTTTCTGTGTTTTATTTCATCTATGACGCATCATGCATATATATATATATATATATATAATTTTCGTCCCCCCATAACTAAAAAACTGTTAGGCATTCTTCACAGCAGTGACTTTGACATGTGAGATAATCCAGTACTGCAATTTTAATCAAAATATGGGAGGGGATGGTTACTTTATAAAAATATTTGTGGTGATCTGTTGTCGAACAACCCCTATGAAGAAGATGACAATGGTTACCCAGACCCCGTTGGTTGTGAATGGGTTCCCATAACAGTTCAGGCTTCAGGACCACCACTGGCAACAGCCACATAAAATAAGCTCCAAACAACACATTAGAAACTGGGGAAATTAAAACAGACCTTTGGAGTCCTTCATGACATTCATTACATAGAAGACGAGTGAGAATTAAAAAGTATGTTTTTGCAACCATGAAACTAGAGGAATGACACAACCAGACAAAACATAGCTAATCACCTCACAACAGCCATTGATGCATGGGGCCTGCTATACAAACTTATTGCATGTGTACTTGATAATGCCAGTAATATGATATCAGCAAACACGTTGTTGGAGCAGAAGTCTGTGCCATGATTCGCTCATTTGCTTCAACATGATATTAATGATGAATTCAAAGCTGCTAACATGAATTGTCAGATGGGAGCCTGCCGTAGATTAGCATGCCACTTTTATTGCAGCAGTGTTGCTACTAATGCACTGAAAGACAAACAATGACCTCAGAATCTGCCTGAGCGCAGACTTATACAGTGTTGTCGGACCTGCTGGAATTCTGTGTATGACACATTTGAGCAAATGTATAAACAGTGATGGGCGAGTTGTAGTACTCTGTCTGACAGGAATGTGCCCAGTTTAGCAGAGGCCAGGATATTGGAGCTAATAGATGATGACTAGCAGACTCTGGAAGACATGCTTACCTGTGCTACGCAGGCGTAAATGTGCTAGTTCAATGTCTGCATGTCCATGATCTTGTTCTGCCAGCAAATTGGCAGAAAAACTTTTTGAGCAAAACTGGGAGATGCACATAAAAAAATAAAATGAAACAAAAAAAGGTAGAAAGTGAGAGGAAATTGAAGCCCAGTACGACAAGCAATAGTAAAAAAACATATACATGTGAGAAACACAACGATAAACTTTGAGATCTTTAGAGTTTTGGTGCCCACAGATCGAATAAGGATTTGAACTAACAGCCATCCTTTTATCCTGTTATGTCCATTATGCATGGGCCATGACCTTAGAGGCCACGCCCTTAGCAACCATCTAAACAGATGTAATCCATCTATCCATCCATTATCCAACCCGCTATATCCTAACTACAGGGTCACGGGGGTCTGCTGGAGCCAATCCCAGCCAACACAGGGTACAAGGCAGGAAACAAACCCCGGGCATGGCGAAACAGATGTAATGATAGAATTAAACAATGATGGTGTTTGAGGACCCAAAATCATATCATATCATGAGAGGTCTATCCTGTAACCGTCACACTCCTAAACAGGTATTTCATGCCTTAAATCGGAGAATCTGCCAAAATGTTTGATTGTAAGAATAAAGCAAAAATTTAAAGAAAAATTCCACAATTGTGAACCAGGTCTTCTTATCTAGCATCAGTTCCTGGCCTCACAAATGCTCTTTTGGCTGAATGGACACAAATTCCTACAGATGCACCTCAGCATATTGTGGAAAGCCTTCCCAGAAGAGTGGAGGCTATTAGAGCCGCAAAGTCAGGGCCAACTCCATTTTAATGTTCATGGTTTGAAATGGGATGTCCAACAAGCTCATTTAATTGTGATGATCAGTCTTTCTTCAAACATTTGGCCATATAATATATTTGTAAACAATGTGTTATAGCAGGCAACATACGGCCTGAGTTTCTTCATGTAGAAAAATGGAAAACTATTATGTTATAGACCTAGTTATCTTTATTGATTAAACTTCTCTAAAAGTCAAAAACAATTTATTACATCTATAGCCCAAAATCACATAAGGAATGCCCCAATGGGCTTTAATGGCCCCTGTTTTTAGACAGTCTTCCAAATATGACACCCTAAAAATCGGGAGTTGTCTCCCCTGGACTTTCTTGTATACTCAGATATGGGGATGGATAGTTGAGGAGTAAACCGCAAGACAATGATTATATTTTTGTATTATGTGCATTAAAAAATCATCGACAACAAATCAAATCAAATTAATAATATATTGAACAATTATTATAAAAGGAAAGTTGAATAAATCGGACTCTGCCACTGCATGAATAAAAGGTAAAGTACCACCTCCAGTTAATGGAAATTGCCCAAAAGTTGATAGAAATCTACATTTTGAACCTAATACTTGTATGCAAAATTTGGTTGACTTACGTGAAAGCGTATTCAAGTTATCGTGTTTACATACACACACACACGCACACACACACACAGACATAATTCTGAAAAAGGTATTTTCGGACTCAGGGAGGTCTAAAACGTTGAGATTCATCAAAATCTCGAAATTGAATTTTTGGATGATTCCAATGCTTTCCCTATATTTCATATTCGAGCAAGTCAGGGAAGCCTAAAATTTCGAGATTCGACATCGAATCTTTGTACAATTACAATACATTCCCTATACTATGTATACGAGAAAGTAAAAAGACAAGAGAAAACTCCCAAACAAAACCTTGTAGGGAAAAAACGGAAAAAAAATTGGGAAGGGCAGCTCAAAGAGAGACCCCCTTCCAGGTAGGTTGGGTGTTAAACGGATATTAATAAGTGAGGTAAACACAACATGCGACAGTACACAAGTAATCCTCTTCACAGAGCCAGACAGCGAATCTATCATGGCCAACTCAAAAATACAATCCAACAGAACAGATGACTTTGTTCTTGCACTGCACTGCTCATGAAGTGCAGGCACGGTGTGACGCAACAACTCTTAAAGCAAAATGCAAGAACAGATTGTACCACTCTCCAAATACAGAAATATCACATATAAGTATACAGATTTGTTCAAATACATCCAAAACAAAGGAGAAACTAGATGATAAACAACAATATCTGTCCATCAGCTAATTATAGAACCACTGCCAAATTATAGAAAAAGAGTCAGACAATCCAGACACAGTCAGAGTCCTGGAAACCTCCGCCCTATTGGTCATTCTACCGCTGAGTCAGTGCTGGGCCAGGCAATCTGATGAAAGGATGCTTTGCTTCTGCTATCAATGAACCTTTAACCATGGTGGGCAAAAAACTTGGCAGTAGAGCAGTGGCACCAATTGCCACATGAGGATGCCAAGAGGAGAAACAAAATAGGGTAGGGTCAGTAACAGTTTATAAATATTGTATTACTTATATTTTAGTACTAACGACTAATAACAGAGATATAGCTAATCAGCAGCTCTACTCAGGGTATGCTAAACTGAAGTCTTCAGCTGGAATTTAAAAACTGAGACTGAAGGGACACTTCATATATAGTCAGGCAGGTCATTCCACAGCTTTGGGGCCTTGTAACTAAAAGCTCGATCTCCTGCTGTTATTTTATTAACCCTCGGAATCGTAATTAGGCTGACATGTTGAGATCTTAATATGCGCTCTTGGCTCTAAGTAATGATAAGTTTGGATAAGTAAGCAGGGTCTTGGAAATTTAAGACTTTATATGTTAAAATGAGGATTTTGACATCTTCCTTAAACTTAACCAGGAGCCAGTGTAAGGACTTAAGAATTGGAGTTATGTGTTTTTGTTGTTGTAATAATTCTTGCAGCAGCATTTTGCCGTCTTTTGGACAGTTTTGTAATGTGCATTTAAATTACAGGCTAGTGTCAAAGATAACGCCTCGATTGCAGGCTGATTCGGTAAAACTAATGGTGATTACGACTGAGTTAAATAGTTGCACAATATTGTTGCAATCAGCATAATTCCCACCAATAAGTAACTGCTACTACAATATGTACAGTAAATTTCTGTTTTATCTTTCATCAAAGACAAGTAGTTCTCATCCATCCACGCCTTTAACTCATTAACACATCAAATTAAGAACATCGGAGAAATGTCATTTGGCCTAAAAGAAACGTATAATAAGGTTTCATCTGTGTATGAGTGAAAAGTAACGTTATGTTTTCTAGTGACAGATCCCAGTGGAAGCATGCAAACATGAGCCCACCATATCTCACTTCTGTGTATAATGATCGAGTACTGTCAGCACATTTCTTCACCCACCAAAAAAGCCTGGGCTTCTTGGAAGGAGGCATCATTTTGGCAAGAGGTACCTGCCAGACTGAGCTTTGAACCAGGCTGTAACATTTTTTTGTTGTTTGTTTTCAGTCCAGAACCCTATAGGACAAATATGCCAAACAGTGTTTCTTTTGTTTGAATTGTGGGACATTAAACGGGACAACCCAGTTGCCGCCCCAAATCTGTCATTCCTACACCTGGCCACAAGGTATAATATTTTGTTATGTTTTAAAACTGTGTTTCAAATGCATCTGTACGGTATTGTGAATATAACAGAGCATAATATTAATTAAAATTGGGATTTATGTAAATGACAAGCAATATTTAGCCACATTAGTTATTTCCTCATGCTCTACAAGCAGACACAAGCAGGCATAAAAACCATGCATAGCTACAAACAGACTGGAGCACACAAATTGTCCTTTAGGAGCACAAATCCTTTTTGCTCACATTTCATGAATGAGAATAAATGATTCTGTAACAACTTTAAACAACAAAAAACATATATTGACTGGAAAGAAATGCGTAAATGGTTAAAGGTTATAAACAAGGTTGACTCTTCAAAGCTTTTCTGTCAGGAAAGTCGGGAGCCACACCAGGATAAATCTGAGGAAAGGAACATTCAAGTCAGAGAAATGTCAGATCATTTTCACACAGCAGGTGTTGACCTCTGGAATTTATCTTTGGTGCACACAATATAGAAGAAGACACGCTAGGCACATTTCAGGAGAGTCTGGATTTGCGTTTCCTGTCCGGCGTAGAAGAGGGGTGAAATGGTGGTCAGGGACTTCCAGATGTTTTTTTTCCCTTCAATAAGTGTAAGTTTTTTTTTTCTTTTATTACCCTTTTCCATCATTTGTGCAGAAACTGCAATCCAACTTTCAGATAACGATTTAGCCTGGTCCGCATTAACAATCCTCCTCTCCCTTACAAATTCTCAGACGGAAAAATGAAATGCGAAATTTATGGCTGGACTGATGTTTAAGAATTATTCCTGAAACAACACTTAAGAAATTATAATAATCTGAAAAAAAACAACAAAACAACAGCAAAATAATATCGGCTATGAATACAAACAGCAGCCTAGTACTTCAATATCTTGTGTGGCCACCTCCTGCAGCTACAATTATTGTTGCATCAAGCAAATGAGCCTCTGAACATGCAGTTGTGGGATGTTATCACATTCCTGCAGAAGAACCCTACAAGGTTGCTGGCTATCTCCCGATGTTGGCGTCCCTATAAGGTTAAGGTGAGGAGAAAAAGGAAGACAAGTCCGCGCCTGCACACTACCATCCATCCCTCAATACAGCTGTGACCACAGTGCCCTTCTTCACTGGGTAGTAGCAGTTTCAGCAGAAATTGGAAAATCAAAATAACAAGCCAAAGGTTGAACCTGTGAAGACGTGAAATAAATAAATAAACAAAGCTCAGGATGTGAATCAAAGATCGAAGTGTGAGATACAGCGTGGGATTTCATAGCTAAAATAGAACACATAACAAGAACCAGATTGAGCAGATGTTCAGTGAAATTAAGGAAAAGAAGAATCATTTTTGACCAGAATGTGCTAATAAGGGTGCAGTGGGTAGCGCTGCTGCCTCGCAGTTGGGGGACCCGGGTTTGCTTCCCGCGTCCTCCCTGCGTGGAGTTTGCATGTTCTCCCCGTGTCTGCGTGGGTTTCCTCCGGGCACTCCGGTTTCCTCCCACAGTCCAAAGACATGCAAGTTAGGTGGATTGGCGATTCTAAATTGGCCTTGGTGTGTGGGTGTGTTTGTGTTTGTCCTGCGGTGGGTTGGCACCCTGCCCAGGATTGGTTCCTGCCTTGTGCCCTGTGTTGGCTGGGATTGGCTCCAGCAGACCCCTGTGACCCTGTGTTTGGATTCAGCGGGTTGGAAAATGGATGGATTTGATGGATGGATATTTACTTTAACCTAAATAACTAAATACCATGAGCTTCATTTATAAACTTTGCATGGTGTAAGAGATGACTGGTAGCTCAACATGGCCGGGATGCCCTAGATATGGAAGGATGAGGGAAGGCAGCTTCTTTAGGACGCTGCCTCCCCAGAGATATTAGATGGCAGTTCACCGGGATTACAGCGATGCCCAGGATTCCCACAGGACCATATGGCACTTGGAGTTCTTTATCTCAGCTCTGTTGAGTGCTGTGAGTACCACCAGGGAGTGCTGTGGAGGACTTATATGGGACGAGGTTTTCACCTAACCCAGAATTGCTGGCAGACCACGTAGGTAGAAGAGCAGAAGCACTGCCGGGTTGGCCAATATAAAAGGAACTACCTTAAACCCAGTGGAGGAGCCAGAGTCGGGTGGATGGTGAACAAACCTTGTTGGGAGGAGCGGAGGAGAAAGAAAGAGAGAGAAAGAATCATTTGTGTGCTTTATTGCCTATTTACTTGTGGCTGTGCTGGTTGGAGAGCGTTGCGAAGAGTGTAACAAAAAATAAACGAGCTCTTGGCACTCTTGTGTCCTCAGTGCCTGTGTGTTGTGGGTGAGGAGTGACAGTGCCTTCTAACATCCAAAATCACTTCAAACTTGTAAACTTGCGCACACAAAATCAAAAAAGAAAAATGCGTATGACAAAAAAAATCAGATTTACAAGACCTGGCATATGCACATTTTTACGCAATTTACCAGTTTTTAAATCATGATCATGTTGTAAATATGTATACATAAGCACGTCTCGAACACCGCCCTGAAACATCCATATAAGGAGTATGCTAATCGACCTCATTCATAAGCAATCACAATGCTGCAGAACTTCATTGGTTGGTAGAGCAGCCTCCCCCCTTATGCATTGAGGTAAGATGAGATTTAATAGAACAGGCTAGAATGTGAAGCAGCAATTGTAAGTAGAGAATTGTAGCAAGAATGTCAGAAACTAAAAATAATGAAGAGCCAAAGCCTGAATGTTAAGACTTAGATCTTAGTTAAGGGACAGAAAAGAGTTTAAAACTAGAGATTCTTTTAAAAGCAAAAAAAAAAGCTTAGGTATTAGGCTGTTTCTGCAAACTTGAGTGATGAACATTTTGTGTTGTTAGCTTATGAGCTGTCACGCTGATACTGTCACTCAGCATCCCTGTGAACACATCCCTAATTATGGGTGCTCGAGATAGTGGTGGCCATAATGAAAGCAAGATGGTGACATCTGAGAACATATTTACTTCTTAAAACTGTCAGATACAAACACCAATGTGATGAACAGATTCCTTGACCTCTAAACCTCAGAAATGAAGTTGCAGTTGTTTTTTTAGGCCAAGGAGAAACTAAATATAAAAATAAACTCCAAGGCAAGAGATACACAGACTCGGTGACAATTGTACAGTCACCAGTTAAACTAATAGCAGTAGCAGTAAGAATAGTAGTAACAGTAGTAGTATCTTTAAAATATGGAAGGAAACTGGACTACCTGGAGAAAATTCTTGTGGAGACAGGGTGAAAATTCACATAAATTGATTAAGGAATTAAAAATTCTATATTTTCCAAAAAGATTTACAACCCTTTTTAATGCTTTAGTCCAAATATACCAAAAATATCCGTTATATATTGTGGACTATGGCCGGCAGCTTATCCCGGCCAATACCCCCAAGCCGCCAGGTGGAGCCCTCTCTGCAATGTGGAGATGCCCCGGGTTCCAGCAGGGCATCATGGACCTTGGAGTTTCCCTTCACAGCCCTGCTGGATACCATGGGGACCACCAGGGGACACTGCAGGGAGGCCCAGGGACTTCTATTTGCCTTATAACCCGGAAGTACTTCCCAGTCGAGGGGACAGAAGCAATGACGTATTTCCGGGTTGAAGAAAAGGAGTTTTCACCTGTCCCGGAAGTGTTAAGAGTCACATGGACTGAGGGACAGAAACACTTCCTGGTCAAGAAGTATAAAGGGACTATGGGTAACCCCAGCAGCCTGAGCCGGAGTTGGGAGGGAGTGCGACAGAGATGCTGGGAGGAGTGGAGGATTGATTGTTTATGGTATTTGAATATTGATTTATTATTGGAGTGTTGTGGAGTGGAGGTGCTTAGGGCACATTATTATAATAAAAGTCAAAATATTGGACTTGTATCAGGTGTCTGACGTGTCGTCTGAGGGTTCAAGGGGACGAGAGCGCCCTTATTTCCACAATATATTCAAAATTTCACTTCTGGTACTGCAGTGTTGTAGAACAATCCGTGATCCAAAGACCAAGTGTGATTGGCCCTCACAATGGTGACTACTATTGGGGCAGATAAGGCTTTAATACTAAATATTTGCAGATAAACATGTTTATCATTGAGCTTCAGGAACTGAAGATTCTGGAAAAGGCCAAGTAGACCTCATTGGTGCAAGTCGCTCTGACAGACAAACAGCACCAATCACTCCATTGAAGCTTCAACTTGTTGCTTAGTGGCCCAAACAAGTTATAACCAGAAGGCTTGGAACTAAACGTTGAGTATTCAAAGTATTTATAAACACTATCATCAAGATATTCAGTTTGTTTTATATGTTAGCTTCCAATAAATCAAAACTGTCAATCACAAAACTATGTAGAAAGAGGCATGTTTATATTTGATCTTTCATTATGAGACTGAGAATGAAAGGTTTTGTGATGGGTCATCATTGGAAGTGACACATGCATCCATAACTTTGAGCTGGAGACCTACAAACAGCCTATGGATTGACATCATTCATTTCCTCCTTTGTGGGGAAAGTCAAAGCCATCATCTTTTGGGATGCAGAAGGGGTGATCTTGTTACACATTTTGCAATATAGTCATATGCCATAAACTAGCATCTTGGTGTATGACTCAAAATATGGGATGGGGCAGTGTAGGTTTATTTCATATATTTTTTTCTTCTTGTTTTCACATATTTGTTTTGACCTTGTTAAACAAAGCTTTGATCACAAAAAAAAAAAAAAACATGAAATATTTTATTAGTGTGTAAAGAAAATTCAGCGTCACAAAAATAATGCTACATTCTTACTTCAACAAGACCATGCACAAGCCCACACAAACTTGAACCCACAGAAGCGATTATAAAACTCTATAGGATGGTTCTTCTCAATAAACCCTACAGCCCACATCTTGCTCTCTCAGACCTGCACCTCATTTGAGCCCACATAGATGCCATCTGTGTGAGAAGGTTTGGGAGTGATGGCATGCTTAAGAAAAGAAGATAAACAAAGAGGATTAGTGCAGGATTTAGATTGGGACAAACAAGGGTTACTTGATCTTGTTTCTTGTTGGTCCAATGCTTTTGACTTTGCACAAAAATCAAGACTGTGGCAAATATGTCAAGTTATTCTATAAGAATTTTCTAAAGAATTCTATAATAAATTACTAGCAATAAAATATTTATGCTGCAAAAGTTGCTTCGCAACCCTCTACACCAGGGGTCTCCAACCTTTTTCCCCTGAGAGCTACTTTTACAAAATAAAAATGGCCAAGAGCTACTCATGTTTTCTAACGTTTATTGTCACAGCTTATTTCAACCCAAACAAACTGAATAAGCTTGTCTGAACATTTACAAAATGTTGGTGTCCACAACTCACATTTTGCATTAAAACATCACAGAAAATATTTAGTTCACCTGCAAGTGCATTTTGTATGTCTGTATGCATTTTCTAGTGTATCTCACACTATTGAATTAAAACATGAATGCTGTCAAAACAAAACAATGCAATTCCATATACACAGATATGACTTATTCATTTGTCATTTTGTCCCATGTCACTGTGTCACTTTATTCACATGTCCAGTTGCATGTGTGATGTGTCCTCCGGGCACTCCGGTTTCCTCCCACAGTCCAAAGACATGCCGGTTGGCTGGGATTGGCTCCAGCAGACCCCCATGACCCTGTGTTCGGATTCAGCGGGTTGGAAAATGGATGGATGGATGTGTGATGTGTTTTTTAGTTAGTCAGATGACTGGCACTGCACGGAGTCAACAAGAGAGGCAGGTGTCTGGTGGAGTGGAGCCACTTAAGGTCACTCTTATGGAGTCATTGAAATGTTCGTCTGTCAGTCTTGTTCTGAACTTTGATTTCATGACATTCATGTCACAGACTCACAGAGGTATGGAGACCAAACAAAGCAGACATTTTCAGAGCTGCTTGGTGAAGATTCTTCTAGTTGTCTGGCTCTACTAAGCTCCAGAAATGCTGAGAATGCTGTTGAGACTTTAACTGCACATTATTTTGAAGGTTTACTAATATATAATATATAAAATCCAATGTCTGCCTGTCTGTGTGTCTGTCCGCTTTTCATGAGAGAACTACTTAATGGATTTAGATTTTTTTTTTTCTATCGTTTGCTTGAATATTCCGGTTGATTTTGCGACTTCTCTCATTTCGCTATGTATCATAGTTCGCTAGCGGTACTGATTTATTTGCGCGAATCCGAGAAACACTCAGCGGGCTGAGGGGAGGGGCCTTCCATCACTCACTCACCAGCTTCAGGGCGTGTTCCTTAACTCCGCTTAGCTAGCGAATGAGAGAACAATTGAATTAAACTTTGTTTGATATTTAAAATAGAATATTAAAATAAAATAGATATTTCCTTAGAAGGCTGGCGTCCTTCAACATCTGCAATAAGATGCTGCAGATGTTCTATCAGATGGTTCTGGCGAGCGCCCTCTTCTACGCGGTGGTGTGCTGGGGAGGCAGCATTAAGAAGAAAGACGCCTCACGCCTGGACAAACTGGTGAGGAAGGCAGGCTCTATTGTTGGCATGGAGCTGGACAGTTTGACATCTGTGGCAGAGCGACGGGCGCTCAGCAGGCTCCTATCAATTATGGAGAATCCACTGCATCCACTAAATAGTATCATCTCCAGACAGAGAAGCAGCTTCAGCGACAGACTGCTGTCACTGTCCTGCTCCACTGACAGATTGAGGAGATCGTTCTTCCCCCAAACTATGCGACTCTTCAATTCCACCCCTTGGGGTAAACGTTAACATTTAACATTATACAAAGTTATTGTCTGTTTTTTACCTGCATTATTATCAATCTTTAATTTAATATTGTTTATTGTATCAGTATGCTGCTGCTGGAGAATGTGAATTTCCCCTTGGGATTAATAAAGTATCTATCTATCTATCTATCTATCTATCTATCTATCTATCTATCTATCTATCTATCTATCTATCTATCTATCTATCTATCTATCTATCTATCTATCTATCTATCTATCTATCTATCTATCTATCTATCTATCTATCTATCTATCTATCTATCTATCTATCTATCTATCTAAAATAAAGTGTTATTTAGGTCTTGATGAGTTTGAGTCCGGATATTCTCTTAAGTGTATGCCACATTGAAAAGAGAGATTGCAATTCAGATTGTGGATCGTGATCTTGTGTTAAAAGGATTGTGATATGATTTTTTGGAAAGATCGCCCACCCCTGATTTGAGTAATCAAGTTTTCAAATTTATGTAGGATTCATTAACCCTTTGGCAAGCTACTTGGAAAGGGGTTGTGAGCTACCGGTAGCTCGTGAGCGACATGTTGGATAGCCCTGCTCTACAGTATATATAGTAGAAGCTCCATCTGTTTATAGGAGAACCCATTGCTTTCCAACATTGAGTAGAGAGTCAAAAAAAGGCAAATATTGTGGAAAGCTTAACAGGTATGGCAAAATTACTCCGATAGGGGAACTCAGTCTTCTCTGGGTCTGGAAGTCTTAGAGCTTTGTTTCACATATTTTTTTTATATTAAAATGATGTTTCATTGAATTCTATGTGGCATTTGGATGCTCTCCAGATGTCTGCTTGGTTACTCCAAGTTTTCTTCCCACATTTAAAACACTTGCAAGTTAGGTTAATTGGGGTCTCAAAGCTGGTCTGATGTGAGAGTTTGTGCATGAGAGCGTATCTAAGGTTGTGCCTAGTGCAGGACTAGTTTATAAATATATAATCATGGAATTTGTGAGACTTATCAGGTACGTTACCAGATTTGTCTACTCCCACACTTTAAGATTAACTCATACACAGATACACACACATACACATAGATCCTTGCCAGACAAAGGTGCTGCCAATTGCCAATCACATAGGACGTCCTTCTTGCGAGTACATATAAGAATGATTCCAAATGCCTGTCACTTTTAGTACTCTACCTAGGGACTCACTGACTCCATCAATATCAAACATACAGGTGCCCTTGTGACACATGAAGGCTCAGCTATGTTGGTTATTGGGCCATTTCTAACCAACAGTGTCTCACTTCTACCACACTCCAGTGAGTTGTGGGAAAGGATGGTTAGGAGTTACTATGAATCATTTTCCTTTTGGCAGTTGGCCAATCAGCCTAGGAAAATTTTGCAATGCCCAAAAGGGGCGTAATATTTAGTGTTTTGTTTCTCCTAAATTCTGTTAATTACATTCTATTTCACCCTTTCTGTTATATTTTGCGTGACTACAGTAACATCAGAGGCCAAAAATCAAAATCAAAGAGGCAGAGGGCAAAACATACAATGCAGATAGAGGGATCCAACACATGAGGAAAAATCAAGGGGGGGCGGATAGAAATGCCAAATAACAAAAGAAACTAAGTATGAAGGAACTTAAAGGCATTGACATTAAGTACTTTGCAAAAGCAAAGAAGAAGAATTGTTCAAGATTACAGAATGGGGTGAAACTTCACTATTGTATCAGTTTCAGGAGTAGTACGAATAAAAAAGGGCAGCATGCGTGTACAAGGTGCACATAATAGCTAAATTATTAGTAATAAGAAAAAATAAACAAGATTTCATACAAAAACTGAACATAGCAAACCATAATCTGGCCTCTCCAGCCTGTTTATGCCATGGTTCAGCCTGGGTTTCTCCTTTGGCTGGGGTTCAAATGTTGTTTTTATGTTTATTTTGTTCATGTTTTACAGTATATTAACAGGGTTGATTATTTTTTTTATGTTTTTTTATGCATATTCTGTCGTGAGTGGCCCCTTAAGAGGTGATGCCACCTGCCCATCACCATATAATCTAAAGGCTGCAGGAAACCCACAGTCCCTTGCAGTTCATTGAATGCGCTCATGTTGGTTGTGAATTCTCTTGTATTTATTGCTTTTTATTATTTATGTATTACTGGATTTTGTTTGACCTAGTGCTTTATTTTTTGATTAGTCTTCTGAATTACTTTTGGAACTGTGTTTACTTTGGATTGCTTATGTTGTAGGCTTTGCTTTCTGTGTTTTTTGTTCTCTTTGGAGTTTCTAGTTAATCAGAGCCTTTTTGAATAATAAATATTTTCATTTATAAAGATTCAACATTGCCCTCTGTGTTACTAGCTGGGTTTTGTAATGTATTTTTCCCTTTAGTGGGCATTTGGAGCAATTATGGGGACTTGTTGTTGTTCACAACACAATGAACAAGCTCTATTAAAAAAAGACTGCTTTACTGCAGCTCCATTCAAGAAAAGCCACAGTTTTTGAAAAAATTATTTACCAATGAAGGATGGCTACTTCCAACAATAGTGTGATGCCCTGAAAACTGGCCTGTTTCCAGTCATTTGTCTGCAGACATATAATCACTGAAGACAAGCTGTTTGAGGCCTCAGTTTTCCAAGGAAGGATTACAGATGGTAAAGATCTGGGTGAAGGTATTATTTTCAATTTAATTGACAATGTATATTAGTGAAGCTAATATACAGTATCTATTGGAGTGATATGATATCAGAGGAGTCAGGAAAGCCAAACTGGCTACTAGCTCTGCTGTGGCCAAAACGAGAATCACCGCCATTAAACCTTCAGTGTTTGCCACTGCTTCCACTCTATCACTGCCTCCAGTTTTCACCACTAGTACCTTTACACCATCCACCCCAAAACATGCAGTTGCTTCGATTCAGCCTTCTGTCTTTTTTCGTGCTGCTTTTCTTAAAGATCCAGAACTCCCCAGAGTTGTGATGAAGACAGAACCTTGGAGAGTTGGCCAGAGCCCACTAAGAGCACAGACGTGAAGCAACAGTTTGCTGGGAGTATGGATGTGCATCTGGAAGTTGCCGAAGATGCTCTGGAAGAAGCCAAATGCTTGGAGGCAGAGTCTGTGGCACAGTCTGAATGTGGACCCAGTATCAGTGCCACAGCTGCTGCCTGCCTCCCCATTCCCAGGAGGAGAGCATTCTGCTTGAGCTAGGGCTCTTGTTTCTTGAGCACACAAGAATCCTGTGACTTCTATAGACTGGGACTGCCCTAAGGTATTCTCTCCTCCTACTCCCCTCTCAGTTTATCTGGTCCAGACTGTCTGCCCTAGCTGGTTAGTGATCATCTTGAAGTCCGGTCCTTGATGCTGGAAGATGCTGTCCAGCTGCCTGTTTCATCTGCCCCATTGAGACCACCAGTTGTGGACAGTCTGGAGTTGCTGTCAGCATCCCCAAGGGGGGGTGCTGCCGAGTTGCTATCAGTATCCCCAAGAGAGGGCAATACTGAGTTGATGCTTGACACAATCCCAGGAGGGAGCAGTGTGCTGCCTATGTGTCTTCATTTTGTGTCTACTCTGTTGCCTGAGTTACCCGCATCCCCAGGAAAGGTTGCTTTGAGAGCTGTCAGGTGAATACAATTGCCAAGCCAGAGTCCCAAGAGGACGCCACCCCATCCAAGAGGTCTGGGATTCAGGAGGTGAGTATCTGCATCCAAAACTCACCTCTTAGCTTGTTTTTTTGAAGTGTCTTCAACCAAGCCAGGAGGAGGTTTTCCTGCTGTCCAGCCATCAGTCCTGTCGGGCCAAAGTCTTCTCATTTTGTAATGCTTACTGGGCCATATCTTCTCTTCTCTTCACCCTTGGCAGTGTCAAACTCTCGTTTTTTTGTTCACATCAATTCAAAGTCTTCTCGCCTCATCTGCCCAGCCACGTCAAAGTCTTCCATTCTTACCTTACCCATGGGCAGACACACAGGTGTGCTTTTTGGACTGTTGGGAGCAGGATAGTGTGTCTGGAAACCCCACTTTAAGGAAAGGACAATGTCATGTTTCAGCCAGAATTCCTTCTTTGGATGGGGCTCAATTGCTGGTTTTATTTTTAAAAAAGTAACTGTCCCTTGTGGTTCATTGGAGGTGCTTGTTGTGTTGATGAGTTCTCCTGTGTTTATTGCTTATTGTTTATTGCTTATTTGTATATTACTGCTTTTTTAACATAGTGCTCTGTTTTATGATTGCTCATAGATTCATATCAGGACTGTGTTTGCTTAGGATTGTCTATTTTGAAGTCTCTGCTTTTGTATTTTATGCTTGTCAATGGTTCTTATTAAACAAAGCATTTTTGAATAATAAATATTACTAGGGGGATCTGTCCCCTGCTTGCTTCACTCGCCAACCCCTGTGTGTGCGCTATGCAACAGCCGCTTTACATCTCTGCCGTTCGTGCATGTGGATTTCACTTTCACCAAACTATAAATCTTTTAATTCTCGCAGATATGCATCTTCATTGGGAAGAAACATGACTTTTCCTTGATGGCAACACCAATCAGATGATCTACAAGTCTCAGACTTAAAGTTTAAAGGTGAAGAATATCTACAGTACATACAGTACCTCTGTCATATTACCTATGTCTATATATTCAATCTCTTTTCACTGTTCCGTTATTTCACAGAGTAATAATTACCATTTGTTAGATCTAATGCGGTCTTTACTCTCAGTTTTTTGAGACTTTCGAATTTTAGTACTTTCATAATCTCTAACCTGCTCTGCATGTGTATTGCGCCAATGTTTTTGAACCTCTTAAAGACATTCTACTTTGTCTTCTACTCTTTGTCTTTTATTTCCGACTCCGCTTGGAGCTGAGAGTGCAGGAACTGTATCTGATAACAACATTCACATGAATGAGAAGTGATTGGATTGTGGGCGTGGTTGTAAATGTCTGAGAGGAGGGCGGGAATTGTCAAAATCTCTTGGCAAAAAGTCTTGCCTCGCAGGACCTGAAATTATCTCTCGCGGGACTTGAAAGTATCTCAGAGAAAGTCTCGTTCCAAGATTTCCTTTTATAATAGAGAGATTTATAAAATACTATTTCATTGCCCTTTGTGTGACTTTTTAGATCTTTGAACGTATTCCCCCCTCTGGCAGGTATTTTGAGCGATTATTGGGACTTTCATGCTTTGGAACTGTTGACTTCTCAACAGTTTGATGTACTTACACTATCATCAAAAATAATATGAACTGAATTCCATCTGGGGAAAAAAAAAAACTTTCTGTCAAATGAATGAGTATGAAAACAGCTCGAGACAGACGTATCGTCAAGAAGCACTGGTCTGCCACTGATAAAGAAGGCAAACTGTGGTGTTAAGAGTTCTCAAAAAGTGTTCAGTGGAAAACCAGAGTGACAAAGCAGACTTTTTTATTAAAAGAAGGAAGTTACAACTTCAAGAATTTAGCCAAAAGACATCACTCTCACAGATTGTCAGATCCTTCAAACTGGCTTGAGGTGAAGAAAACAATCTCTGCTGTGAGACGATAGACCAACTGAGCCTCATTCCTATTTTTTCTTCAGCTGTCCTGGGGATGTAGTAAAATCTATACCAGACTTTGCTATTCCAACTCATCCTGGAGAATTCCCAACAACCCCCAGGTCACATGACAAATACAACATTTTGGGTGTTGTCTTAATGAACCAGAAGATAAAGTGGGGGAGTGGAGAGATGGATGCAGTGCCAGTTAAGTGATCGAAATTTAATGGACAGATTTAGACAGACTAAACTAGGCATATCATGACCTAAGATGGTGGAAGGTTCAAAGGCAGGTGGAACTAATCTCTCTATATATAAAATCCAATGTTTGTCTGTATGTCTGTCCACTTTTCACGAGAGAACTACTTAATTGATTTAGATCGGATTTTTTTCTATAATTTGCTTGAACTTTCTGGTTGATTTTGTGACTTCTCTCATCACGCTAGTTTGCTTGCGGTACCGATTTATTTGCACAAATCCGAGAGAGACACAGTGGGCTGAGGGGAGGGGAGCGCGGCTCTCCTCACTCACACGCCAGCCTCGGGGCATAGCTTACCTTCACTTAGCGAGCGAACTAGAGAACTACTTAACGGATTTAGATTGGGATTTTTTCTAGGATTTGCTTGAACATTCCGGTTGATTTTGCGACTTTCTCTCATTGCGCTAAGAATCATAGTTCACTTGCAGGAGCGCTATATTCATGCTAATCCGAGACAGAGGCTGCGGGCCATGGTCAGGGGGAAAGGTGATGTCAGGAGTGGGGAGTCGGTCTACTTCTGCGTTTTGGAGTGTACCTTGCCTCTGCTTAGCTAGCAATACCTTTTTGTTTATTGATTTTTAAAGTTTGTCCTGTTTCATTACTATGTGGGTGGAGCCGTGGGGGACGGCTATTACAGTATATATTTGTGTACAATATTTGACAGTGAAAAGTTTAGTATATCATTGTGGCACATGGCTGGGGGTGGTACCCAGCCGGGATGCCCAGGAGGACCAGAGGAGGGCTTGTGCCTCCTCCAGACCACGAGGGGGTGACCGCCCTGGTTGTGTTGGGGGCCACAGGTACAGAGCTGGGAAGCTCAACCCTGTAGGGGCCCATGGCCACTGCCAGGGGGCGCCCCGCTGCCTTGGGAACCCTGGACCTCAGCACTTGCGCCACACCCGGAAGTGCTGGGGGGAAGAGGATCGGGGACACCCGGAGTCCGTCTGGGTGCACAGCCGGCACTTCCGTCACACAGGGGAGTGTTAGCGGAGGAGTGTCAGGAAGCACCTGGAGCCCATCCGGGAGTGAATAAAAGGGGCCGCCTCCCTCCATTCGGGAGCAAGAGTCGGGTGGAAGTGGAAAGAGTTCAGGGGGAGAGGAAAGAGGCGGCCCAGAAGAAAGGAAAGGCATTGTGTTGGCCAGGACTTAAAGGGTGATTGGTGCTGCGGCACTGGGTTATGCTCACTTTTGTATTGTATATAGTGTAAAATAAACGTGTGTGTGGTGAAACCATCATGTCTACCTGTCTGTGTCGGGGCTGTACCCCACAATCATGAATTTTAATTATAGTCTCTGATGTGAAAAAGTATCATTCTATAGACAAATACAGTGCCTTGCAAAAGTATTCATTCATTCGATGTTTGTCCTGTTTTATTGCATTACAACCTGGAATTAAAATGACTTTTTAGGGGATGTTGGAACCATTTAATTTAAGCAACATGCCTAACAATTTGAAAGTACAAAATATTTTTTTTTGTTTGACGCAAAAAATATTTAAGACAAAAAAACAGAAATCCTTAGTGTGTATAGGTAGTCAACCCCCCAAAAGTAAATACTTTGTTGAGTAACCTTTTGTTACAGTTCCAGCTGTAAGTCTCCTGGGGAATGCCTCCATTAGCTTAGCACATCCAGCGACTCAGATTTTCGCCCATTCCTCAAGGCAAAATTGCTCCAACTCCTTCAAGTTGGATGGGTTGTGTTGGTGTACAACACTCTTTACGTCATGACACAGATTGGTGCATTCCAGGAAAGAGGGAATGTCTTGGAAATGCTAGGCAACAATGAACTTATATAAATATATTCATTTGACAGAATGTATACCATGTGATCGCTCCATCTACACAAAGAAGCCATGTGCTGTCAGGCGTAATGAAAGTGTGGGTAAGGTTGCATTTTTGGGTACAGCTTTGCAATAGCAACAATTTGGGTATGTCAAAACCACTTTTCGAATTTTGAACCACACTTTGAATGCCTTTACAACATTTAATGTAGCGGGGTTAGGGATGACTCTAGCTGACACCAAACATAATTGGGGTGCCAACTGGACAAAACCCCATGTAATACGCTGCCACAGAAAACAAATAAAATGTTTAACTGATAGGAGCATGTGGTGTTGCAGTAAGGATCAGTGTGTTGCCATTGTGGGGATGACTCCAAGGCGTCCGTGTGACGTTCATCATTAGCTTGTCAGGTCTGAACTGAGATGCCATGTCTTAGTAGAGCCCGTCCTTTATACAGTACTGGCCTGACCAAAAAGGCACTGAGCTTCTTTAGCTCCATTGCCCTCAAGGGGTGGTTTCTCTAGGCTATGAGGAAAAAGGGAGACAAGACCATTAGTGACAATTCCCCCTTTGTCCGGAGGTGGTACTACATACCTTATGTGAGTCCAGAAGGTGATTCTCTGATGTACACAAACGACAGCAGATTTATTTGTACATTACCTCCTTGGAACATTATGTCACGCAAATCACTAGTTTTCCTGGATATTTTGGCATGATTGATTGATGGCACGCACATGGAGATCATTGCCCCAAGTATGAATGAGCACACATTTGTGAATCACAAGTGTTATTACAGTATCAACACACAAATGGTTATGGGTACAAATGGTATTATTCTTGATATGGTTCCAATGAGGCCTGGCTCAACACATGATTCTAGAACACTCCATGAGAGTGGCATAAATATTTTATTTGAACACAATCATGTCCACCCTGGATATAATCTTCTTGGATATAAGAAACACCCTTAGAAGAGATGGCTGATGACTCCTGGTGCTCAGCTTTCTTACTTTGAAAATTATTATTATTATTATTGTGGTGAAATTGTAGTTTTAGTACCAGAAAACTACAAAGTGTCATCATGATTTCCAAAGAAACCACTAAACACCTTCATGAGTGCCATTTATGCAGCTTGGGATGCCATAAAATTGTGACGTCATTCATTCTTAAAGGTGAACTGCTATTCCACCCTAGGAGTAACTGTAGGGTCTTTCATAAACATTTCTCATATCCTCCTCTGGGGTAGAACAAATTCTTACCCTAGTTGGACTTTTAGTGCAACTCCCAGGAGTAATTCTGAGATTTTAGATAATTATGTGAAATGGCTTCAGCTTTCCTCTAGGTGTTGCGGTGTTTAAATCATACTTCTTCCAGAATAACTGGTTATTTTAATTGACTGTACAAAGAGCCAAGTTTGCACTTTCTGTAAGAATCAGGAAGAGTCATAGTC
The DNA here is from genome assembly GCF_900747795.2 of Erpetoichthys calabaricus. Classification (NCBI taxonomy): domain Eukaryota; kingdom Metazoa; phylum Chordata; class Cladistia; order Polypteriformes; family Polypteridae; genus Erpetoichthys; species Erpetoichthys calabaricus. Next base: position 149,204,853 of record NC_041403.2, read on the forward strand.
TTTAAATAAAAAAAGAAAATGATCTCACTCTCTTGGATAAGATAAACCATTTTTTCATAAAGTTAAATGATTGCAAATATATGCTAATGGTCCAGCTAATGGATAACAATGAGCTTCAGTGACTAGGTGGGTGTAATTTTATGCTTCTAGAAATGTTAGAGATATGCAATTTGCTGAAAATATTCACACTTTGGTTATTTTAAACAGAATATTTTCCACTGTAGATATTGAGGTTTGTATTTGTATTGCTACACTGAACAGTTTCCTAAAGACAATAAATTATTTGCATCACATATTTAGTTTTATGAAATATAATGTTTTCCATATTTCTTATTAAAAGTGATATTAGGAAGGAATATATGAGAGGGCATAAAAGCCAATGTTTTGAACCCTAGTATGTGGATGACCCTTTCAATGGGTAGCAGCCCAGAGTGGATAGACTGAAAGCCGGAACAAGGATGCAATTGAAAGGTCCGCCTCTCCAAAAAGGGTGAGACTCCATGGAGGGGAGATCAGTTGGGCCAGCAGAACAAAGTATGACAGCAAGCCAAAAGGTGAGCACAATTAGACAGCAGAACAACTGAAGTGATCTGAAAAAGCAAATGGGAGAAAGGTCAACTTAGAGGACAAGTAGGTGGAAGATCTTTGAGATGCTCCACTTTCCAATGAAAATGGTGTACATTTCCATAGCTTCTTCAAAAATCAATGGCACATTACATGACTTGTAGCTGAAAAGGACGTCAAACTTGATGACTATTGTTGCCTAAATATGTCAGTTTAAATGAATAGGATTTGGCAGGGCATGCCAAAATACTCAACTTTATGATGTCTTTCCAGCAGTTTTACATTTCCAGAATATTATCAACTTGCCCCTTTTTCTGGCAGCCAGTAACGTGCTGCATGACAAAGCCAGTGCTGCACAAATGCTCTCATGGTAGGGTGATTTCAATCTTAATCTCTGCCCTTTTTTCTCCATTCTGTCGTTGTACTTAAAGCACAAAATATCAGAGAGACGAGCCTCTCTTCTGTTTGTGAGGTCCAAAACACCCACAGTCCTTATCTCTCATGTCCATATTACATGCATTGTTCTTCTGCCCATACATCTTAAGACAAAATCAAACCAGAGACAGACTAGTCGGACTGAGGCACTGGGTATGTCACACTATACAACAGAAAACCGGACTGCTTCTGACTTGCTAAGATCAGGTGAATGAGGTCTATGACCGAAAATTTCTGGAAAAGTCATGTAATGTGACAGGGCCTTAACAGAGCTGTTTGTATTTTTTACTCAGATGATAAGAATTTTTTGGAAAATATCTAAGGTGCGTTTGGATGTATTGTGAACTGGGCTTGAAAGAAGCTGCTGTGAGAGCATCACTGGAGTTCTTTTAGCTATACTACTAGGTGCCTGGTTGGATAGATAGATAGATAGATAGATAGATAGATAGATAGATAGATAGATAGATAGATAGATAGATAGATAGATTCATGCCTGAAGATCCTCCATTGGACTCCACTGACACTTGCAGTACCACACGAAGGCGAGAGGGGACACCAATGCTAACTTTATCTTCACCTTTCTCTCTGTAGTGCCAAGAAACCGCCCCATGACAGTAACTGAGCCCTACCCATGATGCTTTAAGAAACTCAGTCCCTTTCCGGTCCAGTCCAATAAGTACCTAAAAGCAATGGTGTCAGATGAGAAGCAAAACTTCTGCGTGTCGGGCATCCCTGATCTTGACCAGCTTGACAGAGCCTTAAAAGTAGAAAAGCCAAGTAGGCTAACCAAGCAATTTCCATGCTTCTTTTCTGTTCTCATGCCCTCGAGAGTTTAATTTAGTTCTTCTGTTTGGACTTTGGCATTAAATGGAATGGCCTAGTTGGTCCCCCAAATGCTCCGCTCTTTTGTCCCTTCACAACAGATAGATAAAACTTTATCTGAGTGACTAATTGATCTTTGTGCCATGTGCTGACCAATAAGTCCCATCTCAGCCCATCCTTATACTTTATGAGAACACATCAGTTCCATTTCACATACCTTTGTTTTCTGTTCTAGGTGTTTTAAGACAATAACCAGTTCTGGCTGGATGCTAGCTACACACTCCAGGAATCATTGATATGGGACCAATTTTGAGTTTCCAGATTAACCTAACAGGAAAACCAGAATACCTGGAGAACAGATAGGAACTTGAAAATGCCACTGTGATGAACAGGGTAAACAAAAGCATGAATGGGTACCAATAGGAGGTGACATTTCCGAAGTATGGAATAGGTCACCCAGACTAGTGGATAAGGACATTTATATAAAAAAGGGGGAACTGGCAGGTAAGAAAGGAGCAATCAGTTTTCAATCTCAACACCAGGGGGCTGGCATATCAAAATTGGAGAGTGTCTGACCTTCAGTTTACAAATAAGAAGAAAAATACAAACCACTGTAAAAATACCCAAGGTTCCACTTTAGGGTACACAGTCCCAGAACAGAATATGTCAGCATGTGCTTCCTTCATACTGAATACTCAGCCAAGAAGTTGCCCATTTGTCTTTGAGAAACTAGGGTGCAATTGTCCTATGGACTACCAGAGGGTATTATAGAATGAAGACCTCAGGCCATAAGAACCCCATTCCTGGCTCTGAAAGTGATCTCACACCAAACCAAAAGTGATCATGAGAAAGGGTTTGAAGTCAACTCATTGCAAGAGTCTAGTTGAGTGCAAAAAAAGTACAGTAGGAACTAGCACCCAGCTAGCAGCTAGAAGACAGTAAGAGAGAAAAAGGTGTGTGAAGAAGAGTACCGCAAACATTATTACTATTATAAGTCACGTGTCACCAGGAAGAAATTGCTCAGGGCTATACTCCTCTCCATTTCATTTCCTCACAAGGAGAGAACCTGCGGCCTCTGAATCAGTAAGTAGCAGCTTGTCCAGCTGAGCTAATAGGAACTTCTCTCAGCTTGATGGCCAATTGGGTTTTTAACTATAACGTTGCCCCTTATAAAACAGCAGGTTCTTTCTGTCTCTTTCTCAAACTCCACCTATGCTTGTCCCTCCTGTTAAACTCCCTTGAGCAAATCCAGGTGAGAGAACCATTTGTCTCTGCTCAGGAATTTGCTCAGAGTGACTCCCCCTTTCTGCTTACTTGTCCTAACTAAAATGGCAACAGTGGGATGCAATCTGTAATGGGTGAAAAAAAATATCAACCCTCAACATTTTCCTGCCCTAGGCAACTGCCTAGCTCACCTGTGGGCAGAACCACCTGAGATTATCTATGTTCAAAGGCAAGGACAGTTTCCAACAATCCACTGTTCATCCTGCATCAAGCGTCAAGACTGTGAAATGCAGGTCAACCTGAAGAAGAGACTTATTTTTCCAGAAGAGGTGGCAGTTAACCTCACTTCAACCAGACATGGTTCTTCTGTCCAGGAATACAAAAACTATTGTGGTGGTCGAACTAACAGTACCCTAAGATGACAGGCTAGCCATCTCCCACCAATTCAAGGAGGCCAAGTACCAGGATTTGATTAATGAATCTGTAGTCAAAGGATGGCATACAATCGTATACCCCTTCCGAAGTTGATTGCCGTGGCTTCCCAGCAACATCAGTATGTTAGAAAGCTACAAGGGAGATAGCCATGGCAGCCGAAACTGGCTCAAGAAGGTTGTGGCTGACAAGAGCTTGCAGTTGGAACCTGTTTGCAAGTGAGGGCTAACTTAGCCATCGTTGTTCCCGCTCAGGCATAGTGTACAGGTTAAGGGGCAAAACGCTTGTGAGCTTGAGGTACCTGGTGAAGATGCACAAGGGGTGTTTTCCAACACCCTGCATGCTCTGATTTACCACTAGGAAAGACCATCAAGAAAACAAAAGCACGGTTCACGATTTCAAGTACCGCCTGTAGCTTCTGCGTGTAGCAAAGCATCTTCGATGTTTACTTTGCCTGGCAGAGGCAGCTCTGTGCAAAGGCACTATAAAATGCGTCTCTGTGTAGCCTAGAGCAAATTATCCCAAAGTAAAACTTTGATTAAAAATAATCTTAAAAACTAAAATACAATACACTATTTGAATAATTTACCATAGCATACCGAAAGACTAAACTGATGCAAAATTTTCTGACGTCTTTAAGTGAACGACATGCAAAACATATCTTGTCACAAATGGACAGATATCTATTAACTTTACTGTTCAATAAAAACAAATAAAAGAAATCAGATTAATATAAAGGATATGCCGGGTGGGATTGTGCACCATGTCTATTATTTAAATTGAGATTACAACGTAAGAAGGTTTTATTCCAAGCTGGACTCGTGTGAACTAGGGTTCCCAGCGCTCCCAGTCTCGGCTCAGGTTCTCCTTCACATATGGAATGTTGTTAGCAAATGCTGGAAAACTGCACAGCACGATGATGAGGCAAATAGCGTTTGGACACCCTTTAGAAAAATCAATACAGACTTTGCATGTTTTCCTCGTGTTTTAAAGAATTTAAATCTGGTCCAATGTCCCATATGCTCGGCTGACTATTCTAAACTGAACGGAAGTACCCCGTGTTGGTTAGTTTTTTGGCTCTGCATTACCGCAGTCTTATATTCTATACACTGTTTTATTTAAATAAAAAAAAAAAGATGTTCGAATAGACACGCGTGAAAAAGCTTCTTCTGAGTCCGAATACGCACGTATCGCAGTTAATCTTCAACGAGATTACACAAGCCCGCCTCCCGCAGCCTCTGATTGGTAATTTGAGGACTTTCCCTATCAATTCACCAATAGGAGTGTGGGATTGCCGAAAAGTAGGAGGAGCAAAAGTGCGTTTCCGGTCAGAGCGCAAGGCACAAAGAGGAGCGGCTGAGCAGCGTCGTTTATTGGAATCGTAATAATTTGTCAGGCTTTGATCGCGCCGCGGCTATTTAACATTACGTTTAGAGAAGGAGTTTGGAGGCATTGGTCATGGCAACGGAGATGGAAGCCGAGTTCTTAGAGATCGACGAGAGTGGGAATTGGAACTCCGTTTACCAGGTGAGGGACAGGACCGCATCGGATATGGAAGGGAACCCGGAAGATCGAGGGGGTGGGGGAATCATGAAATATAGTTACAGTAAGTGTGTGTGTGTGTGCGCGCGCGCGCTTGGCTGTTGTTTATAAGTTGCTGGTTTAAAAAAAATGACTGATCCTTTAGGGACAAATTCAGCGGTTCCCGCTGAAATGGTTCGCAAAAGAATCCATGTGAAACAGGAAAACGGTGTTGGTGAAATAAACCGTCCGGACTTGCCTTCGTGTGCAAGGTCTCATCAAATCAAGTTTTCGTGTTCATTTTTCCAAAATTGTATTAAAGGTCGACATTTCGTGTTCCCACAGGCTTGTTTACTGGCATGTTGTAACAAAGTGAGATTTCTGCTAGCAGCTGCCGGTGCTGTATCTTGGTGTGCACTCTTGAAAACGACCTCCTTGAGCGGGGGGTTGATTACGTGCGCTGTATTATTTTGTGGTGTGATTTAATTACGCCAACATTAGTTTGCCATTTCCATCTTTCTAAAGAAGAGTCGATTTTTTTTTTCTTGCTAAATTTGTTGACATGTTTATTTTTGGAATTTAATATCCACCCACCAACCTATCATTTTCGACCCCGTGTTATCCAATGCGGTCGGAGCTGATCCCGGCAGCATGGGACATAAGGCAGGACCAAGGTTTCAAGGGCGTGCCTGCGCCGCACATGCATGAAAAAGAGGAAAACTTCTGCCAATATAACGGTCTCGCTTCCAGTTCTGCATTGTAGACCTAATTTGCATAATTTTAATTCCGAGTAATTTCGTTTATTGCCTTATATGTAATTGTACGGCTTTATTTGCTACTTTATTTAGTTTTCTCACCCTTTTTGGCAGCTTATATTCGTCAGATGGGTATAGGTAATGGTATAACCTTGAGAGAATTGAAATATGTCACCTGCATCACCTAGTTATTTTAAATTACAGATTCTAGTTTCCCTTGATGTGCCATCAATTCACATTCAAACCTGCTTAATCCAGGTTTATTTACAACACTATAAAAAGGTGTTGGGGACAGGTAACAGTAAATTAGGTAGTTGACTTTACCATAAAGGTAGATCTTTATATATAGAAATATCAGAGTATTAATCTACTTATATAACTGGTGTATATATGACGGGTGACTAAAAAAGGTTCAAGTCTGACCTATTGAGAGAGATGCCAGCAGCACAACAAATTTTGTTTTTCTGTGTAGTTGTGATCACTAATACCATTTATTTAACATTCACATAGCTGTTCCTTGGCCGACAAACAAGTTTGTCTTTCTTGTATCTGCCTTGACGTCTTCATCATGGGCATAACATGTCCTGGTGAGGTGATACTTTAGATATGGGAACAAGCTGATAAATATACAAAGCCAGGTGTGAAAAGTACAATTTGGTGTGACCTTGCTTTGCACAACAGCATTTGCAAATGTGCAACTTTGAGCGGGGGGGTATTGTGAAAGGGGGTGGTCTTCAATTTTCCCTACTGCCTTTCTCAGATTGCAGCCAATGCCAAAGCAACCCAATGTAATATTGACCAGTTATACAGGCCCTTTGAGGCCTGTAAGTAATATGGACTACACCCCTGTGTCCTTGATGGTGCAGGCGTTATTTTAGACCTTGAATTTGTTTAATATACATTAATTGTTTCAGTTGTTAGGTCAGTACTAGGGTGTTGTACCGTGTTAGCCATTATGAATGTAGAGAAAAGCCAAGCAAAATGACACCTTTTATTGGCTAACTAGAAAGATTACAATATGCAAGATGTTTCCTCAGATATGAAACATTTCTTCACTTGCTCTGAGATTGAATGAATTAGTTTAAGATTTTCCTTGGAGTATCGTATGTAATGAAGCTTCATTTTAGGAGTCAACATTCTGGACACCTGTCCTTTACAGACCTTTTTCTTGTGTAATTGTTTATATTGATATCTTATGTACGTACCATCACTCTAAAGTTCTCAGTTATGATCTGCTTCATGCTGGAAATGCTTTTTCTGCCATGGATATTGAAGGTTTGCCAGCCCCGGCTCAACTCTGTCACAATGGAATTTTGCAGGCCATCTCTTGACTGTGGTACATGATGGGGGTTTGGTCCTGGTACACCTTAACTAATTAAAAGTAAATTTTTGAAAGTATGTTTTTCTTTGCCGTTGCCAATTAGAGCTTTAGTTGTAGCATTTTTTGTGGTTTTGAGTATGAATGCTGACTTGCTTCTGAAACAAGAATTAGACACAGATGACAAATACCAAAAGCTTAGATTCACCAACCAAATATAATAATTTTTCCCAATGTACCTTGTAGTGGTGGTTGAGTAAAATTTTTAATATCATGTTTTCAGGAAGAATTGAGATAAAACATTTATGACATTATAGAAGAGTCAAGAGTCCTGTCTTCATTTCAAAAAAGTGACTCCCATGAGGCTTTAAGTTTCCTGTTTATGTGTGTGCTGATAATTCAGGAAGTAACACTATTTTAGCCAAAAAGCATGCATTTTGAACATAACTGGGTAATGGACATGTGGATTATGTGATTATTTTTATTTTTTTTCCCCTATGGACACATCACTTGCTGTTGTATAGCACTAACCTTCCATGATGTCTTAAACTTCTTTCTCTCCATTTTGCCTGAAAACATGACATTAAAGTCTTTTCTTAGTGACCACTACAAAGTACATGGGCTAAGTAATGTATAAAGAAAACATTTCTGGGTGGAGTATTCCTTTAAAAAGCAGCACTGAAGATGACACCTGTCAGGTTCAGGCTTAAAGCTTTTGATCACTCTTTGTATTTATGGGTGTGACTGACTGATTATTCTTGAATGTGTGCAGACATCCTAAGGAAAAGTTGCTTTCACTAATTGGATCCACCTTGTGGCCTTAAGCTCCAGAAAACTCCAACCTCGCCAAAAAGTGAATTTAATTGTGGGAAAAGAGGAGGAAACCACAGTGGTGTTTTACATTTACTAGGGAGAAATCTCCCATCTCATTTCCAATCTGTGATGGATACAGAATTGCACAAGTGGCAGCGTATCTTGTCTGCACTTCAGAACCATCGTGATTCGAGTCGTTCCTATATCCTTTTGATTTAATCTTGGATCTTATTTATTGCTAAGTGATTGCGTTTTTTGCTTTATCTTCTTTAAAACTCTCCTCCATAAAACAGCAAAGCAAGTAAACATTTTTTAAGTCTCAAGTGTTGTGAAAATAAGGGAGAGAAAGCAAAGTGTTGTTTACAATTAACTAAATCTGTTATCTTTGCTTTAAGTTTTTTTCTGGAAACATTACTAAGGTAGTTATAGTTCTATAATGATTTGTGTGTGTGTGTAATATATACACTTTATGGCTAAAAATATTTGTCCACCCCTCCAAATTACTGACTTAATATATTTTTACTGCACCCATTGTTAACAAGTGCACAAGTCAAGCACGTATGCATGCACTCACCATTGACAAACTCTGGCAGTCGAGCAGGTCATGCTCAAGAACTGAAGACAAGTGACATTAGTCGTGGCACTGTAATAGGATACCACTTTTGCTATGAGTCAGTACGTGAAATATTTGCTCTGGTAGATCCGTCCTGGTCAACTGTAAGTGCTAAGCATTAAGGAGCTACAACAGCTCAGCCATGATGTGGTAGACCTCATAGACACACACAGAATGGCCTCTGAAGCACATAGCATGTACAAATAGACTGTACTTTGTTTTACCACTCACTGCAGAGTTCCAACATCGGCATAAGAACTCCGCAATGGGAACCCCATGAAGTGGGTGTCCATGGCCAAGCAGCTGCACACAAGCCTAAGATCATGATGCAGTTCCAAATACAGTTGACTCCATTTAAGTGCACGGCCATCAGATGAGATCGCCGCGTGTGCTTAATAGAAGTGCAACATGTCAGTCCTGAAAGTTGACCATTCAGTTACCCTGCCTATTAGCCTAGTTAAACGCAATAAAACATTCATTAAAATAGGCTACGGTGAAGAATATAGTGGATACATGTATAACACATACATACACATTAACTGCTCTGATCTACCTGTACGTCTTTTTCTTTTTCCGTTTTTTGTCCGGATTGCCGTCGTTCTGCCGGTCTTGCAATATCGATTCCTTATTCTTATAAATCCGAGAAATCTGGCTAGGATGAAATGTATAATGTTTCACAACAGAGACCTGACTCACCCTGTCTGTTTAAGACATCAACGCGTTCATCCAGAGATGATTTTTGCGCATAGGATGACAAAGTCGACACCATAGTCAAAAGTCACGACAGCTAACTTATCACAGTTGTAAGGCTAATCCGTAATGTCATTCGTTGCTAACAGACTTTTGTTTAAAGCGTTGGCAGTTCTGAGATGACATTTACATGTACGTAAAAATACACTTCCAAAATGACTACAGTGTACGCCTAGTAGCTGCACTGTAGACTGTTAGGCGTGAGTACAGTAGTGGGATTGGACATTAGCACCTGAATGATCCATCGCCTTTCAGCCAGTCACAAGAGCCAGGCTACTTGCATCGTCGCACGCTGATTACATCATTTGAGCTCAGTCAATATTGTTGTTTGACTAGTGGATGTGAAGAGACCAAGTGAATTTGGCTGGAGAAGACAGCAATGGGATCAATAATGTAAGTGCGTTTAAGCAGATTGTGCGCTTATCCAACGTTATTGCCCGTTTACTTGACTTTATACAAATAGGGACCGTGCAAGTCACGTGCAGCTAAGCAGAGCTTGCACTTACCCGACGTGCAGTTAAGTGAAGTCGACTGTATTGGCTGGAGTGCTGTAAAGCACATTGCTATTGGACTCTAAAGCAGTGGAATCATCTTTGTGACGCTTCATAATCTGGCTGTGTAATGGACGAATCTGGGTTTGACAGATGCCGGAAGAGTGCTACCTTCCCGTCTGCAGTAAAGTCTGGTAGCAACAGGGGTAATTGTCTTGGGGCTGCTTTCCGGCATTTGGGATAGGCTCTTTGGTTCCAGTGAATGGTACTGTTAAAACTACAGCATACAAAGACATTGTAGACAATTGTACGATTCTGACTTCATGACAATAGTTTGGGGATGGCCTTTTTCTTTTCCTGCATGACTGTACCTCAGTGCACAAAGGCCGGTTCATAAAGACATGGAGGAACTTGAGTGGACTGCACAGATTCCTGACCTCAACCCTGCTGATGAATTGGAATGTCAATTGTGAGCCATGTGTCTTCTTGTCCAAGATCAGTACCTGATTTTACAAATGCTCTGTTAGTTGAATGGCCTTAAATTCTCTGACTTATTCCAGACTCTTGCGGAAAGCCTTCCTGGAAGAGTGAAAGCTCAGTCATCCTGTCTGAGTATGGAGAAAAGAAAGAAGAGCAAAGAATTGCCAGATAAAATTGTTGAAAAGCACAAGTCCAGCTCCAGAGATCTTAATGTACCTTTGTCCACCCTTTGTAACGTCCTTAAGATGTTTGGCTCATGGCATAGTAGCGAACTTCTGTTGCCATGGATGGAAGAGAAAAATTGATAAGAAATTGCAACAAAGGAGTGTTCCAATAATGGATAAAGATCTTCAAAGAAACTCTAAACAAATTCAGCCAGCCTGTAGATGCAGGGTACAATAGTTTAAGCTTGTACTATCTGTCGCCATCGGAAAAGGTAATAGATCCAAAGAGGACGCCCCTACTGACACAGAGACATGACAAAGCCAGACTAGAGTTTACCAAATCTTACCTGAAGGACTCCACATCCTTTTGGTAGATGAAACCAAATCAGTAGAACTTTTTGGTAAAGTTGTACCATTTACAGCAAGCAAAATCAGGCCTTCAAAGAAATGAACACGGCCTCTACTTCAAACACGGTGGAGGTTCACAGACTTTTTGGGGTTGATTTGCTGCTCCTGGAACTGGACGCTTTGACCTTGTGCATTGCATGCAATCTGAAGACTACCAAAGAATTTTGGAGTGCAGAGAAGGGCCCAGTGTCAGAAAGCTTAGTGTCCATTGGGGGTCAAGGGTCTTCTAGATGGACAATGATCCAAAGTATACTTCAAAAATCACACAGAAATGGGTTTAAGACAAACCACTGGAGAGTTCTGAAAGTGTTCAGTGGTGAGTCCAGATTTAAATCCCACTGAACACCTCTGGAGAAGGCACCCTTCAAATTTGAGAGACCTGGAGTAGTTGGCCAAACAAGATGTGGTCCAAAATTCCAGTAGAAAGGTTTAACAAACTCATTCATGCTTACAGGAAGCGATTTTCTTTTGGTTATTGTTTGGAAATGGCATGCTACCAAATATTAAGTTGAGGATTCCAATAGTTTTGCCAAGTTCATTTCAGTTGTTCGGTGTGCAATGGTAATAAATCTGATTATTATTATATTTTTTTTTTGCCTTGCCTTTTTGTGTTGTTCCAGTGCAAACAAAAGAAATAAACCTGTGAATACCAAAGCATTTGTTAATGTAACAATTTTCTGGGAGAAGCAATGCATTTTCTGAAAGAAGTACAGGGCTGCCAATATTTTTAGGTTGTGATGATCAGGTGTCCATAAGGTTGTGGACATATAGTGTGTGTGTGTGTGTGTGTGTGTATCCAAATCCCACTTTTTTTTTAAAATTTTTTATACTCCTCAATTATGTTACCAGAATTAACAATAAGTACTTTAGAACTGTTTAATAAAACACTAATGTCTGTGTGTCCTGTCCGTCAAAGCAGTCTGATTGGTCAGTTTGGCTTTGGTGTTGTGACGACAGAGGAAGTGCAAGTGTGAGAAGCATGAGGAGAAGTAAATGCACACACTAAGAGTGTCGCCTTCAAGACGTAAAGCATAAAATCTGGACAGAAGTTGAGAAAGGCGCCTTGAAAATATTGACGGAGTCTGAGAAGCAGGCTTTACGGGAATGTGCTTGAGAGAGGGAGCACCAGTGAAGAGAGGTTCAGACACACAAATACAGAGGAGAGGTGCTGAAAATACCTGTCTTCAACAGGTATTATGGCTGGTAATGTATTCATATAAGCAAATGACACTTTACAAAATATAAAAAATATTTTAACTTATCAAAATAGTCTCCTAGCAAAAAAAAAAAAAAAAAGTCATGTTTCATATAAGGACCAATTTGTTAAAGGAGTGCTCCACCCAAACATTTTTTTTTTGGTAACTCCTATATTGTATAGATTCATTACACACAGAGTGATATTTTTCAAGTGTTTATTTCTAATGAAAACCTAATTTTCTGAGATACTGAATATTGGAATATTATGAAAAAGTTCAATATTGTAGACTCCTGGGGCTTCATGTATAAATGGTGCGTACGCACAGAAATGTTGCGTAAGAACATTTCCACGTTCAAATCGCGATGTATAAAACCTACACTTGGCGTAAAGCCACGCACTTTTCCACGGTACTTCATACCCTGTCGTACGCAAGTTCTCCGCTCGGTTTTGCGGACTGGCGGCACCCAGCGTCAAAGCAGTGCTACTGTTCCTGTGTGGTTACCCTTTCTTAGATCCACATCCACGACGGCGGCTTTATCAAATACACTGAAATTAACTGCATATTGTTCATAAATTTAATGCATCTGATTGTAATTAACCTGTAACAATATAATGGTTCACAGAGTGGTCAAACTATTCTAAATACCATAACTGCTTTAGCGTTGTTACTCTCACTGCACCTTCTTCTTCTTCTTCTTTCAGTTGCTCCTGTTAGGTGTTGCCACAGCGGATCATCTTTTTCCATATTACTCCCACTGCACCACTCGGAGTATTTATATCACTGTATCTGAGTGCGAATCACAGATCTACACTGATTGGAAAGAGAATTATCGGTATACAGCATCAAGCACACGCTGCCTCAGCCATTCTCTATTTGAACTGCTCTCATCCAACCAACGCTTCACAGCCTTTCCTGTTCAGACCTCGCGGTTCACAAACAGTTTCATCCCAAGAACTATACACACACTCAATCAGTCCATCAAGTGCTTCTTGTAGAACTGTTTGTACTTGCAAGTTACCGTGAGGTAACTGTACTTCTGATACAGTTATAATATTGCACAACCTGAGCCACTTTATAAAGCGTGTATTTACATATGACGACGATATCATTTTTAAGATGAAATGCAGCAAAATACAATATTTTTATTATACAGATATAACTTTAACTACACGGTACCGCAGCGCTAGTGAGCTTGAGCTTCGTTCACAGATTGTTCCTGCCTCGTGCTGTATTCATGCTGTGGCTGGCGCGACACTGGAAGGATAGATGGATAGAATAATTAAACATTACGAAGATATTTTGATGTTCCATGGCTTAACGTCTGTTACAGAGCTGATTGTGTGGTGATTGGGTATTTTGAGAAAGAAAAGTAAGGACAGGAATTGGGGGGGGCTACAACTGTCACAGCATTCCATGTGTCAAGCCACTCCTGAAACAGAGATGACGTCAGAAGCGTCTTACCTGGGCTAAAGAGAAAACGGACTGGACTGTTGCTCAGTGGTCCAAAGTCATCTTTTCAGATGAAAGTAAATTGTGCATGCCATTTGGACATCAAGGTCCCAGAGTCTGGAGGAAGAGGGGAGAGGCACAGAATCCAAGTTGCTTGAGGTCCAGCGTGAAGTTTCCACAGTCAGTGATGATTTGGGGAGCCTTGTCATCTGCTGGTGTTGGTCCACTGTGTTTTATCAAGTCCAAAGTTAGCAGTCATCTACCAGAAAATTTTAGAGCACTTCATGCTTTCCTCTGCTGACAAGCTTTATTGAGATGCTGATTTAATTTTCCAGCAGGACTTGGCACCTGCCCACACTGCCAAAAGTATCCATACCTGGTTTAGTGACCATGGTACCACTGTGCTTGATTGGCCAGCAAACTCACCTGACCTAAACCCCATAGAGAATCAATCAAGAGGAAGATGAGACACCAGAGCCAACAATGCAGACGAACTGAAGGCCGCGATCAAAGCATCCTGGGCTTCCATAACACCTCAGCAGTACCACAGGCTTACCTATCTATGTATCTATGTATTTATACCCCTCTTAATTCTTTAGATTTTTGTTTATCATTGGCTGAGCTTTCAAAGTAGCGACTTCCTTTTAATATATGACATGCCTTATGGAAACAGTACTATTTCAGCAGTAACATTGTTTATTGGATTAACAGAAAATATGCAATATTCATCATAACAAAATTAGACGGGTGCATAAATTTGGGCACCTCAACAGAGATATTACATCAATACTTCGTTGAGCCTCCTTTTGCAGATATAACAGCCTCTAGACACCTCCTATAGCTTTTGGTGAGTGTCTGGATTCTGGATGGAGGTATTTTTGACCATTCTTCCATACAAAATCTCTCCAGTTCACTTAAATTTGATGGCTGCCGAGCATGGACACCCTGCTTCAAATCATCCCATAGATTTTCGATGATATTCAAGTCAGGGGACTGTGACGGCCATTCCATAAAATTGTACTTCTCCCTCTGCATGAATGCCTTTGTAGATTTTGAACTGTGTTTTGGGTCATTGTCTTGTTGGAATATCCAACCCCTGCATAACTTCAACTTTGTGACTGATGCTTGAACATTGTCCTGAAGAATTTGTTGATATTGGGTTGAATTAATCCGACCCTCGACTTTAACAAGGGCCCAGTCCCTGAACTAGCCACACAGCCCCTCAGCATGATGGGACCTCCACGAAATTTGACAGTAAGTAGCAGGTGTTTTTCTTGGAATGCCATGTTCTTTTTCTGCCACACAAAGCGCTTTTTGTTATGACCAAATAACTCCATTTTTGTCTCATCAATCCAAAGCACTTTGTTCTAAAATGAATCTGGCTTGTCTAAATGAGCATTTGCATACAGCAAGCGACTCTGTTTGTGGAGTGAGTTCAGAAAGGGCTTCTTTATCATCACCCTGCCATACAGATGTTCGTTGTGCTAATTGTGCTGAATTGTAGAACGATGTACAGATACACCATCTGCAGCAAGATGTTCTTGCAGGTCTTTGGAGGTGATCTGTGGGTTGTCTGTAACCATTCTCACAATCCTGCGCATATGCCATTCCTATATTTTTCTTGGCCTGCCATACCTGCTGGGTTTAGCAGCAACTGTGCCTGTGGCCTTCCATTTCCCGATTACATTCCTTACAGTTGAAACTGACAGTTTAAACTTCTGAGATAGCTTTTTGTAGCCTTCCCCTAAACCATGAGACTGAACAATCTTTGTTTTCAGATCTTTTGAGAGTTGCTTTGAGGATCCCATGCTGTCACTCTTCTGAGGAGAGTCAAAGGGAAGCACAACTTGCAACTGACCACCTTAAATACCTTTTCTCATGATTGGACAGCACCCGTCTATGAAGTTCAAGGCTTAACGAGCTAATCCAACCAATTTGGTGTTGTAAGTAATCAGCATTGAGCAGTGACAGGCATTCAAATCAGCAAAATTACAAGGGGACCCACATTTTTGCACAGCCAGTTTTTCACATTTGATTTAATTTCATACAACTAAATACTGCTTCACTAAAAATCTTTGTTCGGAAAACGCCCCAGTACTCAGATGTTCCTAGGAAATGAAAGACATACCACTGTTATCTTTTTTTTTTGTTGAACGTAGAGTAAATTATTATATAGGCTGAGAGGGGTTCCCAAACTTTTTTGTCTGTCTTCTGTCTGTCTGTCTGTCTGTCTGTCTGTTCAAAATGAAAACCTGAGAACAAATGTTTTTCTCGGCCATTAGTACAAACTACTTGGGTTAAGTAAAAAATTAAAAACATCATTTGGGTGGAGATTCCTTTTTAAAAAAAAAAAAAAAAAAGATACCGTGGACATCCTATGGCCAGTAGCTAATTGTGTTATTTCATGTTGCAGTAACCATCCTTATTATACATAATGTATGTGAAAATGCTAAACTTTGAATCCATTTTTCTGGATTTGCATTTCAAAGCCCCAGGTTTCAGCCAGTGATCCACAATAACCCACAACCGGGAAGACTGTGTAATAGCAGACAGTCTGCCAGCACTGATGCAGCAAATGTCCCAATTATCACCCACCTCATGGAATTAAAAAGATTACAATGGCCAAAGGTGGTCTGTCCAGGCTGACATCAAAGTAAATTTAAGCGAGAAACCTTCCTAGAGACTGATAATGGTTAGAATGGATATGGGTAGAGTTTGACAAAGTGTTAAGCAAGGGAAAGAAAGTGAACAGAAGCAGAACAGGAAGAAACATCACTGGAGTAAAAGTTGTAACTTTTGTCTAGGGGTCCTCAAATGTTGCCCTTGATTGCCGTAGTGGCTGCAAGGTTTTATTCCAACCCAGTTGTTAATAATAAGTTTTACTTAAGGAGCCTTGCATGACACTCAACATCAACTGACAGAATTAAAACAGACCATTAGTAGAATCTGCAGTATTAAACAAATACGTAAACATTAGCCAACATTGTAATCCGTATGAACTAAAGAAAAATTGAAAGCAGTAAATATGTGGAACAGTTGGCTGACAGTGCACGGGCCTTTTGGAATAAACAAGTTGTTTGTAAAGGAGTTTTGACTTTGGATCTGGGAGGGTGAAGTGTTCGATAGTTTGGGTGCAGCAACAGGGAAGGCCTTAGCACCCTAGTTAGGAAACCTGCAGATGAAAATCACAGGTATTGAAAAGTGTAAGGCTAGGTTATCTCATTTTATTTATTTATACACGTCTATGCGTGGAAGTGTGTGCCAGTCTGGCCCAGAAGTGAGAGGTGGAGTCGGGGTAGGGACTATTTGCATATAATACCAGCAACATAGCAGTGTACAGCTTACTAAAAGAGAACCAGATGCATATGTGTGTATATAAAGGTCTTGATGTCACATTGTGAATCTCCTCCGTTTGCCTGCATATGGCAAAGTTCATGAAACACAATTGATACCAACTTCAAGAGAAGTGGACTGTGTAAACCATGGTGCTAGTACAGGAAGATTCATTTGAAAGAAGCTCAGAATATTCTGTTGTAATTCCCGTTAGGATGAAGCAATCTAAACCAAAAAATACGCTCTATACCTTGACGTACGTGTAATTGTATTACATGCGATGCTGGAAGTGGTTTCCCTTTTCTGACAGACACATTTCAATGCAGAGCTCCATGTTCTTGAAAGTATCGGCAAGCATCTCGAGGGGGAATAGCAGCAATTTCACGTTGGATGTTTTCCTTCAAATCTTCCATGGTTAGAGGCTTGTCCCGATTAAACTTTTCCTTCAATCATACCCCAAAGGAAGAAGTCTGGTGGTGTCCGATCTGGCAACCGTGGTGGCCAAAGCACCTTTGAAATTATTGTCGAAGAAGGACTCGGTTTCTGCCATGTTCCTTGCCAATGTGTGACATGTTGCTCGGTCTTGCTGGAAGTAACCTTCCATTAACTCTCAATCATCCAGTTGATTCTGACATCGCTTAAACAAATTGGTGACCCAATAGGCTTGCATCAATACTGTACACCACCATCCTGATGAGAAGTCGAGTGACTGAGTGAAGGGGTACGGGCGGTATGCACCCAGAAGTTGGAAACGGAGGTTAAACGTCATGACTGCTGTCCGGCGCCTACCTCATCGCTCTGACACTGGGGCATCCTGGCTTGTTTGAAGCTCCATATACTGAGGAGCACATTGCACAATGTTTTGTTCAGATTGCTTCATCCAAGTCAGAGTTATTACAGAATATTTGGGGCCTTTTTCGAGTGAGTCTCCCTGTATTACCACTGCTTATGTAGCTAAGTTAGTTTCATAGTTCAGATGTCGGACAACAGCCTGGCTGTTATACAAGTATTTATTTATAACAGATTGACACACCTGAGCAGTTTAAAAGTCACTTTGCTCTGATACTATAATTGTCATCTTGCAGACGCCTTGGCTCATGCTTGTGGACCACTTTAAGAGCCACTGGCTTGCTAACGTAACATTTTAGGTAACGTTTGTCCGATTTTATTAGTGGCCTAAATTAACCTTCGCCAAAAAGATTAACCATCACTCATTGTGTGGAGACATGTGATACTTAGTAAAGTGGTAACGGAAAGTAAGTTTTTATGTGTTCACTGTCCTTCATGAAATCTTCAGAAGGACTGTTGTATCTGCAACCTTTGCAATACATTTGAGGTATTTTATCAGCATGTATTTCCATATTGGACCAATGTCCCTTCCATGTCTTGACCGTTGGTCCTTTTAATAGTCATTAGTAAGTCATACAGTGAAGCAGTCCTTCTTATGAACAAAAGTGTTTAATCAGTACAGGGAGGAATTGTGTATATAAAATGTTGGTAGGAATGGAGTGTCTAAACTTAGCATTATTGGAGTACATGATAAATTATTACTAATAACATTATTTTGGGGGCATTGTTTGACCTGTCCTTGTGTTTTACAGACAATATTAATTAAAGGATAAGTTTGGTATATTTCATGTCAGTTATTTCTTCAGAAACAAACATGGGGTATGAGGGGGTACCCATAAATAACTGGAATTGAGAAATAAATTGTTTTAATTTTTACTTAGCGAAATGTTAGTTTCCTTCGAAGTACTCTCCATGTGAATGAATACAGTTGTCCCAACGGTTTTCCCACTGGTGGAAACATTTTTGGAATCACTGAAAAGGAAAGCTGTCCAATGCCTGCAGTGATTTAAATTTTTTTTCCCCTTTGACTTCCTCCACAGTACAAAAAATTGAAATGTTAAAACCTCTTGTAGACCTGTGTTTTACTTAAAGCTTCCTCTTTACAAGCAGTTTCAAGCATCACTACAGTTTCAGCAGTTGTTTTCCTTAAGAGAAAACAGAATTTAACGCAGACTCGCTGTTCTTTATGATCACCCATCACAAAAATCTCAGAACATGTTTAATAAGCACCAACACAGGTTGGCTTATGAACCATATAGAGCAACACCACTTTGCAGAGTGCCATGGAATACTGTAAGTGTGCAACACCGAGCAGTGAAATTCGCATCTAAGTCGAGATTGCACACCAGGTACAGATTCCGGTTATTTTTGGGTACCCCCTCTCATATGCATTTGCCACACACAATTGTGTTCTAAAGCCAAGCTTAATTCAGTTAAAATGCATTCAGTCGTGGCCAGAAGTTTTGAGGATGACACAAGTATGGCTTTTCACAAAGTTTGCTGCTTCAGTGTTTTTAGATCTTTTTGTCTGATGTTTCTGTGATATACTAAAGTATATTCATAAGTTTCAAAGACTTTTATTGAAAATTATATTGAGTTGATGCAAAGAGTCAATATTTGCAGTGTTGGCTTTTCTTTTTTTTTCAAGACCTCTGCAATTCACCCTGACATGCTGTCAAATAACTTCTGGGCCAAATCTTGACTGATGGCAGCTCATTCTTGCAAAATCAATTATGGGAGTTTGTCAGAATTTGGGGGTTTTTGTTTGTCCACCCGCATATTGAGGAATGACCACAAGTTCTGAATGGGATTATAAGGTCTGGGGAGTTTCCTGGCCATGGACCCAAAATTTTGATGTTTTGCTTCCTGAGCCGCTTATTCATCACTTTTTGCCTTATGGCCTGGTGCTTCATCATGCTGGATTGTTCATTGTTGGTCACCAAGCTGTTCTTGGATGGTTGGGAGAAGTTGCTCTCGTAGGATGTTTTGCTACCATTCTTTCCTGAAAAACAATACTTGTGTCATTCTCAAAACTTTTGGCCAAGACTGAAATTTCTAACCAGCTTAACTATGGAAAGAAAATGACACATCATATAAAAGCTGATTAAAGTATGTAGGATATCTGTTATAATGGCCAAACAATGCAGAAAACGCTCCCTAATCTGCACAAGTAATCCACTGAGGTTGGCGTGACACATTTTGACTTTGAATCGGAGAGCAGTTTCTGGGTCTTGTTACCTTGAAGATGGGGTGACTGATTTACATGACTCCCTCCTGACTTTTTAACAATTTTAAATTTCCTATGGATAGAAAATTAACATGCCAACTGATAGTGCTGGTGGCAGCATGCAGTTACAGTTTTGATTTGTCTTTTTTCCTTTTTCCATTCTTTTAAACATAAAACATTACGCAGAGAAGTCTTGCTGTTGCTTGACCAATTCAGAAACCTGGCTTTGCTTTTTGCTTTTTTTTTTTCCCACCGTGATTCTGCATTGCATGCGTTGTACTTTTGGATGAATGCACATTGGTTGTCACTTTTTGCACTCAAAACTGCAGAGTCTGCCTCGGTGGCTATCAGTCGAGGAGTACTATAACCAAGCTGCTGAGAATGTCAGTCACCCTGCACAGCCATCCACCATGTGTGTGCTGCAGCTGTTTGTGACTCACTAAGAATATGTAAATGAAGGCTCTGCCTGAAAAGTCATGTAGTGTAATGGGGGTTGGACAAGTTCTCAGTATGACAATGGGGGGAAAGAAATTAAATACCCAGCTCTCTTTAAAGGGTTTGTTATGCTAGAAAAGACAATGCAAAAACAATTAAATGTATCGCTCCTATTTTGTTCAGTAAAAAATATAAGGATCATTTTAACATGCTTTTAGTGAAATTAAAACGATACATTGTCAAATTGCTTGGATTGTACCACACATAAAATTTAGTAGTTTGCACTCCTCTATAGGGATGTTATGATACCTGAATTTTTGTATTTTATACCAATACTAGCAAAATTGTACAGCACTCAATACCTATTTGATATCACAGAAAAAAACTAAATTCTCATTCAACAGCTTTTTATTAAAAGTACTCTGAACAATATTGTTTTCTTCTGTTTCAGAATATAAAATGTAATAAGAGTAACAACAGTTAAAAATAGTGGCATACCCATCAAGTAGTTAACCAACTGTCATTTAAGCATTTAAGTCAAGGGTGATCCTGGCTGCAGGTTTTTGTTCCAACCCAGTTGCTTAATTGGAAAGCAATCCTTGCCAATAACAGGTCTTATTATCATGCCTTGTTAGTGTTTTAACTCTGCAATTTTACATTTATGTATTTGGCTGACGCCTTTATCCAAGGTGACTTAACCACATTTTTGATGCAATACAATCCAATTAGCTGTGGAATGGCCAATAGGGGGAGGCAGCTTGATGGCCGAGGTCTCCAGGACTCTGAGCAAATCCAAATCCTATTATGTAATATCTACTTTTGAAATCTGCTCTGCACTAGTAATATTTCTATTGTACTATTGTATTGAGGATTACTTGTGTTCTGTTCTGTGTATTGTGTTGTATTGTATTTACCCCCTTTTTTATGACAATTTGTTTTTGTATAGCCCAAAATCATACAATAAGTGCCGCAATGGGCTTTAATAGGCCCTGCCTTTTGACAGCCCCCCAGCCTTGACTCTCTAAGAAGACAAGGAAAAACTCCCAAAAATAAAAAACCTTTTGTAGGGAAGAAACCTTGGAAAAGGCAGTTCAAAGAGAGACACCTTTCCAGGTAGGTTGGGCGTGCAGTGGGTTTCAAAAAGAAGGGAGGTAAATAAGATACAATACACAGAACAACATACAAGTATTCCTCAATACAATTGTACAATAGAAATATTGCAAGTACAGAGCAGAATTCAACAGTAGATGATATCACATAATATGATTTGGATTTGTTCAGAGTCCTGGAGACTGCGGTCATCAAGCTGCCTCCCCCTATTGGCCATTCCCTAGCGGAGTCAGTGCTGGGCCAGCCAATCCAATTAAAGGACCCCTCTACCCAACGACTCTTGAGATCCTCCATCAGTCATAAAGTATCTATCTATCTACCTACCTACCTACCTACCTACCTACCTACCTACCTACCTACCTACCTACCTACCTTTCTTTGGCAGGGAAAACAATTTGTCAGGTGGGCAGTGACACCAAGTGCCACATTTCAGTACCCAGAAACAGAATAGGTGAGGGTTAGTAACAAATTATAACTATCATATTACTTGTAATGAATAATTATTATTATTAGCACTATATTTATATAGTGCTTTTCTCAGTACTCGAAGCGCTATCCACACAGGGAGGAACCGGGAAGCGAACCCACAATGACTAACTATGATGCAGTCTGTACAGTTAATCAGCAGTTCTAGTCAGGGTATGCTAAGATGAAGTAGTGAGTCCTCAGCCGGGATTTAAAATATGAGACAGAAGGAGTGATACAATTGGTTTTCTAGTTGGAGCATAGGCAGGGCAAGTGACTTGCTCATGGTTACACAGTGGTGTCATTAGTTGGATTTGAACCCACAACCTCAGGGTTTAAAGTCCAAAGCCTTAAACACTACACTGTCACATCATGCTAAAATCATAGATTTTTTTCCTCCTTTTTAATGATATCATCCAAATCATTTGAAGCTGAAAACATATGAGTAATTTTCACTTCTTCACTTTCTCTTCAGTTTCCTTCTGAGTAATTTATCAAACCAAATAGTCACATGATGAATACACGCAGGTGTAAATGGAAACAAGCTAGATGTTGAACTGCTAGTTCCTTTGACATCTGCCTGTTATTGCTAATACAGAGAAACTAAAAAGGGTGAATGCAGCTGTTTAAGATTGAAATAAGCAGTTAAGAGTTCAAAATCTTAACAAGCGACACAACTGAAATGAAGCAGAAATATGTCACTTGAGCAACAAGTGCTTCATCAGCAGTAAATAACTTCACTTGAAGCAATTGGATTGGAGCAAAAATCTGCAGTCTCTGTGGCCGTCCAGGATCAATGTTGCTCACCCCTGATTTAAAGGGTCTGAGTCTTAAATAGGAAACCAATTAAGTGAAATTGATTAGCAGCAAAACCTGATCCCTAATAGTGAATACCTGTAGTGACTGATCCTCCAGGATCTGAGTTGGGCACCCCTGACGTAAGTAAATTAGTATTGGCATTCATAAATGTCAAAATGCAGTATAAGTTTTGAATTTAATGTGTGATAGACTTTGTGGATTCCCCCAGTGTAGCTATAAATGCAGGGATGTTATAATCTTGGTGGGATTTCACCACAGGGTTTTTAAAGAATTATATATTCACGCACTGCCTACCTGATTGATCTTACAGACAGACAGAGGTTGGGAATATGCGCTGATACCACTTGCTGAACCATCTGGATTTGTACCCAAGTGGAACAGGTGACACCTAAGCACACCATTGGAACAGTGTGAGGTGTTTTTTGGTGGCTGGAGTGCCAATCCTGCCACCAACACCTAAATTTTTTTTAAGTTGGAGGACCTGTTTGCAGGGCTGGATGCAGATTTTCATACCCAGGATGTAGCAATTGCAGGTTAAGGGCCTTGCTCAAGGGCCCAACAGACTAGAGTCTCTTCTGGCATTTATGGGATTCAAACCGTGAAGAAGTCTCTACAGTTAATTAGCAGCTTTAGTCAGGATATGCTAAACTGAAGTAGTGAGTCTTCAGCTAAGATTTGAAAGCTCCGACTGAATGAATGATACAATTGGTTGCATTTCTTTCGGTTTTCCAGTTAGAGTGTAGGCAGGTCAGGTGACATGCTCATGGTTACACAGTGGTGTCAGTAGTGTAATTTGAACCCACAACCTCAGGGTTTGAAGTCCAAAGCCTTAAACACTACACTGTCAGGTCATGCTTAAATCATAGATTTTTATTTTCCTTTTTAATGATATCATCCAAAGCATTTGAAGCCTGAAACGTAGGAGTAATTTTCATTTCTTCACTTTCTCTTCCATTTCGTTCTGAGTAATTTATCAAATCAAATAGTTACATGATGAATACACACAGGTGTAAAGTGCAGTATAAGATTTGAATTTAATGTGTGATATACTTTGAGGATTCCATCAGTGTAGCCATAAGTGAGGGGATGTTATAATCTTGGTGGGATTTCAGCACAGGGTTTATAAAGAATGATATATTCACGCACTGCCTACCTGATTTATCTTACCGTGAGAGAGAGATGTTGAGAGTATGTGCTGATACCACATGCCGAACCTTCTGGATTGGTTCCCAAGTGCAACGGGTGACCCCCTCAGCATCCCACTGGAGCATTGTGAGGTTTTTTTGTCTCTGCTGGAGTGCAAATCCTGCCACCAACCCCTAAATTTTCCCTGTAAATTGGAGGACTTGCTTGCAGGGCTGGATGCAGATTGTCATACAGTGGATGAAGCAATTGCAGGTTAAGGGCCCAACGGAGTAGAATCCCTGCTGGCATTTATGGGATTCAAACCAGCAGGGTGCAGATCCCTAGCCAAAATACCTAGAGCCAAATACTAAATTTATTCTGACATTTTCTCTTCCGTTACAGAAAATACTGCTCAAAATCAATGCCAAAAATACAAATGCAGACCTACCTGTATAGTTAAATTACAGGTAGGTAATTTGTGATATGTTCATTTAAACAAACACTTTAAAGCTATTTTCCAACATGCTTTTAAAATCTGGTTTGTAACCGTTACAGTGGTAAAATTTATATTTGCATCATTTGCGTTTTTTTTTTTTTTTTTTTTAAAACAGCAACTCATACCAAATAGTAATATTTAATAGATTAGTCGAATTAATTCAAATGTCATAATCTACTGGTGCTTTAATTGTCCAAATCTGACCTTCCTATTTTACGTTTGTGTAGATCTTTAAGGCTTCCTTTGTGAAATCAAGCTTGTTAGGTTTACGTGAATCCATTGTTTCAGAGCTTTTGTAAAAAAAAGCATTTGTTATGCTGTTTTCACATCATTGTACTCTGAAAGTATGCATATGAATCTAACTTCATAATGAGTTAAAAGTGACAATAATGAAATTCTGTTTGTTTGTATGTGTGTGTTTTGACCTTTTTTATAATAAGTACAATTCCCACAAATGCACGCTGAAATTCTCCGGCCTCAAACATAAAGCATTTCCAGACATGATTTCTGCTGGTTTTTTTTTTTGTGACATGCTGTAGATCATCACCACTATGAGCCGTTTTTGTATTGTAGCAGCCCCAGCTCAGAAACTGAGAGATGCACTCTCTTTCCTTGAGTGACTGAGCACAAGTAAGAGTTGGTGGGGATACCAAAATATTGTAAGTGGGATGATGCCCTGTGAAGTGGGTGTGTGGCGAGTCTTGGATGTGGACTCTGGCCTTGGGTCAGCACAGTGAGCTCATGGAGTTCAGTGGCAGACGAGTTGCCTCTGATTTTGAGTGAGCAGAATGTGGTGGAGCTGGACAGAGTGTATGTACAGTAATCCCTCGCTATATCGTGCTTCACCTTTCGCGGCTTCACTCTATCGCGGATTTTATATGTAAGCATATTTAAATATATATCGCAGATTTTTTGCTGGTTCGCGGATTTCTGCGGACAATGGGTCTTTTAATTTCTGGTACATGCTTCCTCAGTTGGTTTGCCCAGTTGATTTCATACAAGGGACGCTATTGGCAGATGGCTGAGAAGCTACCCAACTTACTTTTCTCTCTCTCTTTCTTGCGCTGACTTTCTCTGATCCTGACGTAGGGGGATTGAGCAGGGGGGCTGTTCGCGCACCTAGACGATACGGACGCTCGTCAAAAAATGCTGAAAGATTATCTTCACTTTGCTCCCTTCTGTGCAGCTGCTTCGTGAAGCGACATGCTGCACGGTGCTTCGCATACTTAAAAGCACGAAGGGCACGTATTGATTTTTGGTTGTTTGTTTTTATCTGTCTCTCTTTCTCTGCTCCTGACGAGGGGGTGTGAGCTGCCGCCTTCAACAGCTTTGTGCCGCGGTGCTTCGCATACTTAAAAGCCAAACAGCCCTATTGATTTGTTTGCTTTTCTCTATCTCTCTGACATTATCTGCTCCTGACGCGCACTCCTTTGAAGGGGAAGATATGTTTGCATTCTTTTAATTGTGAGACGGAACTGTCATCTCTGTCTTGTCATGGAGCACAGTTTAAACTTTTGAAAAAGAGACAAATGTTTGTTTGCAGTGTTTGAATAAAGCTCCTGCCTCTCTACAACCTCCTGTGTTTCTGTGCAAATCTGTGACCCAAGCATGACAATATAAAAATAACCATATAAACATATGGTTTCTACTTCACGGATTTTCACCTTTCGTGGGGGGGTCTGGAACGCAACCCCCGCGATGGAGGAGGGATTACTGTACAGAAGAATGGCCGAAGCAACTGAGAGAGTGTGCCACCACAATAGACTTAAACAATGTAGCAGAATTGCTCAAGTGCCACTTGCCTCCAGTCTGCCGTAAAGCACAGATTTCGTTCCTCCATCTCCTTGCACCCCTTGTTGTTACTGTAAAATATGTAGTTTTTAGTCTTGTTCTTTTCGTGCATTATTCTGCAAGCAGACAAATTGCTTTAATGGTCACAACGCCATAACTACAGTACTTGCTACTGCTGATACTGTTCAAAAGCTTGTGGCCGTTGTTTGGGAAGACAATCCGGAAGTGTTCCTGGTGGACTATAAAGCCAGCTGATTTATACCAATGATTTTTTTTTTTCTTTTCTGGTGAGTACTTTTGAACTGATCAGTGTCTAGACAGTCTGATCCGCAGAACATTTTTTGAGAGTTATCAACACTTCTCATTTCATCATTTTCCCGCCACCTATGAGAACAAGAAGTATAAGCCAGACTCTGTGGCAACAGGCATATAAAAAACACACCACCAGCATAACAGGAGTTGCAAACAGTGTGAAGAAGCAAAGCATGTAGTTAGTTGCTTTGAGTGATGTATATGCTTCAAAATGCTTATAGTCTCCATACACTTATTAGTTGTGTATTTTCCAGAGTGAGTAATTAAAATGAAAAATGTTAGTTTTCTGATTTGGGTTGTCAGGGATTCTACTCGAAATTTAACCTTCATCCAGTAGTACACAGTATCTCGGAGACCATCTGCACGTGTCTCCTGGACGAGCGTGAGAGCCAAGATGTAGAGATGAGCTATGGAGTGATTTGTCAATAACCACATTCACTTTGCGGCATTGGCAATTTGGGTATGGGATGTTCTCATCAGAAGTAGCTGGAGCCTGCACTATCAGAGCTGTAATAGTCATTTATTTCTTTTACACATCATAGATGCATTCAAGCAAAGTGCCAGTGATTTAACTTGTGTGTGCCTGGTTAAGTATAAATCCTGAGATATTCAACACTGTTTGAAGCAATATGAATTGTATTCCTAGTTTATAAGTATTGTTTTACTCTTTTTGGATAGTAATAGAGGACAGTTGCTGTCCGCAGGTTTTATATACATAGTGACTGCTGCGTTTTACTATTAATCTCACTGTTGTGACC
Organism: Erpetoichthys calabaricus; assembly: GCF_900747795.2. Lineage (NCBI taxonomy): Eukaryota > Metazoa > Chordata > Cladistia > Polypteriformes > Polypteridae > Erpetoichthys > Erpetoichthys calabaricus. The sequence goes on from NC_041403.2 coordinate 149,232,011, forward strand.
TTCCCGTTTTTACTTAGAGGCACATTGATTAAAAGAAGGAAAAGAAAAGTACAGACTTCTCTTATTGTAGATGCCTTCAGTTACAGGCTGGTGTTAGATTACTGTGATTTCTACTTTAAAGAATTCACTTAGCACCTAAGACCTTACCATTTGTCTTTTAACTTTTTACTAGTGACTTTTTTATTTTTTTTTTTTTCTTAAAACGAAGCAAACTGTTTTTGACACATTAAAATGAAGGGGAAAAAAGCATTACAGATAAAAGAATTTAATTAGCAGTGAAAACTGGTCACTGATTAGGAAAAGAGTTAGAATGAAAACCTGCAGCCTCTGCGGCCCACCAGTTGTTCCGCTCTGTCTATGTAAAGCGCTTTGAGTAGCGAGAAAACACTTAATGAATGTAATGAATTATTATTAAATATTAATAAAATTGCATAGAATAGCATTCTGTATAGATTGTGTTCATTGATTTTGAGTGTGAACTGACCCCTTTAGGCATGCATACGAGCACATGGGGGACATACAAACTACTGAGTACGATTTGGAGTTGCTGCAATAAAATTTCAGCAAAATGAACTAGCCTCCCTGCCACGTTATTTTTTCACTTTGATTTTTGGGGTGTCTTTGAATTCTGTACTCTGTAGGTTGATAATTTTCATTTACATCAAATGATGTAGCATCCTTTCGTTCCAAACACTTTGCCATATCAGTAGAGATAGCCAGCAGAATTTTCTTTCCCATTGCGATTAAATGTGTTTTCTAAGTGTTTCTTTAATATTTTTGAGCAGTTTATATATTTATATATATATATATATATATATATATATATATATATATATATATATATATATATATGGAATAGAAGGTCTGTGATACGGTTTGCATATTTGCAGCTGGAGATCCACGAAGGGAGAAAAAACTAATCACGTATCCTATCGGGGGTCTTCATCAGAGGATAATGCTTAGACTTACAAGAATCAAAGGCAATATATGGCAACACATTCAGTGGGGGGGGGGGGGGGTGGAGGTGACTAAGTCAGTATGATCAAGGGGGGGGGGGTTGTATAGTTTAATTATTGTGTACATGTCCTTCTTAAGTTGGCATATACTGGATTTATGTCCAAGTGTCTGTTGATGGCGTTTTCATCTGATAGCCAAGACTCGGCCAACTCTCTGGCACTTTTAGTACTGGCCTTAAATTTTACTTTTACGTTGTCCCAGTTGAATGTGTGTCCTGTCGATTTAGTATGTGCATATATCAAAGAGAGTGCGTCCTTTCTTCTGACGGCGTTGCGATGTTCCTGTACACGTGTTGAGATTCTTTTTGACGTTTGTCCTATGTATACCGCTGAGCAATAATTGCATGGAATACTATAAACTGCATTTCGTGTTTCGGCTGTCGATTTCTTGTTTTTAGCATTAAACAGGACCATGCGCAGATTGTTCGTGGGTTTATGTGCTATTCTGATGCCCCACTTGGTCAGGGTGCGTGCAGTGCCTTCTGACACATTATGGTGATAAGGTAGTGAATGCCAGGTGGGGGTTCTGATTTAAGTCGATTGTATGCTGATTCCTTTGGCGTCTGCTGTGTAGACTCCGATTTAATGAATGTTTTTGAGTATCCGTTCGAGGTGAAAAGTTGGAAGAGATAGCGTCTCTCATTAATTTTTGTTTCCTTGGTATTACAATGAGTGTGGACTCGTTTTAAATAGGGTTTTCACGCAGCTCCGTTTATGAGATACCGGGTGGTTGCTGGCGAAGTGTAGAATCTTGTCTGCGTAGCATTGTTTGCGGTAAACACTTGTGGTCAGGGTGGTGTCACTATTTCTTTTGATGTAAATGTCCAGGAAGCTGATGTGTCGGTGGATTTGATCATACTGACTTAGTTACATAGACCCACCCACCCCCACCAAAATTATATATAATAATAATAATATATATATATATATATATATATATATATAATTTTCACGGCATTCGTAGTCTGTGTCACAATCTGATTGTATGGGTGGTTACCTACCAGATAACGCTTGTGGTTGGCCAGCAATCTGCTAACATCCACCACGGTGCCCTCAGTTTGTGAGGAGCAGATCATAGAATGGTTGAAATAGTTTACTGTCAAATAACTGCAAAGAGTACACGACACGTGTTTCGCCCTCATTCTGGGCTCATCAGGTGTACACACTCCACTGCACTCCCTCTCGGGAATCGAACCTCTGACGTCAGCGCCCCGTGAATGTAATTACCCCGATCTACATGCTGTCAAATAAACGAACCACACGCCGTGGCGCAACGTTAGGGGCATCGCCTCTGGCACTGACGTCCAAGGTTCGATTCCCGAGAGGGAGAGGGAGTGCAGTGGAGTGTGTACACCTGATGAGCCCAGAATGAGGGCGAAACACGTGTCGTGTACTCTTTGCATTTATTTGACAGTAAACTATTTCAACCATATACAGTGGTGTGAAAAACTATTTGCCCCCTTCCTGATTTCTTATTCTTTTGCATGTTTGTCACACAAAATGTTTCTGATCATCAAACACATTTAACCATTAGTCAAATATAACACAAGTAAACACAAAATGCAGTTTTTAAATGATGGTGTTTATTATTTAGGGAGAAAAAAAATCCAAACCTACATGGCCCTGTGTGAAAAAGTAATTGCCCCCTTGTTAAAAAATAACCTAACTGTGGTGTATCACACCTGAGTTCAATTTCCGTAGCCACCCCCAGGCCTGATTACTGCCACACCTGTTTCAATCAAGAAATCACTTAAATAGGAGCTGCCTGACACAGAGAAGTAGACCAAAAGCACCTCAAAAGCTAGACATCATGCCAAGATCCAAAGAAATTCAGGAACAAATGAGAACAGAAGTAATTGAGATCTATCAGTCTGGTAAAGGTTATAAAAGCCATTTCTAAAGCTTTTGGGACTCCAGCGAACCACAGTGAGAGCCATTATCCACAAATGGCAAAACATGGAACAGTGGTGAACCTTCCCAGGAGTGGCGGCCGACCAAAATTACCCCAAGAGCGCAGAGATGACTCATCCGAGAGGTCACAAAAGACCCCAGGACAACGTCTAAAGAACTGCAGGCCTCACTTGCCTCAATTAAGGTCAGTGTTCACGACTCCACCATAAGAAAGAGACTGGGCAAAAACAGCCTGCATGGCAGATTTCCAAGACGCAAACCACTGTTAAGCAAAAAGAACATTAGGGCTCGTCTCAATTTTGCTAAGAAACATCTCAATGATTGCCAAGACTTTTGGGAAAATACCTTGTGGACTGATGAGTCAAAAGTTGAACTTTTTGGAAGGCAAATGTCCCGTTACATCTGGCGTAAAAGGAACACAGCATTTCAGAAAAAGAACATCATACCAACAGTAAAATATGGTGGTGGTAGTGTGATGGTCTGGGGTTGTTATGCTGCTTTAGGACCTGGAAGGCTTGCTGTGATAGATGGAACCATGAATTCTACTGTCTACCAAAAAATCCTGAAGGAGAATGTCCGGCCATCTGTTCGTCAACTCAAGCTGAAGCGATCTTGGGTGCTGCAACAGGACAATGACCCAAAACACACCAGCAAATCCACCTCTGAATGGGCTGAAGAAAAACAAAATGAAGACTTTGGAGTGCCTAGTCAAAGTCCTGACCTGAATCCAATTGAGATGCTATGGCATGACCTTAAAAAGGCGGTTCATGCTAGAAAACCCTTAAATAAAGCTGAATTACAACAATTTTTCAAAGATGAGTGGGCCAAAATTCCTCCAGAGCGCTGTAAAAGACTCATTGCAAGTTATCGCAAACGCTTGATTGCAGTTATTGCTGCTAAGGGTGGCCCAACCAGTTATTAGGTTTAGGGGGCAATTACTTTTTCACACAGGGCCATGTAGGTTTGCATTTTTTTTTCTCCCTAAATAATAAAAACCACCATTTACAAACTGCATTTTGTGTTTACTTGTGTTATATTTGACTAATGGTTAAATGTGTTTGATGATCAGAAACATTTTGTGTGACAAACATGCAAAAGAATAAGAAATCAGGAAGGGGGCAAATAGATTTTCACACCACTGTGTATATATATATATATATATATATATATATATATATATATATATATATATATATATATATAATATATTTAAATTTATATTTGTATATATATATATATATATATATATATATTTATATTATTATATATATTTATATTTGTATATATATATATATTTATATATATATATATATATATATATATTGTATATATATATTTATATATATATATATTTATATATATATATATATATTTATATTTATATATATATTTATATTTATATATATTTATATTTATATATATTATATTTATATATATATAATTTATTATATATATATATATTTATATTTTATATTTATATATATATATATATTTATATTTATATTTATATATATATATATATTTATATTTTATATATATATATATATCTTTATATTTATATATATATATATATATTAATATTTTATATTTTAAATATATATATATATACTATATATTTATATATATATTAATATCATATATATATATATATATATATATATATATATAATTATCTTTATATATATATATATATATATATTTATATTTATATCTATATATATATATATATTTATATTTATATATATATATATATATATATATTTATATTTATATATATATATATATATATATATATAATCGGACGTCAGTGAACTTCTTGCAACTGAAAGAGGGCACCGTGGCGGATGTTTGCTGAATGGCAGACCAACCACAAGCATACCTGGTAGGTAACCACCCACACAATTCAGGTCGTCGAGACTCAGACTACGAATGCAATATATATATTTTTATAATATACACACAAACAGTGCATCCAGAAAGTATTCGCAGCGCATCACTTTTTCCAAACTGGATTAAATTCATTTTTTTTCCTCAGAATTCTGCACACAACACCCCAAAATGACAATGTGAAAAAAGTTTACTTGAGGTTTTTGCAAATTTATTAAAAAAAAAAAACTAGGCGGGCTGCCATGTGCCTTTTACTAAGGAGTGGCTTCCGTCTGGCCACTCTACCATACAGGCCTGATTGGTAGATTGCTGCAGCGATGGTTGTCCTTCTGGAAGGTTCTCCTCTCTCCACCGAGGACCTCTGGAGCTCTGACAGAGTGACCATTGGGTTCCTTGGTCACCTCCCTGACTAAGGCCCTTCTCCCCTGATCGCTCAGTTTAGATGGCCGGGCCAGCTCTAGGAAGAGTCCTGGTGGTTTTGAACTTCTTCCACTTACGGATGATGGAGGCCACTGTGCTCATTGAGACCTTCAAAGCAGCAGAAATTTTTCTGTAACCTTCCCCAGATTTGTGCCTCGAGACAATCCTGTCTTGGAGGTCTACAGACAATTCCTTTGACTTCATGCTTGGTTTGTGCTCTGACATGAACTGTCAACTGTGTGACCTTATATAGACAGGTGTGTGCCTTTCCAAATCATGTCCAATCAACTGAATTTACCACACGTGGACTCCAATTAAGCTGGAGAAACATCTCAAGGATGATCAGGGGAAACAGGATGCACCTGAGCTCAATTTTGAGCTTCATGGCAAAGGCTATGAATACTTATGTACATGTGCTTTCTCAATTTTTTTATTTTTAATAAATTTGCAAAAATCTTAAGTAAACTTTTTTCACGTAGTCATTATGGGGTGTTGTGTGTAGAATTCTGAGGAAAAAAATGAATTTAATCTATTTTGGAATAAGGCTGTAACATAACAAAATGTGGAAAAAGTGATGCGCTGTGAATACTTTCCGGATGCACTGTATATAATATAAAATAGGAAAACCTGGAAAATAGAAGACTCTTCTGGAATCACATTTTAAAACAAGATATTCTTAAAGTATGGGTCATGTCACAGGTTTCCACAAGTGAGTCGTGAGTTGCTATTGCATTTCATACAAATGTGCCTGGTACAGTTTTCAAAGTTAGTTGCGTTGGGTTACTCCGTGTTGATTAAGCAACTGACTTTGCTCTGACAACCTTCCTCGATTCAGTCCCCTCCATTCTGGTCAGTGACAATTTCCACAGGGGTCAGACCTCCCCCGTTCTGATGAACACCCCTGGGGACAAATAAAGTTCTATCTTGTCTTGGAATGGATCTGGAGGGCACTAAGAAGGCCAAGAGTGGGTTGTGACCAAAAAAATAAGTTTAAGAGACCTTATTCTGAATTAATTTGACAGATATGTGCAAGTATGTTTAAGCTAAATTACTTTTTTGGGAGCTGTAAAGAAATGGTGGTTGCTGGTGTCTGCATTTATAAATGTTTGTATTCATTTTTTATTTGTATGATGACCACCAAGTCAAATTTCATGTGGCTAATCTTAAGTAAAGCATCAAGGTGCCCTTCTCCTTTGTAAAATCACTTGTTGCACACATCTTAAAAATGAACTAAGAATAGTCTGTGGTATTTGGTATTTCAGATTACAGATATCCTATTATTATTACTCTCATGAGATCATATCTTCATTTTTAAATCAAACAAAAATCATACTGGTGGTTACTTTTTGGTATTGGGACCAAGGAACATTCTGTTCTGTTTAAGCTTTGTTTTGCTCTTTTGGGGAGAAAATAATGAACAAAAGTTGAGGTTTGAGGTGTTTTTTGATATGGTCTCAAGGAAGGAGACAATATCACATTACACAACACCCCCAAAGCACAGACATCTTAGCTACTCTTGAGCCGTCATAGCACTCTCCCTTTTCTGTAAATTGTGTGGTCTGCAAGTGACCAGTATGTGACTTACCCTGACAAAATTGTTTTATTTTGTCTTAAGGTGTAGAGGTGAGCATTGACAATCAATGACTGACCACCCAGAAGTACAATTCATGAAATACAGGTACGAGGAATAACGAACACGGGTGTTTTGGACCTCACAAACAGAAGAGAGAGGCTCATCTGTCTGATTATTTTGTTTTATGTTCCATGACAGAATGGAACAAAAAAAAGCAGAGATTGTGGGTAAAAATCTCCATAGTTACTGTATAAGGCTTTCATGTAGCATTAGCGTAGTCTGGCAGCACATTATTGACGGTCCTTAAAAAGGGGCGAGAGAATGATACTTTGGAAACGTGAATCTGTCTTAAAAAGTCAAAGTTGTTTAATTGGTTACCCCCAAATCATTGCAGTTGCTAAGACTGACATACCTCTGATTCTTATAATGTGATGTCGGGTTTAGGTGGGAAAGCATTAGTGGAGAACACACACCGTGGCAGTTCAGTGTGACAAATGAATGTAAAATCCACATCTCTGCAGGAAACCTGAGGATACACTTGTACATGGTGAGAGCATTGAACTCGGCACAGACAGTAATTAGAAATTGGCACAAAGCACGCACCAGTGTCATGGTTCCCAAAATGAGAAAATGCATCTGGGTATTTGGATAAGAAATTGATTATAAAAATATAATCTCAGCCTTGAAAAAGACATGTAAAGTAAGTTATAGAGGGTGAAAAATACAGATTGCATAAAAATTTCCTTCATTTTGATCAATTAATTATATACCGTTCAAGTTGAGTCACAATTCACAAGTAAACAGTTTCATTGTGTTAGACACAAATGCTCTTGTGTATTGCACTCTTTTTGTTCTACATGGCAGAATGAAAATTGTACATCAAAGTGCTGAAACTGATTTTATAAGACTAGGATGAGCAGGATCATTGAGACTGTACGGTAGACAAGCTTCTAGCAAACTAGACTTCTATGGCACTCCTCTTTAGACATTTAAAGAGTCCCAAATCATGCTCCTAGCCAGGTTAATCATGCACATTTAGATTGAGCACACATTTCCAAAAACACAGATCAAAGCAAAGAATAGAACACTTTTTTAAATGCTCACATAGGACATTTTTAAAATACATGTGTATGTATATATTTATTTATACGTACGTAGTTGTGAAACAGGACAGTGAGGAAGACCCTGCCCCTGGTTCCCCACTCTTGACGTCACTCTTCTCCCTCCCCTCAGCCCGCAACCTCTGTCTTGGATTAGCATGAATATATCGCTCCCGAAAGCGAACCATGATACCTAGCGCTAGGGCTGCACGATAACAGAAAAAATGATTATCACGATTATTTGCTCAAAATTTTTATCACGATTAATAATGATGATTATTCCTTTGGTAAATGAAGTCTGTGACCAAAGCAGTGTAGCCTCGGCCAGTTATTCACAGATGCTGCCCTAATCATATTAGCTGCGTTGTCCGTTGTGATGCACACAAGTCTTTCTTCCACCAAGCCCCAAGCGGACATCGCTTCTTTGAGGCCCACTGCAATAAACTCCGCTGTATGGTCTTGTGGGAAAAACAAAGTTTGCAAAAACTTGCTTTTCATCTCAAACTCGCTGTCAATAAAATGAACTGTCAAGCTCAAATACGGTTCCGCAGTTCTGCTTGACCATAAGTCGGTCGTGGCAGCAAAATATTCAAGGCTGAGCCTGAGAATTCTCTTTCTATTTCTTTTCGGCATTTCGCATACAGCGAGGGCAGCGCAACATTGGAAAAATGGTTGCGTGAGGGAATGCTATATCTTTTATCAAGTGTTGCGATCATTTTGTTAAACCCCTCACTGCTCACGGTGGTTATTGGACACATATCCTTGGCTATATGGTACGTGATCGCCTCTGTTATTTCCCGGTGTCTTTGCGAGCTAGGCACAGGGCCGCTGCTGGCCAAATGGGTGCCCTAAGCAGAAATTTACTTTTGTGCCCCCTCCCCCAAATATTACGGAAGTAAAAATAAAATAATAAAACAAACACCTACTATAGGGGCCAAAATAGAACTTTATTCAAATAAAAGTAAATACATAAATAAATTGTATCATTTATAAATTACAATTGTAGCTCTACAGCAAAAAATACAAACTAAAATTACACTTTAAATAAAACATTTATAATAAATAACATAAACAATAATAAACTGAAATAAAATCAACACTGTCATCTGCTGGAGCTTTCCAAAGTTCAAAATTTACAAAGGCACACTTCTGCTTTTTCTTGAGGCAAAGTCGTAATTGAGCTCTTCATATGATAAAGCCTTTGCTAATTCAGAGTTGATGCTGACAATTGCCAGACCACTCATGCGCTCTTGTGCCATAGATGAGCGCAAGTACGTTTTGATGAGCTTCATTTTAGAAAAACTTCGCTCAGCAGAGGCAACAGTTACAGGGAGTGTCACTGCTATGCGCAGAGAAATCCAGAGATTTGGGTACAGAGGTTAGGGCGCGCGCGTCATCACGTGTGCTTAGCCTACTCTGCGTTCACCGTAAAATGCAATATATACGTTTATATTTGTTTATTTGTATATGTATATTATTAATATTAATTTATTATTATAATATATAAAAACGATTTTTTTGAGCAGCTGGGATGGTGCCCCCCCTGGGAGTTGGTGCCCTACGCAGACTGCGTACTCTGCGTATAGGGAGTGGCGGTACTGGCTAGGCAGATATGGTATTGCGTTGAACAATGTCCCTGATATTGTTGTCTGTGTTGTGGATGGCTGGTAGTTTTTTGTTGTTGCTGTTTGTGCCTTCAGTCGTTAAAATTCTTGATAGTGTACTTTGTGGTGGCTTTTAAGGTGGTTGATGAGGTTTGTTGTGTTACCTTGGGACGTTTGGACGGAACAGGAGCAAAGTTTGCACAAGACTCGTACCTGATCAACATCACATTCCTCGAAATCGAAATAGTTCCAGACAACTGAGTATGACCCCTTTTTAGGAACTAACGATCGCACTTCTGCACGTTGCTCCGCCATCATATGTTTATTCTGACTGACTGTTATTGCTGCTATTGACTTCTACTGCTTCAGAAAGCGCTTGCAATCTAGACGCAGTAACGTCATGGTGACGCAGTCCAATCCGTAAACTCAGCCCATAAAAAACAGTTTGGTCTTTATACTGTAAAATCGCGACGATATTTATTAACTGATCGTGGGTCATAAATATCGTTATCATGAGAAAAAAAAGATTAATCGTGCAGCCCTACCTAGCGCAATGAGAGAAGTCGCAAAATCAACCAGAATGTTCAAGCAAATTATAGAAAAACAATCCGATATAAATTCGTTAAATAGTTCTCTTGTTCGCTAGCTAAGCAGAGGTAAGGTACGCTCCAAGGCTGGCGCGTGAGTAAGCAGGGCCCTGCCCCCCTTCCCTCGGCCTGCTGCGTGTCTCTCAGATTTGTGCAAATAAAGCGGTACTGCATGTGAATTATGATACGTAGCGCAATGACAGATGTTGCAGGATGAACCGGAATGTTGAAGCAAATTATAGAAAAATACCTGATCTAAATCCGTTCAGTCGTTCTCTCGTGAAAAGCGGACAGACATACACACACAGATGTTGGATTTTATATATATATAGAGAGGTGTGTGTATATGTATATATATATATATATTGTAATAAGACAAATGACAAGCATAAAGGTTTGGGGTGTTTAGCCCCGTATACTGTAACAAAATAAGGTCCGCAATTTTCAACAAAATCATCAGACACATAAGGACGGGTAGACGGACAACTTATAGGGTCGGACCGGAAATTAAACAGTGGGATGCTGGGAAAAATGTGGTGATGGATGGGAGGTTGACCTCATCAAACAGGGACCAGAGGGCAGAAAGGTACCCGGAAGTGCTGCGGCTGTTTTAGTCGTCCTGGTGATATTATGGCGGCGGTGCTTTGTTCTTTCTACAGAAATAAGAAGAGAGAGGTTAGTACACTGCTGTTGTCCCCTGGCACGACTTATCGCGGTGCGCGTCGGGTCCTTAAGCTGCTCCCCATGCGCTCTTGCATGACTATATATGTATATAGAATTTATGCTGTTTACTTGGGCTTGAAATTGTGGATGGTGTACAAAATGTTCTTTTGGAAATATTTTTTTAGTCATTTTTAAGTCTGTGTTACAACAATTTTATTATTGTAATGTCGTGTGACTAAAGATCTGAGAAAATTCTATAGGAGCTGTACGAATTTGTGCTAGTGATAATATAGGGTCCTTCACAAAATATTGCTTAGAGCAAGTAGATCAATTGGATAAGTAAAACAATGAAATCGTGCAGGGCAATGCTGCAGCAAAGGTTTTCATGACATAATGAGGCTTACAGTGCAGTATCATGCAGCTGAATATGTCTGCATAAGCCTACCATACTGTAAGTTTTAGTCTTATAGTGTCTTTGTTAGCTGCTGTTAACAACTATACCTGTTTTCCTCTTATGGATGCCTCATTTTGCCTGGATCTTTGTTCTTAAAGAAGCCTTGTTTGACAAGGAAGTTTAATGTAATTAAATAAGTAGCTGAAGTATGTTTTTAAAAATGCTATTTTAGTGTCTGTTTTTCAGTTTTTTTTTTGTTTTTTTTTTTTATTGTGATTCATCTTGGCCTCTTAATGCAACTGTGATTGCAGCAGCTTTGTCTTTCAGTCCTTGAACTTTCCCTTGTCTACTGTGACCCTTATCTTTAATATTTTCTAAGGCTGCTTGTGCTGTAACTACTGTGTTTGTTTTGTGTTACTTTTGATTCTAGGAAGTGTGCTTCTGGGTCAAGCTGTTTTAACGTTTAATGCCTTCCTCTGACTAATCATTATTATATTCATTGGTCAAACTGACTGTCTAAAGCATAATTTTTACTACACAGAATTTGTACTTAATGTATCTCCAGTGTTTTTCACTAGTCAAAGAAAAAATTGTAACAGGAGGGCAAAGACTTTTTTATATTAGGTTTAACTTTCCTTGGAGAGGATGAATTCTACTGGGGCTGTGAAGAATGTGTTTTTGTGGACCACTGTAAGATGACAAGAAAATATCAAGAAGGCGAGACAAGCTGTAGAGCTGATTTGGGCAATCAGCATAATGTCAAACGTAAATGTAAATTGGCAGGCGTGAATTTTGGCTGAGTTCTTCAAAATTTATCCTTTTAAAATCCAATTAGTGCATCTTTTTAAAAACAATTCAGCTACACGATTTAACATTTGCTCTCAGTTTACTGAATTGTTAAATAAAAAAAACAGGATATGTTGAACAATTGGCAAACTGATTTAGAAGAATGTTAATTGTGGAGCTCATCTGAGAAGTGCTGTTAAAAATGTTATTAAAGACGAGCATTGATTAATTCATTCCTTTATTCCTTATTCTGTAGTACTATCTTTTTAAAAATAATTATAGCGTCATTCTGCACCTGTTATAAAGAAAAATTATTTAACTCACCTTAACTAAACCTTAAACTAAATATTTATATTAGCAGTGATGTTCCTTTGGACTCTATTCCCTATTTTGAATAATAATTATTGTTTTATTAACAATAAGTTTGTGTTCCTCCTTTCTCATTTAGTAATATTTATGTGAGAAATGATGTTGAATGAATGCAAGGATTTTTTACTTTTTTATTATATGGCCATTGCTCTGCTGTCATTATGAAAGAAATCTTCTTGAGTCCCAGTATAGTATACATTTTTCTTATTTGGGTCCACAGATTAAAAGATTTAAGACCTCCTGCCCCTAGCCATTTCACTTGACCGGTCATATTTTCATAAAAGTTGCACTCTCTAAAAGTCTTACCAAACTTTTTTCTGAAGTAAATGTCTTGTGCTTTGTATGAGGGACGTTCAAAGAGTTTCTGCACTTTTGTATTTTCATTGGAAACGATGAAAGCGGGATGAGTAGTAATTGGTTGTGTCTGAGAGTGTCATGTGACTGGTAAAATAGCATCGCAAAGTAAGGTGACTATGTAGAAAAGTGATGTCATTTGTTTTTGAAATTCTTAATAAATACAGTTTAAAAAAAAAAAAAAAAAAAAAGTGCGGAAATTTTTTTAAACATCCCTTGTATATGTTCTTTCTTTTCACATATCTCATTTGTTTAACCAATACATTTAGCTATCTTAAGAACCAAAACAATTGTAGTTCCTTTTCCTGTTTTGGTTCAAAATGGTCCGAAATTCATTTTGATGTTTTAAAAAAAAAAAAAAAAAAAAAAGCAAAAAAAACTTTTGTTTAATGTAATGTTGAAATTTAATTTTAAAGAGTATTTGGGGAAAGTAATTTTTATTTTATAGTTCAATCAGAGTTTTCTTTTCCACCAAAAATACTAATTAACCTCATGTGTTTGATAAACGAGTTTGACACCAGTCTCTTCTTAACAGGCAATACGTCAGCAGTCTGTAGATATGCCCTGTAAATATGCAAAGCTTCAGGAAAACAAAAACAGGAATCGCTACAGAGACGTGAGCCCTTGTGAGTATCTGAATTTATTACCACTGCACAGTATCTTAATGCAATTTAATTTATAATACCTTTTTTTTTTTTTTTCTTTCTTCCCAAGACAGTCAGAAATTGTATAATTTCTTAAAGGATCACATGATTCTTACAGACGTTTAATGTTAAATGTAATTGCATATGTTGCATTCTGAAACCGGTATGTTACAGAATTAGCTGACGCACTGTGATTGCTTAATTGTTCTGATGTTCGATAATAGATAGATACATTATTAATCCCAAGGGGAAATTCACATTATATGTATGTTATATATAAATCATGGTGCTGGAGAATGGTCTTGTGTTGCTTAGCAAATACAAGTAAAAGTTTCACTATACTATGTACATGTGTCAATGACTCTGTAAACCTATAACAGTTCCTTCCTAATTGTATTAGACAGCGCCATCTTTATACATATAATACAGTACTGTGGCTGTCTGTTTGTCTGTCCGGGATTTTAAATCGCCTGTAGCTCGCAAACCATTTGACCTATTGCCCTGAAATTTGGTAAACATGTACTAAGTGAAGTCTATTATCTACTTTCGGGGTGATGATTGACCTCCAAGGTTATTCCTATTTTTTTTTTATTTTTTATTTTTATTTTATTTTATTTTATTGTAGAATCAACTGTCGGTGGCTGCCAGCAGGGCGGATGGGTATGGATTGCTCCATTCTCATTCCCTACCACCTTTGCCGTCACTTCCTCTACCTCTTTATATCATAAATCATTCTTTTGAGGCAGATTGAGGACTTAAGTGCCAGCTTAAGGGAAAAATTAAGGCAAACGTACTAAGTAATTGCAACACAAACACTGACAATCAGTTTGAACGTGAAAAGATGCCGATAAAAAGAGAAGAGGCAGGCTGATAGGGTGGAGAAAACAAGAGCTGCTCAGGAAGCAGCAAACAAATGCTAAACGTACAGAGAAACAGTATGAAAACTATGAATGCTCAAGTCAAGTGTATTCACTGCATGTTATTGTGCCGTACTCCGTTACTGGTCAGTCTGTATTTCTGGTGCAGAAGTTGTAGAATTTGTATCTTCTGTAACTTGTTGTTAATATTTACTCTGCCAGCCTAAGCACTTTTGCCTAGGGTCTTAATACAAACTCCTAAACCATTGTGGATTTTTAGCCCACTCAAGCCAATTTCACTTTACTCGACTTCCATTCAGTTGTGGAGTATGTCAGATTTCCCCACCGCAGTTGCTGATCATATTGCCGGATCGTGTCAGTTTAAACAACTGACTATCACTGCACATATCATATTTACTGTCTGAGTGCCGAACGCAGTCGTACTCGCCCCTTTTTGTGACAGCCAGTAGTGTGCTGCCTGATGGAGTCAGTGCTGTTTGAAGGGTTAACAGCTATAACGAGTTCAGCCACAATCTTAGCCAATTATTTTCCTTTTTAACATTATGTTGTGAGACATCAGACAAATGACCTTTACTGTTTGAGATTTGAAACGCCAGCATTTCTTGTCACAACTTTGTATCCATTGTACTTCCGAATGAGCATTCATTGGTTGTCCGCTTTTATGCATGCAGAGCCCACCCCTACAACTAAAGACAGAATTTTATCCGGTTGAGTTGCAAACTAGTTCGAGTGAGTCAGTGGGTCTGTCACATTAGACTACTGGCTTCATCGAGAGATTACTACCAGCTGCTTCCAGGTTAGTACTGTTAGGCCACAACTAGGGGTGGGCGGTATGACCAAAATTCTATATCACGGTATTTTTCTAAATTATCCCGGTTTCACGGTATTCGACGGTATTTTTTTCCCCATGCATGAGTGGATGTTAACCACATTTTCCACTGGAATTACTGGCTAAGAATAACCTATTCCACTGTCAAGAGTATTGTACATTGTACAAAAAAAACATTTTAATGTGCACACAAGTATTAATACAGGTTTGCATTGCCCCATAAAGTGATAGTAAACCCACCAGAAAAACATGCAAATGCAAGGCAGGCACGCCGCCGTGCCCCCATATGATTAATGCATGCTTTAATGCATTTCACCATGAAAATTATATTAAGTATTTATTTTAGCATTCTAAATGTTCAGAGAGAAGGAAGATCATGAAGTGAATGTATTCTGTGCGGGGTTCGCTGCCGGCGCCTCCTCTTAGTGCAAGAAGAAGTCAGTTTAAGAATCACTTAACACAAAGCATTTAATGTGCTATATAACTTATGATAGGGTTTGAAAACATGTCGTCACACTATTACACAGTACCCAGGTACATTACACTGTATTGAAAACAAATAAAACAAGTACAACTTGGCTTGCAGTATTATCCAGTAGTATAGAAACAGTATTTACACATCTGACCTTTTAAAACTAAAGTATCTCCAGGCTCTCTGTCCATTTTCACCACGCAGCATTCCTTATGCTACCGCCCACTATTTGGGGGTGTAGCAGTGAAAAAGAGCCCTAGTGCAACAAATCTGTTTAGCGGTGTAGCAGTGAAAAAGGTCCCCACTTGAACAGTTTCCTGCTGCGCCACGTTCCGAACGTCATTTAGGCAATTTAAACCGGTGTTGCGGTATAAGAAAAATCCATATCATAAAAAAAATAAAAAAACATTTTTCGGTATGAACCGGTATACCGCCCAGCACTAGCCACAACTGAAAATTACTGGAAAAGTCTCATAATGTGACATGGCCTTTACAGCATTGAAGCTTTCACGTTAGAGCACATTTACCTCTCATTACTTTGTGCATGACCACTATCTTTAATTGCCATTTTATTGTCACTACTGTGAAATAGAGACAAATACAGGGTGGCTCAGGCAAACTGGAAATTTTGGAGCTAGGTGTTGGTGACCCTGTGGCGTCGGCAGTTGTTTGGGAACAATGCGACCTTGTTTAGAACCCCTTGCCATTAGTTATAATGGAGCAGTGGAGTGGTGCACAACGAGCGTTCGCTGTGAAAGTCTTTTACAAGAATGGTGATAGTGTGACTGATGCACGAAGGGAATTTCAGCATCATTATCAGTTAGGAAGTCACAATTGAGTCCCGTCTGCTCATGAGATTACAACATGGGTGCGTAATTTCAAAGAAACTGGTTCAGCCTTAACAAAGAAGTCCCCAGGTGGAGCTGCTTTGCATACTGCCCGACAATCGATGGCAACTATTCGATGATTATTTGGAAGGTGTGTCATTTCACACCACGGTGACTTTCCATGGCCTCAGAGATCTCCAGATTGTTTGATTTTTTTTTTTTTTTTTTTCTGTGAGGACATCTTAAAAGCCAAGTGTAGCGCTGACGTCCAGCAACCATTGCTGAACTAAAAAGGAAGACTGAAGAGGAAATTGCTGGCATTCCTCCAGCCCTGTTACGTCGAGCAAGGCAGAATTTCCACAACAGGCTATCAGAATGTGTACAGAGAAATGAACAACACCTTTATGATTTCTTCAAAACATAAAATGAATATTGATTACCATCATTTAATTGCATATCCTGTACAATACATTTCATCTTTAAATGTATTTTGTAGTGTGTTTATTCATGCATTGAACGTCAATTGAAAATTTCCTGTTTTCCTGCGCCACCCTGTATTTCCAATGAATGTCAACTCCATTTTTACTTAGTAGAATATACTCTTTTACATTTACCAAATTATTATTATTGTTAGATGTTGGCTTCATTAATCATACCAACATGTTGAATTTAACACACAAATATTGTCTAACTAAAGACTTGCACTTTTCTGCAGAAGACTGACTTTTCCTTCTCACGCTACCATAAATGCCTTAGCACTGGTTGAGAAATGTCGTGTCTTGTAAAAATTTTAAGCTAATAAATCAAGATGAACAATGTGTTTTATTCATATAACATGATTACAATGCCTTATTTAGCCCTGGAGTACTACTGTGTTGCAATTTTAGTAGCTGCAGTGCAGTCAGTCTGAGCCCAAATGGCAACACCACTGCATAAATAAAAATCATCCCTATTTACTATAGTAGCAATTTTTAGGGTTTGCCCGTTTCCTTGTACCCTTGGTACTCACCAATAATTTTCTTCTCAGGGAAAAACTCAAATTTGCAACATTATTTCATAAGCAGGTAATGCAGATGTTATGAGAACAGGAGTCCCGAAAGGTTTTATGCTTGATAAATTTAATCTCCTGTACAAATAGGTGCAAAATCATCTTACTGGACATGGCATAGTTTACCTAAGAATACTTAGCAGGATCCAAGTTTGGATAATATTTACAAGAACCCTAATCTTTATACACTTGTACACCTTATTAGAATTAATTATGTAGAGGACACTAATAGTTACAATGATGCTAATTCCATTTTGAAATTTAGAAAACAAAATTGGGAGACTCATTGTTACAGGGCAGTGGCAGGTTAGGTGGTGGCGAGATTAGAAGAGCACAGAACATGACTTGAGGTGTATTGTGGGACATTTAACATTTTTCACTATACTCTCTACATGTGACAATACTCCTGCTTTGAGTTTTAATACATTCTTTCTTTAGCATTATGTGTTTATTAAATATCTTGCTAGTCAGATCAGTAGTATTACAACCATTTGTTACTGGCTTTATTTCCACAAGAAAATTCCTGTTTTATTATTTGTGTGGTCCCAATTTTGATTTTCTCATTTTAAAATCACTTTTCCAATCTTGGAGTGCTTTACAATTTGCAGGTGTTATGTGAATGACTCATATACTTAGATATTAAATGCATCATTTTAAACCATGATTAAACAAGCCTTTGAATGCTTTGGAACTCTTTAATTAACAGACTGTGAATTTTCTTCATTTCAATACATTTTTGTGAAATTGCCACATAATTCATTTGTTGTCATCTGTTTGAGTGCTTTGCATCTCATTATTGTTTGGCTGCCGGTCAAGATTAAAAAAAAAAAAAACCCACAGTAAAGTGCTTCACCGTATTAGCCTGGCGAATTTCTATCAGTACGCTATTCCAGATTTTAGGTTTACTTCTTTTAAGTTTAGCTCTTGGAATTATAAGCAGACACTCATTTGAAGATCTAAGGTTACGATTTGGAGTGTAAGGTGAGAAGAATTCTGAAATATTGGATGGAGCGAGATTATTTAAGGCTTTGTAAATCATAAACTGACGGGCTAGCCTAAGTGAATGTGTATGTTTACGATTCCCAGGACATGAGGTACGGCTCGGTGCATCCTTCACAATAATGGACTGTAGATGATTATGCATAATAGGAAATATTTAATGGACTCTGGTTTTATTAATTTTTTTTTCTCACATTTGTGTATTAATGGTGTATTTTGTTGGGTGTTGTGATTTTTGTGGGGGTGGAAGTGCTGCAGCACGGTACTGTGTATACTGGGGGTTTGTTTGTTTTGTACAGTTCCTTATTTTACTGTATAATAACAATTCTCATTTAGCTCAACTTTTGTTTCTTTTTCTCTCTCTTTGCTGCCGCTCTAGTTTGGCAGTGCATATTATACTGTAATAGTGCCAGCTTGGGGAGTGGTACAACCTTAAACAATACCTTTTTGTTACATAGTAGGAAAATGGTACTAATAAGAGGCATCTGTAATCTTTAAAGAAACACTGTTAGTGCCAAAGGGGAATTTATGTCATGTATACATACCCTTTTAGCAGAGTTTCAAAATGTGGTTAACACTAGAATTACCAGAGCCTATGAAAAAACTTGTAGAGCAGGCCCACCTTGAATCCGTTCTCACCTCTCCCTCAGCGTCTTTTGTCCTGTAAATGTGCCGAGTAAGACAAGCAGCAAGCAGCCTGCTATTCCATTCCCCACTGCCGCAGAACGTGCACAAAGTTCTCCCAGCTCATGCCTTGATTCATTATCTGGGAGTGAAGTGCTGGAGTTTTAGAGTGGAAGTAATAGATCGTTATCTGGAACACATGCATTTCATGTGTGTTCCGTTTCTACAATAATCTGTGTAAACACATTGTTAAAACAAACGTTTTTCATACCTTAGTAGTAAATGACAAAATGTTGACATTAACTATATAATGTGTGAAGCCTGAAGTCCAAAGATCAAATAAACACTTTCACAAAAGGTTCAAGGACGATACAACAGCTTCTGTGGCGTAGCGGTAAGATTTGCTGACTTGTAGTCAAGAGTGCTCGATTCGATCCTGATTGCCTCCTATATTTGCCGTTTTTAGTAGTGACCTGCTCTTATTGTTAATATTATACAGTACACACATACATTTGGTTTGCGTCTGTAACAGACGGTGTACATCTATAGGACTTGTAAAAGTCACCTTTTTTTTTTTTTTTTTTTTTTTTTAAACTTTTATTCTCTCAGTCACGATCACGATACATACTACCGTCCTAGGGATCTGACACTGTTAGTTTTTATTTGAAACTGGGAGTAACTGTAGATGTGAATGGTGTTTTGAGGCAGTGGACGTAGACATTCTCAAATCTGGAGGGATAAAAGCTGACACACAAATGCTGGTGAATCTGCCTTCTTCGTATATCACCGTCACTTGAGTGTTCCTGCTCACGCTGAATTAGTATGCACCTTATGGTCCATGATGTCAAAAAAAAAGAAAAAAAAAAAAAAAAACAGACACATAGTTATATATGATATTTGGAATTATTCATTTTATCACTTGTATAGTACATTTCGGAAAACATTGTGGCACGGATGCAAAACTATTCATCTTCATTCACATAACACCACATGGGTTTTTTTTCCCCTGATCTTGCCAGTCCCCACATGTTGCTGTTTCTTTTGTACTCCAGGACATGCAGAGGCAACAATAGTACAGACAGGTCAGTTCAGCGCTATGTGCAATCATCACATTCAACAGTTCACACACACGCAAGGACCGTCCTTCCTACATTTACGACATGTGTACCTGTTGCAATGCGCACACTTCTCTCTATGCTTGGGTTCCTATTACATTGAAAGGGCGCCTGACACTGACTCAGCCGCTTTCCCCAGGAAAGTAAACTGTCTTGGAACAGAAGCTTGTCGATGTTGCATCCTCCTTTTCTTTTTCCATCGCCTTTTCTAGTAAGATGTGATGATGAAGTTCCTCTGCAAGGTGAACCATGAACACTCTTCTTTTCTCAGTGGCCTCCGTGCATGCCTTGCACAGTACATGTGCGTTGATCACTGCCACGTCAAGCGTGTTATAACACAAGCAACCGGCCATCTGCGTGTTCCTGCATGCACTGAATAAGCTTATGCCTTCTGGTGCACGATGTCAGCGCAGCACGGAGAAAAAATAGAGACAAATACTGTATATGGGACATTGGGTATAAATTTATTGTACTTGTCAAAGTTAGCTTTTTTCAGTTTTATTCTCTGAATCACAATCACGCTGTATCCCCCCCAACCCCGCCCCTCCTGATCTGACACTAAGTAACCGCGCCAGCATAAATTCACACCTAATCTGACGCTGTTCATTTTCGAATAGTATTGCATTAGTGCGATGATGATTTCTGATTGGTACTATTCAGGTCATAAAATGATTTCTTCAAAATGTCACATATATTGTCTCTCTTTCAGGTTTGTAATAGAAACCACAGCATAAAGAGAAGTGTGTACATTGCACCAGGTACACATGTCATAAATGTAGGAAGGACGGTCCTTGCGTGTGTGTGAACTGTTAACATTTGAATGTGATGATTGCATATAGCCCTGAACTGACCTCTCTGTACTATTGTTGCCTCTGCATGTCCTGGAGTACAAAAAAAACAGCAACATGTGGGGACTGGCAAGATCGGGGGGAAAAAAACACGTGGTGTTATGCGAATGAATATGAATAATATGAATAATGTTGCATCTAGGCCACAGTGGTTTCTGAAATGTACTATACAGATCATAAAATGAATAATTCCAAATATCATATATACCTATATCTCTGTTTTTTTTGACATTATAGACCATAAGGTGCATACTAATTCAGCGTGAGCAGGAACACTCAATAAAACTGAAAAAAAAAAAAAAAAATTCAAGTGACGGTGAGATACGAAGAAGGCAGATTCACCAGCATTTGTGTGTCAGCTTTTATCCCTCCAGATCAGAGAATGTCCAGGTCCATTGCCTCAAAACACCACTCACATCTACAGTTACTCCCAGTTTCAAATAAAAACTAACGGCGTCAGATCCCTAGGGTGGTCGTATGTATCGTGATCGTGACTGAGAGAATAAAAGTTTAAAAAAAAAAAAGAAAATGTAACTTTTACAAGTCTTATAAATGTACACCGTCTGTTACAGACGCAAACCAAATGTATGTGTGTACTGTATAATATTAACAATAAGAGCAGCTCTCTACTGAAAACGGCAATATAGGAGGCAAGTCGGGATCAAACCAGGGACTCTTGATTACAAGTCAGCAGTCTTACCACTATGCCACGGAAGCTGTTGTATCATCCTTGAACCTTTTGTGAAAGTGTTTATTTGATCTTTGGACTTCAGGCTTCACACATTATATAGTTAATGCCAACATTTTGTCATTTACTACTAAAATATGAAAAAACGTTTGTTTTAACAATGTGTTTACACAGATTATTTTAGAAACGGAACACACATGAAATGCATGTGTTCCAATAACGATCTATTATTTCCAATCTAAAACTCCAGCACTTCACTCCCAGATAATCAATCAAGGCATAGCTGGGAGAACTTTGTGCACGTTCTGTGGCGGTGGGGGATGGAATAGCAGGCTGCTTGTCTTAATCGGCACATTTACAGGACAAAAGACGCTGAGGGAGAGGTGTGAATGGATTTAAGGTGGGCTGGATCTACAAGTTTTTTTCGTAGGCTCTGATAATTCTAGTGTTATGCAGAGATCATAGTTTTGTCATCAGAGAAAGTGGTTCTCCCTCTTTTCAGTGGATAGTACCTGTCTTACTTCTCCATAGTTAGGGCTTTGGGGCAACTTTACATGTAATTGTAAGATTCATCAATCCACTTAATCTACAGGTATATCAATGTGGTTCAATCTCAAGATTAACTTCTATAAATCTTTTGCTGAATACAAGAGTATTTTGTATTGTTCAGTCACATTTTCATTCAAGGATATTCGTTTAGGTTTTATTTTTTGATAGCGCTTGTACCCTTTTTTTTAGTGAAATTCATGAAACTTATTGTAAAGGAATATATAAAATATGTTGATTTGACAGCACAGAGAGTTAAAAGAGGGAAAAAGTGATTAACATGAGTAAGATATGAGTGACATGGGTGCACAGAAAAGCAAAGGCAGACACATTGGAATTTAACAGCAAGACCCAACTTGTGATGCTTGTGAGAATCTTTCCAAGGGACTTTGGCAGCCTTTAAAGAATCCACTTTATATTAGTTGTATATACAAGCCAACCTACATAAACCTCACTCTCTTATATAGTTTTAAGATATTTTACCAGGCCTCAGAGTTGTTCAATGAATATAATTAATATTTTAAGACTGCCGTAAGTTCATATTTAGTCATGTCTTCCTTTATATACTCATATAGTTTCACTGGAGTTGCTTTTTCTTCTACTCCTTTCAAAGCCTTACTTACTTATCTGTAGATCCCAAAATGGCTTTTCTGATGAGGACGACGACAACATTTATCTCTATGGCACATTTTCATCCAAAAGGATTTAACTCAAAATTCATTAGAAGGTGTCAAATATACTGTACTTGAAAAACAAATTAAAATTAGAATAACGTTTAATAAATAGTATACAACAATTATTGCACACTTAGAGTATAAGATATATAATTAAGAGAATTCTAGTCCGTAAATAAAGAGTTGGTTTTCTAAGTCTCAAAATGCGAGGACCATTTCTTTGTAGTACTTGACCAGTATTTAAGATTTTATGACAAACAGAAAATAAGATTGTTTAAAAGTACACATATAACTTAGAATTATTTTCTAAATAATAATGTATAATACATTTTTAATGTCTGAACTTAGGCATAGGTAGGATGATTTGAGGTAAGTGGTAATGAAACTACATCCATCCATCCATTTTCTTAACTTGCTTTATCCATTGTACGATTGTGGGGCAGGAGAACCTAATTATACAGCACTAGACAGAAGACAAGAAGGATCTCTGGTATCCATCTAAGCAGTCAGTCACCCACACCTTTCCAATTTATTTTAACTTGCCTATCTTTGGCAGGTGAGAGAAAATTTCTATACACAGGAAAATGAGCAAGCTACACACACACACACTACATGATTCTATTTATACAGGACAGACGAGGCAGTCCACTGCCAAGGGCCCTGAACTGAAAGATGTCCCACCCTCAGGAGACGCCCCCAGAAGAAAAAAACATAGTAGCAGGATTAGATTATCATGTAATATCTCTAAAAGAATGGTAACCAAGGATAGCGCAAAGAGAGAGACAAGTTGATTAATATTGCATAATAAGGAGGGGAGTGGGGCTGTGATAGTCGGTATGAATAATCCAAAAGAATAAAGCGAAGAGACAGCGAGACTTACACAAACAATGTGGACACAAACTGCCAAAAGAAAGATAGGAGCAAAGCCAAAAACCTGTCACTGTGACAGTGAAATAGAGGAAAAGCTGAACTGAGGTATGTGCTGTCCTTCTAGAGAACTATTCATCATGATGGGAAGCTGGAACATTTTCTGTGTATATTGCACAATAGTTTCCAGCTTGTTTTGAACTGTTTTGCACTGCATGTTTAGGTTGGGTGTTGCTGCTTGAGCCAGTGAATTTCATTTGGGGATCAATATCTACATGTCTGTGATATCATGCTTTTTGATATCTATCTGTTTAACATATAGTGCCTTTCAGATTTATTCTTCTGTTAAAACTGTGTGATGTGATGTGTTTGCCTCCATTGCAGCCATGACAAACCAGAAACTTCAATAACAATGCCTTGGATATTAATTTTTTTTATTTTGTTTCCTGAAAATTATAACTTTCAAATTGTGAAATTATTTTTTGAAGAATTGCCCAGTCCCGCTCAGGATGATACTGCCTTATTGAACTCCTACCTGAACCATTTGCCATCCCTCTTAACTGCTATCGAGTGTATTTCTACTCATGGCTCCAATCGAAAAAGTTATTGGAGTGGATAAATTATAAAAATATATATTGATATGATATTTTGCTTTTCCTTTATTTGTCATTCTTATTTTCTATTTGTCCTTCACATTTTCCAGTTTGATTAAAAACCTGGCCATTAATATCTTCCTTTCATTCCAGGACATTGAAGTATCCAATTTAGTACTGGTGTAGCTGTCTCCAGCGGCTCCTAACACGTAGTAGTGAAACAGGACAAACTTTAAAAATCAATAAACAAATAGGTATCACTAGTTAAGTGAAGGCAAGATACACTCCAAAACATGGCTAGAGGTAGACCGTTTCGAATGGAGGCTGGCGTGTGAGTGAGGAGGGCCACCCCCTGGCTTCCCATTCCTGATATCATGCTTCCCTCTCCCTTTGGCCCGCAGCCTCTGTCTCGGATGAGCACAAATAAATCGCTGCTGCAAGCGAACTATGATTCTTAGCGCGATGAGAGAAGTTGCAAAATCAACCGGAATGTTCAAGCAATCTAAATCCATTAAGTAGTTCTCTTGTTTGCTAGCTGAGCGGAGGCAAGGCCCAGCTTTCCACTCCTGAAATTTTGCTTCCCTCGGCCCGCAACCTCTGTCTCAGATTAGCACAAATAAATCACTCCCGCAAGTGAACTACGATACTTAGTGCGATGACAGAAGTTGCAAAATAAACCGTAATGTTCAAGCAAATTATAGAAAAAAAATCCAATCTAAATCCGTTCTCTCGTGAAAAGCAGACAGACAGACAGAAAGAGACGTTGGATTTTATATATTTATTACTAAACGAAGGTTGTATATATGCACGGATGGCAGATGCACCGAAAGCGCATGCGCACTGTGCCTCAGCGCCCCAGAGTCAGTAGGTGGTGCCCAAACAACACAACACCACCTGTAAACTAAACTTCAGGTCACAATACAACCGCCGCCCGAACGCTAACACCACCACATCTACAACCTTCGTTTAGTGATGTTTGTATATATGCAAGGAAGAAGCACCGAAAGCGCACCCATGCTGCGCCTCAACGCCCCCGAGTCCAACCCAGCGGCTTCCCAGAGTCAGTAGGTGGTGCCCAAACAACACAACACAACCTGTAAACTAATCTTGAGGTAAAGCGTGCACGCCAGGTTGTATATATGCACAGATGCCAGAGGCCACAAGCAAACCGTACACAGTACAACCCCCGCCCGAACGCGACCACACACACCACCGCATATACCACCTTAGTTTAGTAATGTAGCCCACCAAGCCCAGATCCGCCGCCATGGTCACTTCAGCACGCGAATCCACCACCATCAGCAAACGACTTCTAGCTAACGACACAGCCAGTAGAAAAATAAAAATGAGACCGCTTGGATAAAAACAATGAACGCAGGCACCTACAACGCACTTCTGAAACACCAGAACCAGATGCGTCACGGCTCCAAAAAGAAACCGCTTTAGTACAAATATTTATTTAATTAAATGAAAACTTTCCCAGGACGCACCCACCCTCCATGATTTTTCTTCCCTCCAAATATTGGAGGGAACAAAGTGATTGCCATTCTTGTATTTGCGATTCTTTCGAGAATCGCGGGTTTGCTGGTATATATATGATAGATAGATATAGATATTGCACATGTTAATCTGTCATTATAGATTTTCAGAAAACTATTTTACTGCTGTGCTAAAAAGTTTTGGAAAAACTTGCAAACACTTTTGAACATAAAACACAAAATGTCTGTATGAAAGGGAACATGAAATGTGATTTTATGTGTCTTAAACATAATATCTTTGTGTATGAACTTGTGTGTGAACTGTTTAATATAAGCGAGCCTAATACTAGGTGGTGTAACCTGATTGTTTTAAAAAGGAACAGAGGGCTGGAAGATGCTAGATCTTGTGTTGTGTTTGCTTGGCAGCCGTGATGTGAGCGAATGAGCTATCGAGAGATAGATTATGCAGCTGTATTTTTTTGTTGGTTCAAAAGAGGTAACCACCTCCAGTCAATACAATTTGAGTAGCAGAGCATTAATAAGAATTTTGATGAATAAGAGGCACATCTGTAATTATTCAGTAATTTGTTTGAAAAATCCGGTTGTCTATAAAATATCTACAAGTGCATTACAGTGAAACCCATCAGAATTTTTCATTTACACAGTGATACAAATGTTAGACCATGCAGCCCACTCCTAATCCAGTTATTGTTGTCTTTTAAGAGCTTTAGGGCTACATAGGAAGGGACTGCTTATTTCAAACCATAATTAACAATTAGAATGAACGTAGTCCTGCACTTTTATTTTGTCAGTGCTGTGCTGCCTCTTAATAAAGTATTTATCTGAAGTTGCATCTCTTCTTCTGTCTGTCTTTTAGAGTTATTAAAGACTCTGATTCATGATAGGTCGCAAAGAAAGGGTGTCCTTGTCAGACTTTCAACTGAATCACCAGGCCTTTACTCTGTGGTTGATTTGAAACCTAATGTGCACCCTACCTGGTTTACTATTAAACTTAATAAGGGGTCTTCTAGTTATTTTGTGTTCCTCCCTTTACTTCCTTGATATTCAAGCCCCATTTGTTCATTTTAAGCCCCCTGTCTTTGTGTGCTCACAGAACTCTGAGCAAAGTTAACAAACAGTTTCTCAGAAACACAACTCCACCTTTTGTAATTTGGCTGTGACAGATGGTCTCTGTCTCTTCCACCCTGAGCATATTAACTCTTTTATTGCTAATAATTTTTTTTTACTTTTGTCCCAGGACTGACCATTTTTTGAAAGAACTCTGTTTTCTGAAAAGCACACAAAGCAATGATTTCATACATAAATCAACATAAAATGTTTTATATTCCATGAGCCCCTACAGCATGTAAATTCATCTTATTACATTCCTGTTTGTCTCATCATTCATAAGCTGAAAGGCACTTTCTGGAAAACAACAGCTTGAAGTAGTCGAGTGGCTGGTAATCCGTAGTGTCCATTAGAACATCGCGTCGTCTGATGAAGTCCAGTTGCCAGCTTTCCTCCCACAGATCTATGTCTGTGTAGTCCTCCCAGGTGAACGTTGCTGTAGGCGCATCAGCTACACGAGCGTGTCCAGCACTACGATCACCTGATCACCTGTCTTTCGTTTTTCAAATTTCCAGATCGTTTGCATCAAAATCTGAGTTCAATAAGTGTCTGTGTAGTCCTTCCAGATGAACGCTGCCGTAGGCACTTCAACTGCACGATCAGTTGATGCAGGTACCTGTTTTTCATTTTCGATCTCCAGATCACTTGCATCAAAATAGGAGTTCAAGAAGTCAGTGTCCGATACGCAATAAATCAATGATAGTATTTTTCTTTGCACATCCGCTTCACTGTCTCGCCCAATGTCGATGCAATCCTAGTCATTGTTTATGCTACTCAAATACACTCTGGGATTTGACGGCAAATCAGTGAGTGTAACAGTCCTCCTAGCAAAGAGGGTCTACCTATAATGTAACGGTGAGTTTTATCGATTTTTTTTGACTCCTGCCCCTGAATATCAACTCCTGGTGTCGACAAAAGTCGACATCCATCCTAAAAGAGTTGGAGCAAAACCTTTGCCTCAGATTGGCTCAGTTTCTGAGGTGTACAGTTTTTCTTTTCCTCCAATTAACTGGTCCTGTGGGCAAATATTGTCCCATTTTCCTAT
The DNA here is from genome assembly GCF_900747795.2 of Erpetoichthys calabaricus. Classification (NCBI taxonomy): domain Eukaryota; kingdom Metazoa; phylum Chordata; class Cladistia; order Polypteriformes; family Polypteridae; genus Erpetoichthys; species Erpetoichthys calabaricus. The sequence continues at coordinate 149,259,978 of NC_041403.2, forward strand.
CAGCTTTCTTCTCACCCTCTTTATATAATTTTTCATGTTTGCTTTCTTCTAATTTTAAAGCCGGTGGCAGCCATGTGTACACCTTTTACACCTTGAAACCTGGAAAAAGTAAATCTGTTTTTAGGCAAGGATGCTTGTTTTGTGCTTTTTTTTTTTCCCATATACACAAATGTTAAACTAATCACTGCAGCTTCGTGCATACATTGAATACAGCTGCTTCTCAGGTCCAGGGCAGTGTGACGGTGCTGTGGTTAATGCAGTTGCTTTGTAACAGCAGGCTGTTGTGCTAGTTAACACTCCAGTAGAGTGAAATCCAATCTTGGGTAGGTCACTGCTGGAGTGCCATTTGCTTGTTCTCAACCAGTCCTCATAGTTTTTCTTCGGCTACTTTCTGTTTTTTCTAACAAATCTGTAAGGCTTGTTTAACAAGTTGAAATTGGTGACCTGTTTGGGATTGAATAAATAACCAAATCTTCAAGAGAATGATTAGACTATCTCCAAGATGCAGTCAGGCAAGGTAGTTCTCCATCTGTGGCATGTAATTCTTCAATGTGCTTCTTCCTATTGGTTGGACACCAACTACCACATCCATTTTCGTAGAAAGCAAGAAAGCCTTGTATATTAAAAAGTGGTGTATTTCAGGTCCTGAAATTCATTTTTGGTAGATTGGTGGGCAGTAATTATTCTCCCTCCTACTCCAGTGCTGCAGTAAGTGTGTTTTTTGTTTTTTGGTTTTAAGTGACTGTTAGGTCTGATTGAGGGAAGGCGGAGTACAGCACGGAAGACTGATAGCGGGGTATTGATTTCATGCGGTAATAGGGGGGGCGTTGGAGAGGGTGCTAGAAAGTTGTGTTTGGGGTTAGGAAGTCAGCGATTGTTCAGGTAAAACTTTTGTGACACTTTGTCATGTCAGTCACTACAGTATCAAAGAAAAGATAGAAACGATTGCATTTCCGCAAACAAAAGGTGATTAATCATCACAACCAGGTGTAATTGAAAAAATACCAGGCCAAATTGAGGTCTGAAAAAAAGAGTAGACAACAAAAGTCTTTTCGCATTCGCATCATTCAATGGATAAAACGTGGATTTACACAATAATGGACCATATGCTATGAGAATCTGTGGTCCCACAACAGTTAAAGGAACGACAAGTTAAATTTCAAAGAGTACATAATTCGGTCAGGTGTATATTGATGATCTCGGAGAAGTGATGCAAATTTTAACAGGCAAAATGAAAAGGTGATGTGTATATTCCGCGAGTAACATTACACACCAAAGGAGATCGTGATATGCCATTCGTAGTAAAATGTTTACAGTTTACCGTGAGAATAGCTTTTGCTATGACAATCAATAAATCACACGAACAAACAGAAAAACTCGAATTATTTATTACAGAAACAGAAACAATATTCACTCACGGGCAGTTATACGTTGCGTTGTCACAATGTGTCTCCAGAAAATATTGTTTTTAATGAAGCTTTAAAGTAAAAGTGAAGATAATAAAATTGAAACAATTCCAACACACAAATCATGTGCTCTCCGCGCATAGAAAGCGTATAAGCACAATACAGAGAATAGACACCCAAAGGCATTGGAGAGAAAAAAAGGCAGATAAGAGATTATGAAAGCAGTGCAATTCAAAACGCTCAAACGAACAATGGCGCGATACACATGCAGACAAAGGTACACAATATGAAAGCAGTAAAATTAGAAAGTATTGTAGCGTCCCACCCAGGTTGACAGCTTTTTGGTTTTAAGTGCGTCCACTATTAATGACCATTCATTAGGATTAATGAATATCATTTGCTATCATTGTCATTCACTTAACTTCCCTGAGGAAACAACTGGCAATACAACTAAAGAGTTTACACGTTGTTGTCAAAGGGGTCAGGTTAGACTGCCTCCTTTAGATGAATATCCTTAATATCTACGAATGTTTCTAACTAACAATGTACCCAAAAGTAAAAACATTATGGACCGCATTAGATCCTACAATAGTTTATTTGCTTTTACATCTACCGGGGTGAATATCAGGCCACCAGCTGGCGATGGCCCATGCTGCTTTCGCGTATGTAGACAAATATTACATCGGATTGCAACAGTGGACCCTGAGCCAAATCACAAACGCAAATATGCACAGATCTACGTGTTAGATCCAGATGACGCACTCTTTCAACGATTTTACTACCAATGTTGTGTATAAAGAAGTATTCCAATAGATCCTTCTAATGTGCCATGGTATGGGTTCTTTACTTCCTTTGTTCGTCATCTACACCTTTTACAATTCGATATATCTCAGACATTCATCAATGTATTTCAGGTTACCCAACCCCGGGGGTAGGCGAGCGAAGCGAGCAGGGGGCGGAGCCCCTTTGTGTCTTTATAACACAGAAATAATTATACATAGGAAGTCACCTGCACAGGGCTATGAATGTATGGGATTGCTTGCCACCTCTGTGCAGTGAATTGGGTACATAACTACATCCTTAACCCTTCTTGACACTTCCCTATTCTTCCATTAGTACACTTTTTTCTTTCTGTGACCGTGACTCCTGTTTGCTAAGATAGAAATACCATGTCAGGTGAGGGAGTCTGATCAGTCCATTGGAGGTCATGCCACTTCGTGAAATTAACTCTACTTGGAAAATGTTGCCATTCCAAATTGCCTTTTCTTTCATTTATCCAACCTAGGAAAGAAGATTGCTTACTGGCTTCTTGTAGGTCTGGCAGCATGTAGATGGTTGTTCATAACTCTGAACATGTATTCATTCCTGGCCACTAAATGATGTTGTTTTTTTTTTTCCTCCACTTTCCTTTTGCCTGTTTTTACTCTACTATGGCTACATTTACACTGCAAATGCAAATGACTCCATTTTTGTATATCCGCGGCAGATACTATGAATGTGAAAGAGGAACTAAGATGGTGGGGGCAAGACGTGAACAGTTCTGATGCAAATCAATGGTTTGCCAGTCACATAATGTCGAAGGGGAATGGTCTGTCAATATCTGTCTATAAAAATCTCTCGGGGGGGGGGGCGGCGGCCGCCGCCGTAAAACTGTGCTCTTAAAGCATGGTGCTTCTGTCAAAAATTGCATAGTATCAAGTCTTTACCTCGGTTTCTTTCAATTGGCATGTCAGGATCAGTACAGACATCCATCTTAATTTTAAATGCAGAGATATGAGGAGGAGGAAGAGGATAGGAGCATGCACTGATACAGTGCATTGCCTAACCCACCACATGACAAACCAACTCAGGATCCAGATTAGGACCCGAGTGCGGCCATGCAACGGGTGACACCTCAGCACCACACTAGTTAAAATGGAGTGGAACACTGTGAGGTTTTCTTATGGTGGCTGGAGTGCCAATTCTGCCACCAACCCCCAAGTTTTTCCCTGCAGGTTGGAGGGCCAACATGCAGGGCTGGATGCGGGTGCAAAAACAAAATTTAAAATTATAGGTTTATGGGGTCATTAAAATTAGCTGGGTGTGTAAATCTACTGACAGTTCTTATTCAAATGTTTAAAACTTGGGTCACATTGAAGTCTCATATGTCTGTAGCTGACTTAGTGCCAGATTTGAAAGTAGTCTAAATTCAATTTGAAAAATTGATCCCATACTTAAAAAATAATAACTTGTCATTTTTATATGAAAACAAAAAATTGAATGCTTATCTACATTCCTTTTTTAACAGGTGGTTTTGTGTAATTTTACATTGACTGGAGATGCGTTTTTTTTATTTTATTTTTTTTTTCTTTTTTAATAATATTGTTGTGCACAATCTTTTTTTCTCTCACAGTTGACCACAGCCGAATTCGTTTACAGCTGGGTGATAATGATTACATTAATGCCAGCTTGATCTCCATGGAGGAAGCTCAGCGCAACTACATCCTCACACAGGTAAATCTCCATTACAGTTTTGGGGTACTTAACAATTACAGCTTCTCTCTACTGCAAACCTTTAGCCCACCTTTCCTGGTCAGAATGGTGGCTGTAGCAGGCTCGTACCAGATTTCTTTAACAACAAGAGCAACATTTATTTATATTGGACATTTTCATACAAACAATGTAGCTCAAAGTGCTTTACAAAATTAAATAAAATGAAGTTAATATAAAACATAAACAAATATGATTAGGCAGTATTATACAGTATGTAACAAAGAAAAGGTAAGCTTGAATGGCCAGGAGGACAGAAAAAACAAAGTAAAACACAAACACTACTTAGGCTGGAGATAAAAAATAAACTCTGTCAAGTCTGTATGCTGTTCTCGTTAATTTCTAGGCACTTTTAGAACGGCTGTGAGAGGAACAGTTTTCCATATACAGTGGAACCTCGGTTTGCAAGCATAATTCGTTCCGGAAATGTGCTCGTAGTCCAAAGCACTCGTATATCAAAGTGAATTTCCCCATAAGAAATAATGGAAACTCAGATGATTTGTTCCACAACCCAAAACTATTCATATAAAAATGATTAATACAAAATAATTAAAGTAAAAATACATAAAACAAATTAATTTGCACTTTACCTTTGAAAAGAATCATGGCTGGTGTGAGTAAGTTTCTAAACTCTTGTGGGATTGCACCCAACGGGACTACACGCGGAAGAGCGCCCCAAAGCAATCGCAGTCTCCCAGTGCTGTAGCAGTTCTCCGTAAAAGCGAATCCGAAAAGATCGCAGACACGCTATAAGAGCCTGCCATCAATGGGTGATACAAGGAACATTATAAATGTGCAGGGCCCTGCCTGATTGCTGTGTCTGTGTATAAATAACCACGCTGTTGCTGTTTCAAGCTGAATAAAGCTTGTTGCTATAAAGTACTGAGACTCAGCTTCGTGTTTTAGGGTGCAAGACGGGGACTCGCACGTCACAGCACACACGCACGCGCGAGCACACATATACAGACACGCGCGCGCGCACACACACAGTCACAATGCTAATGCTGTAGTAAACACTATACGCTCGTTGACTATATGAGTGAGGCACGCCGACTCAGACGGAGAATAGGAGACGATTGCCCACAATCCCGCAGTGAGAGAGAGAGAGAGAAGAACCATCAGCTCAGTTGTGATCACATGACGCTCAGCAGAAAAACTACTCGAACTGCAAGACCTCGCTCGTTTATCAAGTGAAAATTTATTAAAAATTTTTGCTCATCTTGCAAAACACTCGTAAACCAAGTTACTCGCAAACCGAGGTTCCACTGTGTGTGTGTGTGTATGTATATATAATATATATATATATAATATATATACAGTGGTGTGAAAAACTATTTGCCCCCCTTCCTGATTTCTTTTGCATGTTTGTCACACAAAATGTTTCTGATCATCAAATACATTTAACCATTAGTCAAATATAACACAAGTAAACACAAAATGCCGTTTGTAAATGGTGGTTTTTATTATTTAGGGAGAAAAAAAAATCCAAACCTACATGGCCCTGTGTGAAAAAGTAATTGCCCCCTGAACCTAATAACTGGTTGGGCCACCCTTAGCAGCAATAACTGCAATCAAGCGTTTGCGATAACTTGCAATGAGTCTTTTACAGCGCTCTGGAGGAATTTTGGCCCACTCATCTTTGCAAAATTGTTGTAATTCAGCTTTATTTGAGGGTTTTCTAGCATGAACCGCCTTTTTTAAGGTCATGCCATAGCATCTCAATTGGATTCAGGTCAGGACTTCGACTAGGCCACTCCAAAGTCTTCATTTTGTTTTTCTTCAGCCATTCAGAGGTGGATTTGCTGGTGTGTTTTGGGTCATTGTCCTGTTGCAGCACCCAAGATCGCTTCAGCTTGAGTTGACGAACAGATGGCCGGACATTCTCCTTCAGGATTTTTTGGTAGACAGTAGAATTCATGGTTCCATCTATCACAGCAAGCCTTCCAGGTCCTGAAGCAGCAGAACAACCCCAGACCATCACACTACCACCACCATATTTTACTGTTGGTATGATGTTCTTTTTCTGAAATGCTGTGTTCCTTTTACGCCAGATGTAACGGGACATTTGCCTTCCAAAAAGTTCAACTTTTGTCTCATCAGTCCACAAGGTATTTTCCCAAAAGTCTTGGCAATCATTGAGATGTTTCTTAGCAAAATTGAGACGAGCCCTAATGTTCTTTTTGCTTAACAGTGGTTTGCGTCTTGGAAATCTGCCATGCAGGCCGTTTTTGCCCAGTCTCTTTCTTATGGTGGAGTCGTGAACACTGACCTTAATTGAGGCAAGTGAGGCCTGCAGTTCTTTAGACGTTGTCCTGGGGTCTTTTGTGACCTCTCGGATGAGTCGTCTCTGCGCTCTTGGGGTAATTTTGGTCGGCCGGCCACTCCTGGGAAGGTTCACCACTGTTCCATGTTTTTGCCATTTGTGGATAATGGCTCTCACTGTGGTTCGCTGGAGTCCCAAAGCTTTAGAAATGGCTTTATAACCTTTACCAGACTGATAGATCTCAATTACTTCTGTTCTCATTTGTTCCTGAATTTCTTTGGATCTTGGCATGATGTCTAGCTTTTGAGGTGCTTTTGATCTACTTCTCTGTGTCAGGCAGCTCCTATTTAAGTGATTTCTTGATTGAAACAGGTGTGGCAGTAATCAGGCCTGGGGGTGGCTACGGAAATTGAAGTCAGGTGTCATACACCACAGTTAGGTTATTTTTTAACAAGGGGGCAATTACTTTTTCACACAGGGCCATGTAGGTTTGGATTTTTTTTCTCCCTAAATAATAAACACCATCATTGAAAAACTGCATTTTGTGTTTACTTGTGTTATATTTGACTAATGGTTAAATGTGTTTGATGATCAGAAACATTTTGTGTGACAAACATGCAAAAGAATAAGAAATCAGGAAGGGGGCAAATAGTTTTTCACACCACTGTGTGTATATATATATATATATATATATATATATATATATATATATATATATATATTCACGGCATTCGTAGTCTGTGTCACAATCTGATTGAATGGGTGGTTACCTACCAGGTAACGCTTGTGGTTGGTCAGCAATCTGCTAACATCCGCCACAGTGCCCTCAGTTTGTGAGGAGCAGATCATAGAATGGTTGAAATAGTTTACTGTCAAATAAATGCAAAGAGTACACGACACGTGTTTCGCCCTCATTCTGGGCTCATCAGGTGTACACACTCCACTGCACTCCCTCTCGGGAATCGAACCTCGGACATATATAACATAATATATAATATAATATATATATGTGTGGTTGGATCCCATTACCTTACATGGCATGTAATTTACACACCCAAATCACTTTGATTGGTTCCTCTCATTGCTATATTTATCCATAGCTCCTCTGCTACGCTAACAGCAGCCATGCCACCTTCACTTCAGAGCAGGTAATCCACCTGAGTCTAAGCATGTTTTGGCCTGGCCAGTACTTTGTTGGAAGAACATGTAGAAAAAATAAGGATTATTGCTGGAAGAGGTACTGGTGAGGCACTTACCCTGTGGTCTGTGTGTGCTTCCTAATGATCCAGTGAATTGATGAGACACTGTGATATTAAAAATTGACATCACCCTTTGAATTAGACATAAAACTGATGTCCTAACTCTGTGAGATTATTAAAGATCCCAGGGTGTTTTTGGCGAAGAATAGTTTGTACCCTAATGTCCTGGCTACATTGCTCACCACGGCCTTGTCATTCTCGCTCCCTAATCATCTCATGTCCCCTATTGATTGACTATCACTCTAACCACCTAATATCTAATGCATGTTGAGGTGCCAGCACAGGAATGGCTGCTATTCATCAAGGTGGATATTATACGTTGATGGTGTTTGAAGTGGATCCCCACGGTCTTTGTAAAGTGCTTTGAGTAGGTTAGAAAATCACTAAATAAATGTAATTATTATTTTGAATTATTACTGAGGATCTGAACAGGGCCAGGTCAAGTTCCATGCTCCTTCCCTCCCTTAACATTAAGGAGAAGCTTTGAAAATATATCTAGGCATTCCTAGATTATAAATTCAGCTTGTGTTTTCCTTTGTTGAACCTATACTTTGAAAAACTAAAATGTAATATGTGCATTTTTTGACCTAGCATTTGACTTTAATATACTGGCTGTAAATTTCATCTATAAATAAAAAGAGTTAACAAAAAGGGAGAAATTCCCAGGTATCCCAGTATACACTATTATCCCTTTGATGTGGCATGATACTTTAATGTTTGAAAATAGTCAGTATTTTATTGTTCTGTTATTAGTTGACTGATAAATTTAGAAGTCATTTACCTCTTCAGAGACCTGCAGAAAAGTGGTGGCTATCATGGCCCCAGACCCTTTTTCCTTCTTTTCTCTCATTAAGAATGTGCTGCATTTTTTCATTGTAAAATTTAGAATAAGCAGTGAGGAGCAATGTGCTTTGTTAAAGCGAGGTAGGCTACTGTTAACTATTCCACATAGAAATAATGTGTAGTCTTTAACAGGGGTATCACTGCCCTGGCGCACATTTTTTTTTATTAAATGTATTTATTTATTAACTAGCAAGCACAGTGCCAGTGGAATTCCCAGCACAGAAGTAAAGCTGCAGCTTGTCTATCGGCTATAGACAGAGACGCCCATCAAAGCACAGAGACACCCAGTTTAATTGGATCTCTACAGATAAAATTGTCCACACTTTAAGTAATAGGACAAAATTATGAACGTTAACTGGTCAGCAAGCTTTCGAGTACACCATTTTGAATACCTTCTTGACAGAAACTATCTGCAGTTGATACTAAATGTACCTGATTGCTCATTATTGCCCAGTATTGTAACTGAACCCATTTCTTTTTGTTATTTAGACTCCTAGAATTGGAAGCTTAGAGGAGTCATATTGTGTACAGAAAGACAGCTGTTGAAATTGTTCAAGTAATGTATTTCTGCTGTTTGTAATTCATAAAACTATATAATTTTTGTCGTTTTAAATCGGCCTATTTTGTATAGAATAGCAGTTTAGTTGGATCAGAACGGAAGTTGGCAGACTAAGGCTGGATGGGAAACTCTCATACTGTGGAAAGGAATTCAGAGAAATTATATCTTTGTTTTGAAGAGCGTGAAGGGCTGAAAATTAAAGAAGAAAGTAGAACAGTGCCCAAATTTAGTCTGAGAAAGTTAACAAAAAAGAGCAGGACCTTCTTTTTTAGTACAATAAAATTTGACAGATTCAATGGTGTTAATGCATTGACAGTCCATTTGTATGGATGTGCTTGCTAATAAAGCCGGACAGTGGTTGCAGCAATTGTGTAGCCAATAGCTTATTTTGCATCCATTTAAAGCTTAATAAGGCATGTTAAAGACACCAGATTTCAAAGGAGTGTTTAAGTCAGGGGTTCCTAACTGGGTGGTTGCATCTGGAATTTGGGATAAGTGGATGTTGTAACAGATATGCAGCTGTTTAGTCAAATTCATTATGAAAATGAGGGAAAAAGAGAACAGTCTTTTTAGATTTACATACTGCAACGCTAAAAAAGTGAATATTTTGAGCCATCATGTGACAAAATTTATAAACAAAAGTGTTTAAAAGGAACCCATGTTTAAAGTGAGTGCGCACTACGGAAAATTCTTGGCAGGGGTAGAGTGGAACATATCGAGTGTGCCAGACGTCGATGAAATGGGGAAGCACGTGTTGTACACAAGTGTTTAGTAGATGGAGTGTCACTACTTTACTGACAGAAGTTAGAGGACAGAGCGTGACAGGGTCTGTCAATAAGTGCATGTTCATAGAATTTACAAAACTGTTCACAGAGTATGCTAATATTTTGAGAACTCACTCTGTCATTAATTTGTTTTCTAGAATTTGGCATGTCACAGTCCACGCAAAATGATTGCTGCGACTAAAACTTCAGTATTTTTAGGCAATCGAGGATAAGGTCAAAACGTTTTCTTCTTTATTGCTTGGCAAGTAGTTGAGACAACAGGCATTTCATATTGTATACAGCTGTCCAGTATACATAGTCCAACAAAAACATTTATTTCTACAGCACATTTTCATACAAATGATGTAGCTCAAAGTGCTTTACATGGTGAAGAAAGTGAGAAAAGACAAAATAAATAAGAAAATAAAATTAGGGAACACTAATTAACATAGAATAAAAGTAAGGTCTGATGGCCAGGAAGGACAGAAAAAACAAAAAAAAAACTCCAGACGACAGGAGAAAAAAATAAAATCTGCAGGGGTTCCGAGGCCACGAGACCACCCAGCCCCCTGTTAGTTATTCTACCTAACATAAATGACCTAAATCAGTCCTCATTGTATTCAGGGTTTACATGGAAGAACTTGAACATGTGGACTTAATTCTGGAGTTTTATTGGTTTCTTTGATAACTCTGGAAGGTGAGATGCAGACATTCTGATGAAAATCTAAGGTACAGTGACAAGATTATTAAAGTACTTGTTCATATTATGGAGTGTTTACTTTTTATTAATGACAGCCACACACATGGGACATAGACAGTGTAGTGGACATATTTGGTAACATTCATAACAATAGAAGATTTGTCCCTAGTGTGTGGGTGTGTTTGTGTGTGTGTGTGTCCTGCGATGGGTTGGCACCCTGCCCGGGATTGGTTCCCTGCCTTGTGCCCTGTGTTGGCTGGGATTGGCTCCAGCAGACCCCCGTGACCCTGTGTTCGGATTCAGCGGGTTGGAAAATGGATGGATGGATTTGTCTTGGTATAATTGCATAATGTTATGAAGATTCCTTCATGGAATTTCAGAAGTGCAAAGGGCAAGTGTGGAAACAAAAATGGTGGGCCCACCACTAACTTTTAAAAACAGTTGCCAGGCTTGGCAAGGAGGGGTCAACTTTTGATGGCCAAGACCAAAAATGTGGTTGACATTTTTAACAACCTGTCACCCCACTTAATCAGTACTAAAACTTTGACTTTAGTATCAATAGAAGCTTTTGTACTTGTACGAAAACACCGCAGAAGCAAATAATGGATAACTCATTCCCCTCTCCTATCTCACTGCTGTTTAGTTCCTCCAGCCTGCAAATATGCGTGCCTTCCTTTTGCCCTACAGATCATTATGCTGAGCTTTTCGCCCCTTTGAGTTTCCAGCGTATTGAGATATATAAAATATGTTTGAAGAGTCTGTTCTTCCTTGGTGATTGGAGTAATATGTAATTGATATATTTCAACAAGGATTGGTGGGTTCCCTGGGGTTCCAGTCATGCTTAGAAATAACTGTGAGGTGCTTGAAAACTACAATTTACTTCCAGCGCTGAAATTAACAAAATGCTACTACTGCTGTATATTTTCAGTGCTGGTATACTGCGCAACTATAATCTGTTTTTAATTGTGGGAGCATCTGTCAAAGTTAATTTGTCATAAAAAATTTAAGTTGGCTGCTGCACCTTATTTGTTAGTAGTGAGTGGGAGAGCCAAAATGTGTATAGTTGCCAGCCTGTCAACACTAACACTAAACCAGTGATTGGAGTGGGTCTCCTCACCAGTACACGGTATCGGCATCTCTTCCAGTTTCAACATAGAGTACTGGTACCTCTTCTTAGGGTACCAGTGAATACCTGCACCTCTTCAGAATTCTTCACGGGGGATATTGTCATTGTTTCGCGGGGATGGAACGATGTAAGTTTCGCGGTACCATAACATTTTCTTAGTGTAACATTAAGTACAAAGCTCCTCTTCAGAAATCTTCACGAGGGACTAGGACCTTCACTGATTGTTACGGATTCGCAATGACACAACAATGTAGGTTTCACCATACCAGCATGTTTTCATAGTGTACCTTTGACTACTGGCACTTCTGCCAGAAATCTTCATGGGGGACTACCCCAGCCCTCAACTGTTTGAGCAACTTTCAGTGAATTGCCATATGTAGAGTACCACCAGTGATTTGGTTCCACTTGAAGCACTGCACAAAACAGTTTTAAAGTAAATATTTCTATACGCGTAACAGTATTACTGCTACTAACACCACTGCCAAGTGTGTAATATATGAATATTTTTTATTCTGCTGTTAGTGTTGCAGTGGGGGAGGGGGGAAATCTCAAGCACATTTGCAAAGGGAGCGATGTCAATAAAAGGCCTCTATCATGCAACTTTATCATAATAACATAATAGTGACGCCATAAACCTTTGCTACAAATACTACAACTACTTTTTCCCAGTGCAAGTCCACTATATCCTTTATTTGCCATCTTGAATACCCATGGATGGCAGGACGAATAAAATTCTTTCACTGTAACAACCACTTTGTAAGTTACACATTATATTACATTTTAAAATGTAATCTATGCAAAGTTTGACTACCTTTTGAGCTGCTGAAATAGTTTCTAAGAAATAATCTTGCTGATATGCTATTTGATCAAACAGTTGTGGCCAAAGTATAGTTTGGGCTCCATTTATGTTTCCTCATGAGTGACACTGTAGCGCGTTGGTGAGTACTGCTTCTTCATAGCTTCCTGAAACCAGGCTCAGTTACAGTGTGATCGCTATTTTTGTGGAGCTGGCATATTCACCCTGTCTTAACGTGAGTTTATCACAACTATTTCACTTTTTTGTCCTCTTGCATTCACAACATTATTTAACTGTGTGTACTGAAACGGGTGAACTTCCCTTCAAGTATTCTTATTGGTGAATCAATTATCAAATAATGGTGTGTGATCCTTTTTAATTTTTTTTTTTTCATGCTAACATTTTGTTAATTTAACTTTGTGATACAAATTTTTGACAATTTGTTGCTTAAATATATTAAAAGGTCCCATTTTTACACAAAAACTGCTTTATCTTATTTGATTTGAGAGAACCCTTTTTGAGGAGAAAAGTTACATTGTTAAAATTTAGAATAAGTCTAACATTGTCCTTTCTTTCTTTCTTTCTTTCTTTCTTTCTTTCTTTCTTTCTTTCTTTCTTTCTTTCTTTCTTTCTTTCTTTCTTTCTTTCTTTCTTTCTTTCTTTCTTTCTTTCTTTCTTTCTTTCTTTCTTTCTTTCTTTCTTTCTTTCTTTCTTTCTTTCTTTCTTCCCCAGGGTCCACTGCCCAACACTTGTGGACATTTTTGGGAAATGGTGTGGGAACAGCGTACCCATGGTGTGGTCATGTTGAACAGAGTCATAGAGAAAGGTTCTGTAAGTATTTTGCCCAGGTTTATCTGTAATTAAAAGTAGATTTCTTCTGATGTGTTCTGTATCAGGAAGAGTTTTATTTTTTACTTTGTTTTTAAACTGTATAATAATATTCTGTGTGTCGGATCTTAATCGGAGTGTTCCCCTAAACATGCTTGCTGGAGTGACATAATAGAACAGTAATTGGTGGTGCAGCTCTACTCATCCAACATACATGGCTTAGACCTTGTGCCTAATCCCTGTCTATGTGAAGTCTGTATGCTCTCCTTATGTTTGTAGTTTCAGTAACATTTGTATGACAATATACAGTAGTCTGTGTTACTTGTAACTAATTTCTCTTTATGCAAAGATTTTTTTTAAGCGGTGAATGAGGCAGTCCTTTTCATTTTTGAGAATTAGGCAAATGCCCACATTGCTGTCGGAGGTAGGAAAAACTGACTGTAATGGATGTGTGTACGATTTCTTGATTACTATGCACATAGTTTTTTTTATCCATTTGGGATTTTAGGTTTAGAAAAACAAATTTCCTTAACCTTAAAAGGCCATTGCAGTAGTAACAAGAATGTTGTTAAAGGTGGGCTAGGCTCCAGCCGCAACCCTACAACCGTATTCAAAATAAAGTGGGTTTAGAAATTGGATGGATGGTGTTTTTGTTGCCCGCTCACCTGTTGTCTAATGGCCATAGCCTCCCCCCAAAATGAATCTCTGTTAACACAGCCTCAACTTCATTTTAGCCAGAGATATTAATCTGTAAATTTTTTATTTCATAAAATGTTTTTTTATGTATGAAAAGTCTGTACAGTCATGTTTCTTAAGCACTAAAGAATGCTATACAACAGTAGTCTTAAGTGAATTAAAGTTAATCTGGATTAGATATGTGCAATTACTTATATATAATATAATATAATATATAATATAACATAATATGAATGTGTATACATACTAACCATCCTCTGCGGCTTTGCCCGTGTATTAGTGAAACAGGACAGTGAGGAGGATCCAATCCCGTCCCATCAAGCCGCAGCCTCTGTCTTGGATTAGCGCAAATATATTGCTCCTGCAAGCAGACTATGATTCTTAGCGCAATGAGAGTAGTCGCAATATCAACGGAATGTTCACTCAAATCGTAGAAAAAAAAACAGATCTAAATCCTTTAAGTAGTTCTGTCATGAAAAGCGAACAGACATCCAAACAGGTCTAAAAAAAAAAAAAAAAAAATTACGAAATTTCGTGCTTGGAGCACAAAAATTTTTAAAACCGTTTCTTAGCGAGCACCTATGGGCCAAGAGTAACCTACATTCCAAATATCAAGTCCTCATGGTTCTGGAGATTTCGTGATGAGTGAATTAATTTGGTATTTGGCATTTTTATATATGTATACAGTGATCCCTCGCTATATCACGCTTCGCCTTTCGCAGCTTCACTCCATCGCGGATTTTATATGAAAGCATATTTAAATATATATTGCAGATTTTTCGCTGCTTCGGGGGTTTCTGCGGACAATGGGTCTTTTAATTTCTGGTACATGCTTCCTCAGTTGGTTTGCCCAGTTGATTTCATACAAGGGACGCTATTGGCAGATGGCTGAGAAGCTACCCAACTTACTTTTCTTTTTATCTCTCTTGCGCTTTCTCTGATTCTGATGTAGTGGGTGTGAGCAGGGGGGCTGTTCGCACACCTAGACGATACGGACGCTCGTCTAAAAATGCTGAAAGATTATCTTCACATTGCTACCTTCTGTGCAGCTGCTTAGTGAAGCGACATGCTGCACAGTGCTTCGCATACTTAAAAGCTCAAAGGGCACGTATTGATTTTTGCATGTTTGTTTTTCTCTGTCTCGCTCTATCTCTCTCTCTCTCTCTCTCTCTCTCTCTCTCCCTGCTCCTGACGGAGGAGGTATGAGCTGCCGCCTTCAACAGCTTTGTTCCGCGGTGCTTCGCATACTTAAGCCAAACAGCCCTATTGATTTGTTTGCTAGAGATTGTTTTCTCTATCTATGTGACAGTCTGTGCTCCTGACACGCACTCCTTTGAAGAGGAGGATATGTTTGCATTCTTTTAATTGTGAGACAGAACTGTCATCTCTGTCTTGTCATGGAGCACAGTTTAAACTTTTGAAAAAGAGACAAATGTTTGTTTGCAGTGTTTGAATAACGTTCCTGTCTCTCTACAACCTCCTGTGTTTCTGCGCAAATCTGTGACCCAAGCATGACAATATAAAAATAACCATATAAACATATGGTTTCTACTTCGCGGATTTTCTTATTTCGCGGGTGGCTCTGGAATGCAACCCCCGCGATGGAGGAGGGATTACTGTGTATATATATATATATATATATATATATATATATATATATATATATATATATATATATATGCCAGATACCACTAATTCACTCATATATATAATTATATATTAATTATTAGGGTGGTCCAGATCTACTGTAACTATGCAACTTTTACTGCAATGCATTATATAGATAGATGAATAAAAAATCTGGAATTCTGTATAATTAGACAATATTATAAGAATTAAAAAATGCACTTTAAACACTAGTATGCAGTGCTAAAGTAATGAGCCATACACACTGGATGTATTTAATCGTGCTGTACTATGCACTCTGAAAACAGTAAAATATGGGGCCAAATTTTTTGATGGGTAAAGTTGGGGGAATGTGACAAACATTTGCCTAACAGATGATCCTCTGTCCGACTGGATTAGATGTTCTGTCTCAGCCTCTACTCCAGACTACAAAGCACTTGCCGGTATGTGCAGCCACAGGCATTTTACTGAAAGTTAAGGCCATATTTGTCAGCACCCTAATAAAGTAAGTAAGCAGTCAGTTTATGTAATTGATATGGCAGATTGTTACTGCTACTTGACTATAATATGTGACAGTAGATGTTTGATATGTTTTGATTTCAAAAGGTGATCTTATGGCTAAAAAAGGTTGCTGACCACTTTTCTAATATCTTAGAAAGAATATGTGGATACTTTGTGCTTTTTCCATTTATATTAAGGATTTTAAACAATGTTTTGTATGGACAGGTGTACTGTTGAGATAGCTGTTGTATTTTCTGTAGTTTAAGACACATAATATATACAAAAGCCTGTTCGCAACAATAATTGCTTCTGGCGCTTTGTTGGAGAACTCTGGCCGGTACATTGGACTGAATTCCACAAGGCTGCTGATTCAGACATCAGACTTGGTGCCTTACTTTGACCAAACTATTTAACCTGCCTGTTCTTCATTTCTAATAAGTAAATAAACTTCTTTTGATTACTTAAAAACTCTTGTCTGTCTTAAAGCAGAGTTGGAACTGACTGTTACTACACCCTCTGAAGCACTACTTGGACAATACTTCACTGTAGAAAGTTATAAATTCAATGATAATGGCATGAGAATGGAAATTAACAATTTAAATGAGACAAAGCAGTATTACCCTTAGAAATGTAGGCCGTTCATTTAGAGAAATTGCCAAAAAAAAAAAAAAATCAAAGTGTCAGTGAGTAAAGTGGTGTCCCACACAATCCAAAGGCAATTGGGAATTGGAAGAAACTCTGATACGAGGAGTTCTGGAAGACTGAAAGTCACAATCCAAACAGAAGACATGTAGCAATCTTTGTTTTCAGATCTTTTGAGAGTTGCTTTGAGGATCCCATGCTGTCACTCTTCAGAGGAGAGTCAAAGGGAAGCATAAGTTGCAATTGACCACCTCAAATACCTTTATATCTTATGATTGGACACACCTGTCTATGAAGTTCAAGGCTTAACGAGTTCATCCAACCAATTTGGTGTTGCAAGTAATCAGGATTGAGCAGTGACAGGCATTCAAATCAGCAAAATTACAAGGGGACCCACATTTTCGCACAGCCAGTTTTTCACATTTGATTTAATTTTATACATTGTGCAGGCTAAGAGGGGTTCCCAAACTTTTTCATATGAGTGTGTGTGTGTGTGTGTGTGTGTGTGTGTGTGTAATATAAAATGCATATACACTTTTTATATTTTACCTTGGGCATAAAGGTGTCCGACGAATTATGACATTTTTAATCCATTTCCTATGTGAATCATTATTGTGTTTAGTTTATGCCGTGTGATCTTTGTGTGACTGGGAGGAAACCATACTTCTGTTTTACCCCTAATTAGAAAATTAGAAAAATTAGTAGGCTTTTTTTGTTTTATTTTGAGCCTGATTAAAATTTATAGCAATCTAATGAATTAAACTTCATTGCTTAATCTTAGTTTACAAACAGATCAAAAATAACAGTATGTCATGAGTGAATATTTTTTTTCTTATTATTCCATACAGATGAAATGTGCTCAGTACTGGCCCCAAGAAATTGAAAAAGAGATGGTGTTTGAAGATGTAAATTTACAGCTGACATTTATTTCAGAGGATGTTAAATCCTATTATACAGTACGGCATTTGGAGCTAAAGAACTTAACAGTAAGTGCTGTTACTTAATGTGTTATAGAATAGTTTTACAAAATATGGTTCTTAAACAAGTAGTTTCATAGAGAAAAAATGTTAAAATGGTCATTGTATCCATTATGTGTTCCTTACGCTCTTAATAATGATACCTACTTAATGAACTAAAGGAGAAAAATTCTTAATGTAGTAGAAGGGGAATTGAAAGCTTATAGTCAACGATATGCTGTGTTGCACTTCTGTCTATTAGTCATCTGGAGGCCAGACAATGAAAGTGAGGTGATGCCTTATGATTCATTTTTTCCTTTTCCTTTTTTTTGATTACATTTTTTAGTAAGTTAGTTATATTTAGTTGTCACCCCGACTTGCCAATTATGCTGTACTATCTCCCATGATGATATTGTGGTTAGAAGCTTGGTCAATGATACACAATGCCCTACTGATTACTCTGGACATTTGTACACCAATTAAAAATCATGAAGATTTTGAGAAGGAATAGCTTTATAGCCAACTTACAGTAGCTTATCAGCCTCTTCATATAATAAAAAGTCAAGCTGAGATTTGAAGATCTCAGAGTACAGCTGCCTGACGACTTCATCAAAATATTCATGGGTCACAATGTGAAGAAATACTTTGAAGATGATTAAGGCTAAATTCTGGAGAAAAATTACAATCTGTGTACGTGTGTCATAGATGAAGGACTCATTTTAAAGTAAATAAGTGGTTTTTTTTTTTTGGTTTTTTTTGTTTTTTTACCGTACCAATTCCCTTTAGAATTTTACCACTACTGTCATGTTAACTTCTATTCTTTGAATGCTTAAACTGAAAAAGATAATTGTACCTTTTAGATATTCCTTGCAGTACTCGAGTGAGTGTGATCTCTTCATTCAGCATTCCCTGGCACTGCTATTTGTCTTTTTTATGATATGTAGGCGAAAACTGTATGTGATTTTCTGAAAAGGGGATTGTGTGGCTTATACTTGACCTTGATTGATTTGTACTGGACCTTGCGTGCTATATAATCTAAAATCCTTGTTTTACGCTATATGAGACAGCGCACTTCCTAATTCCTTTTCTTAAAGAATACTTTCAAGTTTCAGATATCCAACTGCTAATTATATTTGAAATTAGGTAAAACTGTGCTTTTTTTGTTTTTTGTTTAAATACAATTACATTAAACTGCTTCTGCCTCCTTATCTATCCAACTCAGAATTCCGTCCATGTTTACCTGTTTAGTGTCTTCTGCAAATGAAACCATTTAATAAGTTACATTTTTGTCTCGTCATTTATATGAATTAAAAGTTGGATCACAAAAGGATTAGCACTGGGCCACTGCTTATTTTAGCAATACCCAATTAAGAACAAATTCCTTGCACGAAAACATTTTACTTTCAGTGTTTAAGTCAATTTTGAGTCCCTCTGCCCACTGTTCCTTGAATTACTTTGATTCCTGCTTCCTTCAATTTGAGTATACAAAAAATAATTACATTCTGCTCTGTCAAGTATAAGGGCCGTTTCGCTTCACACATTCATTCCCCTGTTGAGTTGATTCCACACTTGCACACTTTTCACATTCCTTGTGAGATCAGTTTAACACCTGGTGCTCACTTGGGAGCAAAGCATTCTGTGGGCAGATTGACATTCATCCCTTGTGACAGTGCATACTAGCTCTTTAATGATGAAAATGCTCCATTTACAGTACATAGCAGAGAGTAATGAAAGGACCTAAAAAAACAAAATACTAAAAGTCTAGAGTAACACTGGCAGATATCAGAACAATACATAATGTGAAAAAATGTGCTGAGAGTGAAACATAAAGTTTGCTGAGACACCTGTCAATTCTGCCACACAACTGATTATTTCCAGTACTTTTGCAATCATGAGAAAATAATTACAAATGAAAGTCCTATATTATTTTAAACTCTGATGTCCATTTATAATATATTTATGTGCAGATCTGCATGTGTGTGTGTGCATATATCCATCCATCCATCCATTGTCTCCCGCTTATCCGAGGTCGGGTCGCGGGGGCAGCAGCTTGAGCAGAGATGCCCAGACTTCCCTCTCCCCGGCCACTTCTTCTAGCTCTTCCGGGAGAATCCCAAGGCGTTCCCAGGCCAGCCGGGAGACATAGTCCCTCCAGCGTGTCCTGGGTCTTCCCCGGGGCCTCCTCCCGGTTAGACGTGCCCGGAACACCTCACCAGGGAGGCGTCCAGGAGGCATCCTGATCAGATGCCCGAGCCACCTCATCTGACTCCTCTCGATGCGGAGGAGCAGCGGCTCTACTCTGAGCCCCTCCCGGATGACTGAGCTTCTCACCCTATCTTTAAGGGAGAGCCCAGACACCCTGCGGAGGAAACTCATTTCAGCCGCTTGTATTCGCGATCTCATTCTTTCGATCACTACCCATAGTTCATGACCATAGGTGAGGGTAGGAACATAGATCGACTGGTAAATTGAGAGCTTCGCCTTGCGGCTCAGCTCCTTTTTCACCACGACAGACCGATGCAGCGCCCGCATTACTGCAGATGCCGCACCGATCCGCCTGTCGATCTCACGCTCCATTCTTCTCTCACTCGTGAACAAGACCCCAAGATACTTGAACTCCTCCACTTGGGGCAGGATCTCGCTACCAACCCTGAGAGGGCACTCCACCCTTTTCCAGCTGAGGACCATGGTCTCGGATTTGGAGGTGCTGATTCTCATCCCAGCCGCTTCACACTCGGCTGCGAACCGATCCAGAGAGAGCTGAAGATCACGGCCTGATGAAGCAAACAGGACAACATCATCTGCAAAAAGCAGTGACCCAATCCTGAGCCCACCAAACCGGACCCCCTCAACACCCTGGCTGCGCCTAGAAATTCTGTCCATAAAAGTGTGCATATATACGGTTTCTCAGGATGTAGTCATCTAAGTAATATTTTCCTGCAGTTGATACTATACACTGTAAAATTAAGCACAGAGACAAGATAAAGGGTTGGGGCTTCTGGCCCCGTATACTGTACAGTATGCCAAAACCAAAAAAAACAGCACTAGTTCAGTACACATCGACATTCGACAACCAACAGGGGGAAACTGGGGAACATTTATAGTGGGGGACCGGAATCCAATCCGAGGAATGCTGGGTAAGGAGATGAATGGTCTTCTGGGAAACGTGATGTCATCAGAGGGAAGGAGAACGAGGAAGTGTTGTTATCGTGGGAGTATTAGGGTGTCAGCGTTTCCTTCTTTCTGGGGGAAAAAAGAGAGAGAGAAGTTAGATGCCTGCCATTCCCTTTTTGCACCGGGTTTCGCGCTCGCTATTGAGTCCTTCCGCGGCTCCCTAAGCGCTCGTGCGTGACAACATGTATAAAGAGAATGTGTGTGTTGTGCAGTTTATTTTATATTGTCAGGGTTCTGACACATGAGGAATCTATTTCTGAAGTTATTTTTTATTTTTATTTATTTTTATTTACTTAATGACTTGATGCCTCGTTAGTTGTTATTGTGATGCTAGTAACAATATAAAAATAAGGTGCCGTTTGCATACCACCTTATCTGTCGGTGGATTTTAAAGCTGTGTTTTGTAATTAATGATAATTAACTGTCAAACAACTAGGGCCTAGCGATATAATTTGTGCTCTGATTATGGTATATTTTCTGCATTTGATTTTCATTTTTGTATCGCCTCTTCAGTTACTCGTTTCTCGGTATCCTTTGGCTTCCACAGTGTTCTGTCCTTTTCTTATCCTGACCTCGGTTTTTGTTACTTTAATCATCTTGTGGAGGAACAAAGGTGGTTTTATTGTTCTTGTAATAAACCTTGGGCATCTCTGTGTGTTCATACCTACGTGTTTGTGTATTACAGTATGTGTGTATTTTCTTTGTAGATTTACTCTGTTGATGGACAAAATTAGTATCTAGTAGCATATAAAGCGAATATCTGGTGTTCTACCAACTTAGCTCAGTCTTGATAGTCAGATACCTACATATAAAATGTCATAAGCGAGTTACCCAGAATCACCCAAGTAAGAAACTGTAAAGGTAAAAAGTAATTACAAATTTCACATCACTTTTTTTTTTTTCCCCCCTAAATATATTATACCTTTACTATATAGCAATAGTCGTTATCGGAAAACTTTCTTTGCATTCATTTTTTTTTTTTCCCTTCGAGTGCCTAGAACCCCAAATGGCAATAAATAACTTGAAACAATGTGGCCCCAGTTGGGGGCCATGACAAAAATAATCAGGGAAATGCTTGATTAAAGAAAACGTTACTTGTAATATGTGAGAATCAAACCCAGATTACAGCAAGGTAGTTTTTCTCTGTTGATAGATCGCACTATGATTATACAGCTGTGATTATACTTTAAATATACTTATACATAAGTATATTTTTCAGCTACACTTTTTTTTCCGCTAATAAACTGCATCACATATTTAGAATCTGTTTTCCTTATAATGTTTGCGTGAAACTGAAGGTACTGCAAAGAAAAAAATCCCATGACTCTGTCCTCTGCATATTTTTGAATAATTGCATTCTAGAAGTCCACTAAACCAGGGGTCGCCTACTCCGGTCCTGGAGGACCACCGTGGCTGCAGGTTTTCATTCTAACCCCTTTTTTTTTTTTTTTTTTTTAATGAGTGCCTTGTTTGTGCTGCTAATTAACTTCTTGTGAATTCATTTTAATTGAATTGCTTTTTAAACATTTGTTCCTCTGAATTGCTTTATTTCTTTCCTTAAATGGCACCCAAACAGAAATGAAATGTGAAGTGAGTGAGCCAACAGAAGACCAAACTCCAACCAGCTGCTTAATGAGGTGCCAGTTCTTGTCATTAATTAAACCCATGCTTTAATTCTCTGGCTTGTTGCTGCGCTCATGGTGCATTAGCAGAAATTTCTGAAATTGTTCATTTTTCTCTTTTCTAAGAGCACTGTTAAAATGTTTTGTGACCCTGAGCAGATCGACATTCTCAAGACCTTCATCGTTCTTTATTTTCAGATATTGTATGATGGACACCAGTTGTTTTGGCTCATTTTGTATCTCGTTATTGTTTGTCTGCTAATTAAGGAAAAAGAAACAATTAAGGGGTCTGAGTCTTCAAGAGCAGAGGGGTATATTTTTCGTACGTGGATTACTCGTTAAGTTGGATGTAATTGTTGACGATTTGGCATGATCCTGGATCTATCGGTTTTTCGAAACTCTTGCTGGATGTGTTGTCATAGCAGCACATCCAAATCCTCAAACCTGCTCGGAGCATATTTGTTCTATGTAAACAAGGATTAGCTCACACACTTAATCAGTGTCAGTACGTGGAATTCATTCAGTCATGGCTTTGCCATTCATGAATGAGCGACCAATTGATATCGGTGCACAAATTATAAGAAGAGAATTTCATATAGATAGGGTTTTGCGCGATCAGCAAGATCCTTTATTGCTCCAGGAGGAAATTCTTTTCGAAAGATACCGCTTTAGCTGAGGGGGAATATTGTACCTCAAAGATTTTTTAGCACCTTATATTCGAAGTCAAACTAGGTGAAGTCGGGCTGTCACAACCACAGAGACAGTATGCATTGCTTTGAGGTTTTTTGCGAGCAGCACTTTTTTATATACTGTAGGCGATGTGGAAAATCTATCTAAAAGTGCAGTTTGCCAGGCAATTCATAAAGTCTGTTTGACTCTGAAATATTTCCTTTGGGTTTTCATAGTGTTTCCTGGACACCTGCGTGTGCAGACAATAAAAGAGGCGTTTCATGCCATTGCAGGTAGGTAAAACACAGGCTAAAACACCCACAGTTCCATAAAGAATCCCACAATCAGCCTAACATTCTCATTCCCCAGGATTTCCAAATGTGATTGGGGCACTGGATTATACGCAGATCCGAGTAATCAGACACAGTGTCTTCATCAAATATTTGACCTTCGTCAATCTCTCATTGG
The DNA here is from genome assembly GCF_900747795.2 of Erpetoichthys calabaricus. Lineage (NCBI taxonomy): Eukaryota > Metazoa > Chordata > Cladistia > Polypteriformes > Polypteridae > Erpetoichthys > Erpetoichthys calabaricus. The sequence continues at coordinate 149,283,405 of NC_041403.2, forward strand.
TCAGACACCAGTTCTAGGGATATGACATTCCCTACAACTGACCCAACAAAAAAGAGGGCTATATGGAACATACCTATGGCATACATCGATGACAAATATATGCAATGACCATCCTTTACCTGAAATGAAGTGACCACTGCATCCTGCCACTGGTTCTGAGGAGGAGCTTCCCCCTGGAGTGCCCTCAGAAACAGGGCGATGAGCATTTTGCTGGAGAGCCAACTCTTCTGCAGGGGTTAGGTCTGGACCGCGTGGACCTCCACCTGTTTTTTGCTTGTCTACCTTCTTATTAGCTTTAGAATTAATGTTTTTTTTATATTATATATGATTCTTTATGTCAACAATTCTTTAAATAGTTATATACCAATATTTACCAGTTTGAAGTATATTCTTGTACTTCACTTTAACCTGTTCCCATGTTCTCCTTGTGCTCACGTTTGATCTGGAATTTTGACATATTACATAATAATTAATCTGACACATAGGAAATGAAACGTTGCATTCAGTAAGTACAATGCACACTACTTAGTGTTTAATTTGTCGGCCACTTTTTGCCAGCTGTCTTTTCTGGTCTGGGCTGCTTTTGCAGTGTTACCTCTTGTGCATATGAAATCTTGAAATTCTTCTTGTCATTCGAATAAAAGGTCTTGCTCTGCTTGTGCGAAAAAAAAAAAAAAATGCGCCCGTTCTTTCGTCATTTTGTTACATCCTATCAAAGACTTGCTGATCATGTTTTCTAGACTCAATATATATGGGCTTTTCAATCAGTGCAGGCGTGCGCATTCATCTCGGATGATTAGATCCAGCTCGACTAATCTACTACACAGCTGCGTTTGAAAAGCCGACTTATCCCGGATGAGTTTCACTGGCATTTAACTTATCCAAGATGAGGCATCTGATCTCGGATGATTTAAGCAACGTACGGAAAATACCCCCCAGGTCAAAACAAATTAGTTCAAAAGGAGTTAATTAGCAGCAAAAACAGGACACTTATTAAGAAAAGGGTTAGAACGAAAACCTACAACCACGGTGGTCCTCCAGGACTGGAGTTGGCGACCCTTGCACTAAACCAAGACTGAAAGTAGACAAAGTGAGCTCTAAAATAATAAAAAGAACGTTTTTTTTTTTATTGAAAGATAGAAGTGAGAAAAATAATACTTAGTAAAGCAACTAATAAACAGAGGGAAATTTGAAATCCAGCTATGACACTAAACCTGGCTCCAGAGAAGTTTTTCCTGACTGCCCCATAGAATGACTTAACCCTCTTTACACTGCTCCCTGTTCACCTGTCATTATTGTCTTTTTTTTTTTTTAATTACATTGCAATAAGTAATCAAGGTTCTGTTAAAAATGCAATAAATACTCTATCCCACATATGTGTCATGCTAAATCAAACTCTACCCCCTTCTGTTTTGGAGAGGTGTATGATCAAAAAGCCCAGCATGAAGCAGTTTGCCATATAGGACATAAATTCAATCTTTATTTGAGGGCAGCATTATTAACTTCTTGTCAGATTCTGAAAAAGCTTGTTGCGTGACATTTGTTTGACTATTATATGAAATGAGACTGGCAAAGTCTGATGCCTCTCAGGTCTAAAATCTTGGATCCTGTCTTTGCTTATGTGCAGTCTTGTGTTGCTCTTTAACCCTGCGTTTGCATGTTTTCTCTCTGTAGATTGCAGCTTTCCTTTTGAATTTCTACTTGTGTACAGGTTAGTTTGACTCTTAAACTGTCCTGTCTGACTACCTGTGACTGACCTGTTTGAGATCTTGTGTGAGTTGCAAATTCTGCAAGAAATGTTGAGCCCCGCAGCTTTTTACAGTTTGCATTCAGTTTTCATTCATAGTTTCCTCCATTTTTGTATTGTTACTGGACCACCTCATCTGTCATCACATTTAAGAGATTATTTTTCTTCTCTTAACTACTTTAGGCAGAAGAGCACAACACTGTGGCTAAGTTCTTGATCACTGTAATGACCTGTGGTATTCCAGTTGATAATTTACCTTGAAACTGGAAACATTTCATTTTTTTGTTGGTTAAAAGTAGACTTTTTTGTCATTTAGCTGTTTTAACCATTACATAAAACGCAAGTGTGTGGCTTACAACCCCATGGCAGCCAGTATTACAACTTATTGATTGTACCTTGTTGATGTATGTGTCATCTACAATACTGCATGATAAGATGAATCTTGAAACGGGGCATGCATTAAACGCCGTGCCCCAAAACAGTTCCTGATGTAAAATGTGTGAAATAACATGGCATAAAAAATTAGACAATTTCTAACTTGAAATAGCTTTGGATATTTTCAGATATGCTAGAGTCCTCCTCAAACTACTTGACATGTCTCTGTCTAATCATTTTCATGGCAGCTAGTGAAAAATAATTTTAATTACTAGTGTCGACCTTCTTCTTCTTTTTTTTTTTTTTTTTTTTTTTTTTTTTTTTTTGTTCTTGTTTTTTTGGTATTTGCCATCTTTTGAGATATGATTTTACTTTTGTGCAGAATAGATCGTTGCATTGTACTGTTGTCCGCATATTGATTTGGCAAAATTTTACACTGGATGCCCTTTCTGACGTAACCCTCCCCATTTATCTGGGCTTGGGATTGGCATGAAGCAATACACGGGTTTGTGCATCCCCTGTCGCTGGATATGTACAAGGGAAGTGTGACCATGGTGAGGTCTGCGGTAGGAGTGACAGAGGTAGATTACATCAGGGATCGGCTCTGAGTCCTTTCTTATTTGCAATGGTGATGGACAGGTTGACAGACGAGATTAGACAGGAGTCCCCGTGGACTATGATGTTTGCTGATGACATTGTGATCTGTAGCAAACGTAGAGAGAATGTTGAGGAGACCCTGGAGAGGTGGAGATCTGCTCTAGAGAGGAGAGGAATGAAGGTCAGTAGGAACAAGACCAAATACACGTGTGTACTTGAGAGGGAGGTCAGAGGAATGGTGAGGATGCAGGGAGTAGAGTTGGTGAAGGTGGATGAGTTTAAATACTTGGGATCAACAGTGCAGAGTAATGGGATTGTGGAAGAGGTGAAAAAGAGTGCAGGCAGGGTGGAATGGGTGGAGAAGAATGTCCGGAATAATCTGTTACAGACGGGTATCAGGAAGAGTGAAACGGAAGGTCTACAGGACGGTAGTGAGACCAGCTGTGTTAAATGGGTTGGAGACGGTGGCACTGACCAGAAAGCAGGAGACAGAGCTGGAGGTGGCAGAATTAAAGATGCTAAGATTTGCATTGAGTGTGACAAGGATGGATTGGATTAGAAATGAGTACATTAGAACATCGGCTCAAGTTGGACGGTTGGGAGACAAAGTCAGAACGGCGAGATTGTGCTGGTTTGGACATGTGCAGAGGAGAGATGCGGAGTATATTGTGCGAAGGATGCTAAGGACAGGAAGATATGGAGGATGATGATCCACTGTGGCAACCCGTAACAGGAGCAACCGAAAGAAGAAGCAGAAGAATGAAGATTCTTTCTTCATACCCATTACTACTAGAATATGTTCAGGGGCTCCTACTGAATTGAATTGAGTGGATTCGGTGATGGATGTGTAAAGTAATAACTTTAATTGCAAACCAATCTGTAATGAATACCTGGTGAGCAGCACCAGGCTTCTCTGTGTCCTCAGCTAGTAAAGGTCCAGGATTACCTTTACCTTTTGAATAACTATACATCTTTTGTAAAATGTCAAAAAGGGAACTCCCTTCTTCCTAGCAGTTCTAATTCAAAGTAAGTTTATGTCCCTTTTTAAATAATTTTGAATTGCCTTTATAACAAGTGTTTGTTATTGTGGTCTCAGGTAAGGGGGTGTTAACAGCCCCTTAATACCCTATTCTTGATTGACACGGTGTATTTAGTTTTAACAATTTTAAATAACTAGTATTTTCATTGAATTACACACATGCACTGTTCCTTTGAAATAATGAAATGATGGCTTTGATAAATGTTACAAGTTAATAATTGATTTTCTTTATTCATTTCACAGACACAGGAAAGTAGAGTTATACTACATTTCCATTACACAACATGGCCCGATTTTGGAGTTCCTGAATCCCCTGCATCTTTCCTCAATTTCTTGTTCAAGGTTCGGGAGTCAGGATGCCTAAATTCTGACCAAGGACCTGTGGTTGTGCACTGTAGTGCAGGAATCGGCCGGTCTGGGACATTCTGTCTTGCAGATACCTGTCTCCTGCTGGTAAGATATACAACATGTTTTCTATCTGACTTTTATTTTAACATTGTTGTACAGTGTCATTATGGATTATAGTTATAAAATGAATTGTTTTAAGATTTTTTGATACTTGTAAGTTGGCACTGGTGTAGTGGCTAAAATGTTTTTTAGTAACTTCCCACCTCTAACTCTGTACTTTGTATGTGAAGAGAGAAAAGAAAAACTTAAATCTATTTCTGAGGCAGCCAAATGTTTGAAAAGGGCAATATGCTTGTTTTTTTATTTTCCATTTTTCATGGTACTGTAACACACATGAGAAGTGAGGCTACATTACAGTGAATAAGTTCATAGTATATTTATGTCATGATTTATTGCTTTTGACTTTCTTTATTTTTAAGGTAATGTATAGTTGTCACCATTTTACTATTATATTCCTCCCTGTTTGTCAGGGGAATTAAGAACTACACAGACAATCATTGATCTAAATGAAATATAATTTAAATTTTTAGGTTTGCTAGTGGATTCGTTATTCAGTGAGGCAGAGCGCCAATATTTATGGCAGATTAAGTCTTAACAATTTTTATTGGGTAATGGTACATGTGACAATATTGACCCTGAGTACAGAGAAATTCTTACTTGCCTTATGCTAATTAGCATGCAGCTCTTCCTCATTCTCTGGCATCCTGATTAGTGAGTACCTTACCTCAGTGTCTGTCTGTCACTTAGCTGAGAAATCTCAGAACAACATGATTAATGTAAAATAGTTATAACATTAATGAACACATAAGATATGGCCATTTAACAATAGAGAAGATGTACTTCCTTACTTAAATTTATGTAGCTTATAAATTAGCTGGCTTCTGAATTTTGATGGTTTTTGGGCTACTATGAGGTGCTAAAGGTGAAAATCACAAATATAATTTCAGTGGAACAAAGTCCCAGGCTGTGACACTTTGAAATTATCAAGAAAAGTATGAGGGCTAAATACTTTTTTTGTTTATTTTTGTATGGTACTATATGCACATCTGGAAATGTGAAATTGTTTCATTTTCTGCAGGTACAAGTGATTTACATTTTTTTTTTTTTTTTTTTTTTTTTTTGCAATGTGCATTTCAGTGTGCTTTGCTTTGCAGATTATTTTAATACTTGTACAATATTTGGTCTTACAATATATACTCGCGTTTACGTTCTCCCACGGATAAGTTGGGGCTTGATTTTACCGTATAATTTCTGATATTTTATAATGTCTGTCGTATAACTTGTATGCGGAAAACTGACGCTATTGGTCCAAGAGATTATGCTATGCTAACGCCCACCTGAGAGAGTAACCACAGAGCACACTGCCTTTTATTCTATGTATTGTGCCTACGTGACCACACGGTAATACCCAAACTATTCCGAAGCAATGTTTGCACTGTTTTGTGTTTTTTGTATCTCACACCCTCATACACCTTTATCGTAAGATCATCCCTTATCTATGATGGAGCATTCGATCAGAAGAAAATATGAAGCTGGTTTTAAATTAAGTTGTTGAAGAGGCGAAAGAAACTGGTAACTGCGCTGCTGCAACAAAATTTGATGTGATGCAAGATTGGAGGAAGCAAGAAGATGTAAAAAAAAAAAAAAAAAAACTAAGTGTCGTATTTTTGAACGGGCATATAAGTCGGGGTCTGAATTTATGATCGACTTTTTTCAGGTTTCGAGACCCGACTTATATGCGAGTATATACGGTAAATACAATAAAATACAATTTTTTTTTTTGTATAGTGTCGTAATAGCCATGCGTTAGGTTATGTTAAATTCATTGAAGTATTTTCTTAGTTATGTTAAAATCTTTTGCCTATATTTTAGTGCATAGTCTATGGGAGGTTCTCTTATAACCCACAGAAGCTAAATTGAAAACTGAATGTGTAGATGAGGGTAATTGCCAATAGAGATCGTATAATTAATAGTCTATAAATATTGTTTTACTTATTTTAGTACAAATGACTGTAAAACAGAGATGCACTATGCACATCAACTCTACTGTTGCTGGAGTATGGTAGACTAAAGTAGCAAGTCTTTAGCCTGGATTTTGAAGCTGAGACTCAAGGGGCATCTCTTAAATAATCAGGCAGATCATCCTACGGCTTCAGGACCCTGTAAATAAAAGCTCGACCTTCCACAGTTATTTTATTAATCCTTGGAAACTTAAGTGGGCTGGCATCTTGATTTTAATGTGTGCTATAGTTTGTAACAAATGATTTATTCAGATAAGTAACCAGTGACATGGTCATTTAAGGCTTTATATGTTTAAAGGAGGCAGTGCAAGGACGTGAGAACTTGAGTTGTTTGTTGGTACTTTGTAGTACTTTCTGGATACCTTGTGTTTGACAGAGCAATCACTTCTTAGCATAATTAATTTACATTTTATGGCATCTGCTGCTTTGTATTGTACAGCACTTAAAAAATGTGTAATCAGCTTGTTGTAATAAATGAATTGCAGGAAGGTATAATTCTGTATTTTTTTCCCTTATGTCTAGTTTTCCTACCCAGACACTGATAAACCCCATCTCTGCCTGTTTACTTTTCTTTTGCACACAAAATTTAAAAATACTTTCTTTTTGTAGTACTGTCATCTAGTGGTCAAATTTGAAGTTGCAACTTTTTATGTTACAACAATCCAGCCATTCATGTTTTTTAAATGCTTTAAATCAGGGGTTCTCAAACTTAGTCCAGGAGACCCCATGCAGCTGCAGGATTTTGTTCCAACCAACCTTTGTTTTTAAATGGGCTCATAGCCAAATTGAACAAGCTATTATTTAGCGATAGTTACCTTAGTTAGCCAGTTAGAAGCCGGGGATGAATACTGGTTTCAGAGTGGACGAGGTCATGGTGGGCAGTTTAGTTGAGAAAAGATGCCCATGGATATTTAATGAGTACGTGGAGTGAAGACCTCGGTTTTAAGTTGCATCAAAAGGAAGGCACCATTTTTTCAGAACTCTGCCCCTGTTTTTGCACTTGGGTATTGGGATCCACACACAGACCACAAGGTAATGACCCACCCCGATGGTCTCTTCCAGCAGCATCCTTAGCTTTTTCCTTGCTGGCACCCATCCTAGTACTGGTTGAGCCAAAACGTGCTTAGCTTCAGGTGGATTAGCTGTTCTGAAGTGCAAGTGGTATGACTCCCAGTTTTTGCATTTTGGGGTCAATGCATAAATTGCAAAACTAGGTGTAACCCAGTGTACCTCAAATTTATTTTATTTTTAATAAAGTTTGAAAATCTCAGTTGTGAGTGGATGAACGAGAGTCAGTATTCTGTACCAGCAATGAGATTGGCTAGGATAGGTGAGAAGAAGAGACAATAGGGAGAGAGAGCAGTGACCATGGAGCTGCCAGATTCCAGCTATGTTTGCTTTGGGAACAGAAAACAAGAAAAAAGAAAGAATATGAAAATATTGAAAGGAACACATTTAATTGTGAAGTGGAAAACAGCTGGTGAGCATAACTAGTAGCATCCTAATTATTAATACATCAGCTACCCCTGTTGGCGGGCATTCAGAGTGTGCTGATGAGTGATACGAAAGTTGACACTTCTAACACTTGTGTCCATAACAGAGGCCCAATTGGAGATATTTGGGCTCTTAGATATTCATGGTGAATAATGCAGTGAAACGTTGTGACTGGGTGACTGATCTGATTTTCAATTAAACTCACAAACCGCTTCTGCTTCCCCACCACAGCAAGGGTACCATCTGTTGTAAGGGAAAATATTTTCTATATGTCTGATCACTGGTGCATCTGTCAGTGACACCTGATTGTTGGAAATGGACGTGTTCTGCCATTTCAGAAATACGCCTTTCTACAGATCTTGCTGAAATTGGCAAATGTTTAATTCTGGACAGAATTGTTTCTTTTTTTAGAAAGTCATCAAGTAAAACCTCTACACTGCTTTGGAAGGTTTTTTTCAAGTACTCTTAGTCTGTAAACTGTTTTCTGTATTTGGCAATACATACTGAGAGTTTATAGCTGCCTTCTATAAACTGAGTTCTAGTGTTGCACAATGGTTTGAACACACTACTTCTCAGATTTTACTATTGCTATCCTGGCCTATTCTGCTCTGTTTACCGCATCCCTGAATTTTGTGTCATGCTTCATTTTGAAGTGATACCGTACACGTCATGTTTGGCACACAACAGTTTCACAAAACAGAGTACACGCAGCTTGATACTCTCTGTCCGCAGAATCAAACTCAGTTGTTCACACGGGTTAAAAAGAATGACTGCTACACTTGCCTGACATTTTGCACCATAATAACAGTTATGTCAATAAAAATGCCCTCCGTAATATTTGGGAATTACTAATCAAACAATTCAGATATAAAGATGGCCAGAGAAGATACTTGGCACCTGGTGTTTATGATTCTCAGACTTCAAGCAGTCATTGCATGCAAGGGATGTGCCACAAAGTACTAAAATATGACTAACTCTTCAGTTCAAATGGCCAATCATGTTTGAGAGGATTTAATTTTCATTCACGAGAGTATTTTCCAGAACTGGTAGTGAACATACAGCTAGACGAATAGAAGATGGATTGTGCAGCACAAGAAATGGGATTTTTTTTTTTTTTTTTAATGAATGGTTTTTGGTATTATTTTTTGGTCAACATGGGAACAACGGCATTTGTTTTCGGGGTTATAGACGTGAGGAAGGTAGAGATATAATTAGTTTTGGGTGGTACGACCAAAATTCTATATCACGGTATTTTTCAAAAATGATACCGGTTTCACTGTATTCTACGGTATTTTTTTCCCGTGCATGAGTGGATGTTAAAGACATTTTCCACTGCAATTTCTGTGGTAGACTGGCTAAGAATAACCTTTTCCACCGTCATGAGAATTGTACATTGTACAAAAAAACATTTTAATGTGCACACACATATTGATACAGGTTTGCATGACCCCATAAAGTGATAATTTTCAAGGGAGTGGCACTAATAAAGAGAAGGAATCACATTTCATGATAGCTGCAGTCAAAATATAGAACCTTTTTATTGAACAAATTTTGCAAACAACTTAAACTATAATTTTGACAACATATTTTCAACCATCCAAAAAAGGCATTTAGACTTAGTAAAATATCCAGAGGTGTTTTTCAAAAGTTATATTGCACTGAACATGTCTTAGAAAAGGAATAAATAGTAAATATTTTTTGTGAACCAACCACACTTTCTGTTAATGTTACCAAACTCTGTCCACTGACACATTAGGTATATGGATTGTAATAGCGTTGGTTATCTCGATCCACCGCTTGCTTTTTTTGTTGTAGGCAGCACCTTTGGCAAACACGTCTGACTCGAGTGTCCTCTAGCTTTTTCAGTTTTACCTGAGGACATGGAGGGTGCCAATCTTAGTTCCATACATTCATGGTACACCAAAGGTGGTGCAGCAAATTGCTCATGTTGCTGGCTCCAGCGACAACTTTAGCTCGACAGCATTTGCAGTAAATAATTGTTTGGTCTACATCCGACCTTTTAAAACCAAAGTATCTCCAGACAACAGACGCAGCTCCTTTTTTCGGCAAAAGCTCTCATGAGTCATCACGTTCAATTACATCATCTGCTACAGCTTTAGTTTCTGAATGTTCTCTGTCCATTGTCATCGCTCAATACCTCCACTAGCGCATGTACTCCGTTGCATGCGTGTTTAGCGGTGTAGCAGTGAGAAAAGGCCCCCCGTAAAAAAGTTTTCCGCTGCGCCACGTTCCGAACGTCGCTTAAGCTATTTAAACCGGTATTGCAGTATAAGAAAAATCCATATCTTAGCAAAAATAAAAAATGGTTTTCGGTATGAACCGTTATAACTCCCAGGACTGGATATAATCAAGAAAAGTGAAGACACCAAATAACAAGAGATGCAAATCACAGTCTTAAATATGCACTTGGCAGTTAACTGTTTTGATATTGAGAACTCTTATAATTTTGTAATACTGCTATCGTAGGTAATCTTTTATTTAATTGCAGCTGTCTTTTAAGTAGAAATATTTTATAAAATGTATAACCTTTTGCTATTTTTCTGTTTCTTTTAGATGTCTCTTAGAAAAGATCCTTCATCGGTTCGAATTAGAGATGTTTTGTTAGAGATGCGAAAATATCGTATGGGATTAATTCAGACAGCAGACCAGCTCAGATTTTCCTACCTGGCAGTTATTGAAGGAGCCAAGTGCATCTTGGGTGACTCATCTGTGCAGGTATATTTTACAGCTACGATCATGAACTACAGTCACCTCCAAATAACTCAATACCGCTTAACTCAATAATCTGGTTAACGAGATAAAATGCCATGACCCCGACTAACTATTCAGAGTGGCACGTTAAAAAAATATTCCTTTTACTCGATATCGGGTTACTCGATAATCTACTTAATTTGATAAATTTAGGCATCCCCAATGGAAAAAATCTGCACAACTCGATATTCTACTGCCCAAATACACATTGCATTTATTCATTTTACGGGTGCAAAAAATTGAGTGATAAATGTCTGCTTTACTTTTACAGCCGAGGAGTTCTCAACAAATGCGCAAAGGTCTTGAGCCATCTTCACGTGATTTTGTGTTGCATCTTTGGGGGGGGGGGTTGGCGGGACACTAAAGAGATCCTAAAGTCGGTGAAAAGATGTTCTAGAAGTCGTCCGTAATTTCGGAAGGAGTTTCTGCGCAATTTGATTCTTCATGGAAAAATCCAGCTGCACAAAAGCAGCTGACGATTGTGCTTTCCTTCACTACATCCCGTGATTCCCAGAGAAGCTCTACAGCATCCAGCAGATTGAAAGAAATGATCCGTCAGCTGCTTTAGCCTTTTTCGGTAGAAATGCTTGATGTTCTTAATGATGCCACAATCCATCGGTTGTTTACGTGCAGTAGTATTGGGAGGAAAAAAAGAAGAGTTTGTTGTGTTATTTGATACACTGGGTTATTATTTGCTCTCAGCTGTTCAGCTTCATGAAGATGCTTTTTCAGATCATTTCTCAAATGTTAAATAACATGCCTTCAGTAATGAAAGAAGTTTAATAAAATCCTTGGGGCGCTGCGGCAAGCGTGTATTGTAAAAAATTACTTAAGTCGTGTCCAGCTATATTGATAATTCAGTTAACTTAATAATTAATTTGAGCACCGAGAGTATTGAATTATTCCGGAGTTGACTGTATATTTTGTCCCTTTTTAGTGGTGTAACACATACTCTACACTGGATGGATGATTTATTAGGTACATGTGTCCTTTCTAATTAATTAATCAATAGCCACTTTCACTTATACATGCAGTTCTAGAAATTTATTGGTAAGTTGCCAGGTTGAAGGCTCGTTTCGTTAATGCTGTCAGAAAATCCCTGGAATATCAAAGCACCAGTTCCCATTTTCCAGACCTACTATTTTTACTGTGAATTTTCAGATCCCAAGGAAATCACAGTAACCGTAATAGGGAGGGGTGGCATTGATGTGAAAGGGTGAAGACTTGAAAATCTAAGTAATTTAATAATTTCAGAGAATATTTATTTTCTGAGATTACCTGTTTTCAGTTTACCACTACATAATGGAAAGGGATGCTAAAAGTCAAGTAAATAAAGAAATTGGTGTTCTTTATGCTCTTTTACTCTTTATTATGGGAATAAAGGAATGTTTTGAATAAGATATTTTTTATTAAACTACTAGTCACAATACCTGTCAAAGACAGGCAATAAGTATTTTTTCATTATTCTGTCTATTGTTCTACGTGTACCTTCAGTGCCTTTCTTTATTCGCGTGTGTGTGTGAACGTCACTTCAGAGCACTCAGTCTCTCAAGCACGTTTCCATAAAGCCTGCTTCTCTGACTGTCATTATTTTCAAGGTGCCTTTCTTGCCTCCTGTCTAGTTTGATATTTTCCATCTTTTGAAGGTGTTGCTCTTAGTGGTCCCCTCACGCCTTTCTTTACTCCTCCTTGTGGTTGTCACACTCACACTTCCTCTTTTTAAACGTGACACCTAAGCCTAACTGACCCAATCGGATTTCGCAGAGGGACTGGGCACACAGGCCTTACTTTTTTATTATATAGTAGATAGATTCTGTTATTTTAACATGCTTCTGCACAGACAAGCAGTTTAGTGAAAATTTCAAATAGTTGTATTTTCTTTTTCCATACATATTTCCAGCTCTGTTACCCTTGTTCTTATAATAGTAACTATGTCTTGAAATCACATTATGAAAAGCTAGGTGTAATCAATTTTTTATTTTATTTATTTATTTTTTTTAAAGCAATCTTGGAAGGAGCTGTCTAATGAGGAAGACACTCCGCCAGAGTTCACTCCCCCACCACCACTTCCTCCTCCTCGCCCTCCAAAACGTCCTGGGGTTGATGCACCAAATGGTAGAACATGTGATCCTACTGTCTTTTTCCCCCCTTCACCAATAGTAGCAAAATCATTACAAACAGAGGCCACAGACATAATAATGGAACAGAAGATACCTGCAATAAATGTCTACAGGTATGTAATGAAAGAAATAGCATGACTTGCACTGCTTCTGTACAGTAGATTAAGGTTTGCCATTCAATGTTTGCATAGCTAATTAGCATGTGGTTGTTTTGAAATACGATTATAGTTTCTCTTGCATAAATTAATATACGGGCTAAAGTTTGTCTTAAATCTATAATGAAGAATTACTAAAATTGGCTTAAAGAATTCATTCACATATGATTATGATCATAATCAACAAATAGGTTTTAGGTAATTTTTCATTGATGAAGTGAGTATGTTAATATTATGTTTGAGAGCATGTACATATATTTGTCTTCAAATCCCTTACTCAATGATCTTGTCATCCTTCTTAACGGATAGGTTTAGTGTTTTTGGGTATAGATGTATTTTTGACACTTATGATATACATGTCTTGGAAGCCAGTTGCATTAAGTGAAGAGATTTGAATTAATATCAAAAGACAGTTTTCTATGGAATTGTTAGATTAGATTATTTGGTATGAAGTTAAGTTCTATCTAATATGATTACATTTTGCAGCTGTCTAAATATTCCTACAATTGATATTCAAAAGATACAAGTGCCTGTCGTTTAAAATATTGCAAACTGAATATATGTGTATTGTCATGTTAACAAGTATTCTTTTGATTTTGATTAGGCATAAAAGTCACAGTGGTATCCACTTCTTACTGCCCCCCTAAGAGTGCTTACCAGGGATAACCTCTTACCTGTGTGGCCTACAGTTTTGGAAATGTCTGCTGTGGCAGAACGAGAGCAGCAACAAGCCATTGAATTAAATGACGGGTTCAATTGACAACAAGAATCAGCATCTCATTAAGAAACTGGTTGGAGTTTGAATCCCCAGTTTAATTGGTCATCTTTTGGCTCGTTTCATGTCTAATTTCTGTTTGGCTGTCATTTAATGAAGTAAAGAATCAATTCAGGGGACTGAATCCTTCAAACAAGGCTAAAGAAAAGAAGTTAATTAGCAGTGAAAACTGGTCACTTGTTATGAAAAAGATTAGAATGAAAACCTGCGGCCATCCAGACCTGGAGTTTGACACCTGTGCCGTAGAACATCCCTATAGAATGCTTGTTGCAGCATTTCATGGCTTTCTTTTTCTGTTTTTCCCAGTTTAAAACAGAATTTAACACACACTCTTTGCTCTTTCAAATCACTCATTTTCATGAACAACCCTTCACAGACACAACCAAAGTTTAAATGAGAACTGCGACTTGAAAAACAACTGCGCTGATGTCATAACGCGTGATAACAGCTCTCAAGGACAACTTGAACTGCTATCTAGCGGCGATTGATATAACCAAACCCTTCTGGCTGCAGAATAAATGCATTCCGGGAACTTTTGGATCACACCTCGTATATTAGGTTTAGTTCAAGATCACTAAAATTCAGAAAAATGGAATTACATTTTTCAAGTAGCATACGTTTTGTACAGCAGATGCCGTAAAATTAAGGAAAAATTATTCTTAAAGTATTAAATGACAAACAAAAATAATATACTGGAGTTGTTCAGTCATTATTCAAAAGACATAAATATGTGCATTCCTTGGACTACTATTAAGCACACTGAAATACTGTTGAAGTTTAAAAACAAAAGATGTTCATTT